>NC_064629.1:378527076-379127076 GCF_023864275.1 Schistocerca cancellata | reverse complement strand
GTGAATTGGAACATGCCATGGGTATACAAAAAGAAGATTGGGCCAGCTGGCTATCAAAAATACAGCGAGACAAGCCTGCAGAAAGCTGTCAGTGATGTCAAGGCATGTAAATTATCACTCAGGAATGCATCCAAAAAATATGGTATACCACCTAGTACACTTTCAAGGAAATTAAATAACAAAAATCATTTGAAAATAGGTGGACAAACTGTTTTGAGTTGAGAAGAAAAGAAGACATTAGTCAGTTGAATATTTAAATGTGCAGAATGGGGTCAGCCATTAACGACAAGTGTGATAAGGGATATTGTAAAGAGCTACTTGGACCGAAGGGGAAGAGTGAAGAAGAGGTTTGAAGACAATAGGCCTAGATATGAGTGGGTGAAAAATCTGCTTTCATGTCACCACAATCTTACTGTCCGTTTGAGCGAAAATGTAAAGAGAGCTAGAGCTCAAGAGAACAGAGATGTCATAGCAAGCTATTTCAAAAATTTGGAGGAGACTGTGAGAGGTGTTCCACCTAGCCACATAGTCAACTACAATGAGACCAACTTCTCCGATGATCCTGGTGCTATCAGAGTGTTGGTCAAGAGGGGATGTAAACGTCCTCATAGAATCATAGACTCATCCAAAATAAGCACATCTGTAATGGTAGCTGCTGCAGGAGATGGAGACCTTCTGCCACCTTACGTAGTTTACAAGGGCACTCATCTGTATCCAACCTGGACCGAAGGTGGAGTGAATGGCACAGTCTACAACAGAAACCAAAGTGGATAGTTTGACCTCAGGATATTTGAAGATTGGTTTCAGACAGTAGCTTTGCCATATCTTAGAAGGCTTGAGGGGGTCAAAGTTCTGACAGGAGACAATCTCTCAAGCCACATTTCTTTGTTTGTAGTCTCCCTATGTGAGAAGGAGAATATTAAGTTTGTGTTGCTCCCGCCTCTAGACGTGGCATTCTTTTGCCCAATGAAGATAGCTTGGCGAAAGGCTTTGACTGATTGGAAAAAGGCAATAGAGGTGTTCTTCCAAAAAGCGACTTCCCTAAGACATTGAAGGCGACATTTCACTACATGGGTGAGAAAATTCGAGACAATGTTATTCCAGGATTTCGATCCAGGAAAAGTTCTCTCTCTCTTACCTGTTAGTAGTTTGGAAAACGAAACAGGTGACCCAAGGCAGGTATGGTCTGAAGCCTTTGTGGAACACTTGAAAGATGTTAATTATGGATGTGTTAATTCCCAACCCAAAAAATATCGTGGTAGAAAACTGGAAGTTCTCCCTGGGAAAAGTGTCATGTCACAGACAGAAATTTCAGACGATATTGGAGAGGACAGCAAGGAGAAGGAAGCTGATGATCCCAAAGTTTTGGAGCAAGAAACTATAATATCTGAGACAACAACTGAAGAGGAATATGGACCTGGACCTTCTGAGGCACCTCCAATGACACTGGCCAAAAACGATTTTGTCTTGGTTAAGTTTCCTGTTACAGAGACTAACCATTCAAAACTATATGTAGGAAGGATTGAGGCTATGGAGCTGCATGACGACATTCAAGTTAATTACATGAGGAAGAAAATTAGTGAGAAACAAGAATACTTTTTTTTACTGATGTTGTAAACATGTGTGTGGTGTCAAAAGCAGAAGTTGTGATGAAGGTGCAAGTAACTGATTTCAGACGAGGTAGAATGATATTTAAAATTCTTGGATGCATTGACATCATGTAATGTAAAGTGTTGTATTAAGTAATGAATGATATGGTTTGGTTTTTGTATCATTGTCTTGGAAAAGCATTTGTAAGCTCATAGATTTAATGGTTAATAAAGCTGGTCGCTAATATAAACAATATTAATTGGCAATAATTAATACATAGTTGAGGTAGTATAAATGCATTTTTCTTAGTAAAATGCTTGTTAGATGTATTTCACACGTTGCAATTCACCTCACCACATGTTTCAAATGCAACTACTGTTCAAAATATGCAGTGTTCCAAATCACCCTAAGTCTTGGGGTGATTTGGAACACAAATCAGATCAAAATTTGAAGCAGGGTTATGGTACAGCATTTTCGCTCATGTAACACATTGCTGTAGGATGGACTAGAGATGCTGTATTTAAAATTTCTAAATTATAGTACAATATTTTGATATTAATTTTCAGGAAAAATTTCCCTTTCTGTACCAATTCACCCCAAGTTACAGTACCAATAATACTAGTAAAGAAAACAGCTAATCAAATAGCAAAACCATTGGCGCACATACCAAACTTGTCAATGGCTGAGGGCGTGTTTCCACAGAAACTGAAAATTTCCAAACTTGTTCCCCTGTTGAAAATGGGTGATAAGCTTAAAATAGAAAACTACAGACCTGTCTCACTTCTCCAAACTTTCTCTAAGGTTTTGGAGATACTAATGAAATATAGAGTAACACATTACCTTAATATCCACAATCTGATAAACAGTAATCAGCATGGATTTCAAGCTGGGAGAAGTACCAAAACAGCTGTACTGGTATACACAAAAGAAATAATCACTAAATTGGAAGAAGGAAAAAGTGTAGTTGGGATAAATCTAGATTTGTCAAAAGCCTTTGACACTGTTGACCACAGCATACTTTTGGAAAAGCTTGAAGCTATAGGTATCAGAGGACCGGTAAAAAAGTGGTTTGAGTCTTATCTGGAAAAGAGGATGCAGGTGGTTGAAATTACAGCACCAAATATTAATCAAAAAATTAAACTAAGATCAGATCCAAGGGAGGTCACAGTAGGAGTACTCCAAGGAAGTGTATCAGGCCCCTTGCTGTTCCTCATTTACATTAATTATATTCAGGTGTCAGAGAGAAAAGCTAGAATCATGTTATTTGCTGATGATACTAGTTCAATAGTTAGTGATATGAAGCAGTCATTGCACAGTACTGTGGACCATGCCCTACAAGGTATACAAAAATGATTTAGTGCTAACAAGCTAACATAGAATGCAAAAAAAACTAATTATGTGCAATATGGAAAAATAAGTGAACATGACGACCTAAATCCCACCATGGAGGGCAAACAACTTGAAAGAGTACAGTGTGCAAAATTCCTGGGTATGCACATTGATGAGAAGATTAACTGGAAGGACCATGTGGTAGGTTAGAAGGCCTCGGGATAGTACGGGGTGGGCTGCAACCTCAAAGGGTGCATGGCAAATACAGGATGTGCTTGGATCAAGGAACAGTCGGAATTGTAGTTGTAAATTGTTGTAGTTGTGCTAGGAAAGTCCCTGAGCTTCAGGCGCTAATAGAAAGCACAGAAGCTGAAATCGTTATAGACTAAAGCCTGAAATAAGTTCTGCAGAAATTTTTACGAAGTCTCAGATGGTGTTCAGGAAAGATAGATTAGGCAGAATTGGTGGTGGAGTGTTTGTGTCTGTCAGTAGTGGTTTATCTTGTAGTGAAGTCGAAGTAGATACTCCGTGCGAATTGTTATGGGTGGAGGTTATACTTAACAGCCGAACTAAGTTAATAATTGGCTCCTTCTACCGACCCCCAGCCTCCGATGATATAGTTGCTGAACAGTTCAGAGAAAATTTGAGTCTCGTAACAAATAAATACCCCACTCATATGGTTATAGTTGATGGGGACTTCAACCTTCCCCCGATATGTTGGCAATAATACTTGTTCAAAACCGATGGTAGGCAAAAAACATCTTCCGAGATTGTCCTAAATGTTTTCTCCGAAAATTATTTCGAGCAGTTAGTCCACGAACCCACGCGAATTGTAAATGGTTGCGAAAACACACTTGACCTCTTAGCCACAATCAATCCAGAGCTAATAGAGAGCATCATGACTGATACAGGGATTAGTGATCACAAGGTCGTTGTACCTAGGCTCAATACCGTTTCTTCCAAATCCACCAGAAACAAACGCAAAATAATTTTATTTAAAAAAGCGGATAAAGTGTCACTGGAAGCCTTCCTAAGAGACAATCTCCATTCCTTCCGAACTGACTATGCAAATGTAGACGAGATGTGACTCAAATTGAAAGATATAGTAGAAACAAAAATTGAGAGATTCATACCTCATAAATTGGTAAGAGATGGAACTGATTCCCCATGGTACACACAACAGGTCCGAACGCTGTTGCAGAGGCAACGGAAAAAGCATGCAAAGTTCAGAAGAACGCGAAATCCCGAAGATTGGCTAAAATTTACAGACGCGCGAAATTTGGCACGGACTTCAATGCGAGATGCCTTTAATAGGTTCCACAACGAAACACTGTCTCGAAATTTGGTAGAAAATCCGAAGAAATTCTGGTCGTATGTAAAGTACACAAGCGGCAAGACGCAGTCAATACCTTCGCTGCGCAGTGCCGATGGTACTGTTACCGACGACTGTGCCGCTAAAGCGGAGTTATTGAACGCAGTTTTCCGAAATTCCTTCACCAGGGAAGACGAATGGAATATACCAGAATTTGAAACACGAACAGCTGCTAGCATGCGTTTCTTAGAAGTAGATACCTTAGGGGTTTCGAAGCAACTCAAATCGCTTGATACGGGCAAGTCTTCAGGTCCAGATTGTATACCGATTAGTTTCCTTTCAAATTACGCTGATACAATAGCTCCCTACTTGGCAATCATATACAACCGTTCGCTCACCGATAGATCTGTACCTAGAGATTGGAAAATTGCGCAGGTCGCATCAGTGTTTAAGAAGGGTGGTAGGAGTAATCCATCAAATTACAGACCTATATCATTGACGTCGGTTTGCAGTAGGGTTTTGGAGCATATACTGTATTCAAACATTATGATTCACCTCGAAGGGAACGATCTATTGATACGTAATCAGCACAGTTTCAGAAAACATCGTTCTTGTGCAACGCAGCTAGCTCTTTATTTGCATGAAGTAATGGCCGCTATCGACAGGGGATCTCAAGTTGATTCCGCATTTCTAGATTTCCGGAAAGCTTTTGACACCGTTCCTCACAAGCAATTTCTAATCAAGCTGCGGGCCTATGGGGTATAGTCTCAGTTGTGCGACTGGATTCGTGATTTCCTGTCAGGATGGTCGCGGTTCGTAGTAATAGACGGCAAATCATCGAGTAAAACTGAAGTGATATCAGGTGTTCCCCAGGGAAACGTCCTGGGACCTCTGCTGTTCCTGATCTATATAAATGACCTGGGTGACAATCTGACCAGTTCTCTTAGGTTGTTCGCAGATGATGCTGTAATTTACCGTCTAGTAAGGTCATCCGAAGACCAGTATCAGTTGCAAAGCGATTTAGAAAAGGCTGCCGTATGGTGTGGCAGGTGGCAGTTGACGCTAAATAACGAAACGTGTGAGGTGATCGACATGAGTTCCGAAAGAAATTCGTTGGAATTCGATTACTCGATATATAGTACAATTCTCAACGGTGTCAATTCAACTAAGTACCTGGGTGTTAAAATTACAGCAACTTCAGTTCGAAAGACCTCATAGATCATATTGTGCGGAAGGCGAGCCAAAGGTTGCGTTTCATTAGCAGGACACTTAGAAGATGCAACAAGTCCACTAAAGAGACAGCTTACACTACACTCGTTCGTCCTCTGTTAGAATATTGCTGCTCGGTGTGCGATCCCTACCTGGTGGGATTGACGGAGGGCATTGAAAGGGTGCAAAAAAGGGCAGCTCGTTTAGTATTATCACGTAATAGAGGAGAGAGTGTGGCAGATATGATACGTGAGTTGGGATGGAAGTCATCAAAGCAAAGACGTTTTTCGTCGCGGCGAGATATATTTACGAAATTTCAGTCACCAACTTTCTCTTCCGAATGCGAAAATATTTTGTTGAGCCCATCCTACATAGATAGGAATGATCATCAAAATAAAATAAGAGAAACCAAAGCTCGAACAGAAAGGTTTAGGTGTTCGTTTTTCCCGCGCGCTGTTCGGGTTTGGAATGGTAGAGAGATAGTATGATTGTGGTTTGATGAACCCTCTGCCAAGCACTTAAATGTGAATTGCAGAGTAATCATGTAGATGTGGTGAGTTTAGCACTAAAACTACTTAGAATAATTTCAAGAGTTTGTAGTAATGACTGTACCAGATTAGTATATTTTGGCTATTTTCAGTCCATTGCATCCTATGGGATAGTATTCTGGGGAAAAACAAATTGTCGTCTAAATGAGATTTTCAAATTACAAAAATGCGCTATTCAGATAATGACCCAGAGCCCACCTCAAACACATTGTAGGCCCCTTTTGAAAGCATTGAAAATTTTAACAATTAGATCTTATGCATTCTGAAACGTCTGTTGGTGATCAAAAGAAATCAGGACAAAATGAAAACCAGCACAGACTACCATAGGTATGATACACGGCAATGTAAAGATCCCTACATACAAGCTGTAACAAGGACCTGAAGTCAGAAACATGTATGGAATCAAGGCATCAAACTTTTTAATGCACTACCTAAACATATCAAAGAGCTGGAAAATCAGGATACATTTAAAACTGTTATAAAGAACCACATGCTTGACAAATGTTATTACAGCATAAGTGAATATCTCTGCACAACTGTATAAGAATATATGTTTAAGTTAATGTCACAAATGAAATTACATCAGTGAATATGTCTGCCAAGCACATAAGAAATTATGTTATAAAAACACTTATTAGTTGTACATTGTGTTAAACATAAGATAGATTCATATGAATTCAGCACAGATAACAACTTTGTAAAGATATTATATAGTTGTTAAAATGTACCCTGACAAATCCTATATCACAAATGTGATCATTGGGATGATAATAAATAAATAAATTAATTAATTAATTGAATCATCAGACAATTTCCCGTCAAACACCATGTTGCATTATTGTGTGATAAATTAGTCCCCTCTCACATGGATCATTCAGTGAGTAGTATAAATGTACAAATGCTGCTTCACAAATGAGGCATTCAGTGATGGCATCTGAAAGTGCAAACACCATTGCGGATGTACAAGGCACTTGTGATGAGCGTGGACAATTTATGATTAAGGATGTTGCATTCAACAACTTCAAAATGTGTTGATGACACTTTCCACAATCGCAGCCCTCGCCGAAATTGTTTTGGTGCAGTAGTGGTGGAATAGGATACGAAATATGGTGACTTTGCTTCGAAACTTTTAACATACAGACAGCATTGTTTACATCAAAGGCCATGAGAAAGTATTGTGCCTGCATGAAATTTTCAAGAATGCTTCAATTAGAGTTCTTGAAAAGTATAACTGCCCACCGATTTCATGACTGAAATAAATGTATGGTGAAGAAGGCAAAAGAAATGGTTTGATCTCCACTTCACATAATGTGCAAATATTTTTAAGTTGGGTTTCCAATAAATGATATGGTCTTTTAGAAAAACTTTGTATTTATTCAGCTCTTCCACCTTGTACAACTGTTTTCTGGTATGTATTCATAGCACACTGACTATGCACTTCATCAAGGATGGGAGATATGATTTTAGATATCATCTCTATCCAACACTGGAACCAATCACGATCGACTCCAGCCTGTTGCCAGGGAGCTGTTTGAGGTACACTTCATATAGACAAATCCTGGTCATTTAATATGTGGACCACAGTACATATCTCAGCAGGGAAGAGTACTTTCTTCTTCATGATCATTCTGTATACTAATAGCTGCATACTATCTGCTTAGCAGACCATGACCATGGCCATGGCTGAGGAGAGGCTCGACTGTGTCAGTCGCTGAGTTGTGTGCCATGGCTAGCTGCCTCCTGCATGTTGTGTTGTCTCTTACATTGTAATGGTAGTGGTGCACATCATTGCCAACTGCTGCAAAGTGTAGGCACCTGGAAGTGAGCAAATAACAGGCACTAAAAACAAAATGGTGATGACAGTAGTGCATACCATATGGTGGGATAAGATGCTTATGGCAGTGGTAACATAGTGATGTCAATCCATAGGTAACCTGCAACAATACATCCTGCCCTGTCAGCAGATGGCAGTAAATTTAAAGTGGTCATCTTTCGATTAGTGCCACTGCTGACAAGGTAGTAGCACATGTGACAGTGACATGCTGGCAGAGGAAACATGCATTCTTATTGTATTATTTGATGTGACTACTGGAATTGCTATTACACACATTTAAAAAAAAAAAGTTTTACATCATATCGGTTCCGAGAGTTCCAGAAACTGTACAAAAAATTGGAATAGATATCAACATAAACATCATTTCCACCCTTTTTATTGCTCATGAAAACCACACCGAGCAAGGTGGCGCAGTGGTTAGCATACTGGACTCGCATTTGGGAGGACGACGGTTCAATCCCGTCTCCAACCATCCTGATTTAGGTTTTCTGTGATTTTCCTAAATCGTTTCAGGCAAATGCCAGGATGGTTCCTTTGAAAGGGCACGGCCGATTTCCTTCCCAATCCTTCCCTAACCCGAGCTTGTGCTCCGTCTCTAATGACCTCATTGTCGATGCGACGGTGAACACTAACCACCACCACCACCACCATGAAAACCACATAGTGCATGTTGTACCACCATACAGCGAGACCTTCAGAGGTGGTGGTCCAGACTGCTGTACACACCAGTACCTATAATTCCCAGTAGCACATTGTCTTGCATTGATGCATGCCTGTATACTACTGGTATACTATCCACAAGTTCATCAATGCACTGTTTGTCCATATTGTCCCACTCCTCAACTGCGACTTGGTGTAGATCCCTCAGAGTGGTTGGTGGGTCACGTTGTCTATAAACAGCCCTTTACAATCTATCCCAGGCCTGTTTGACAGGGTTCATGTTTGGAGAACATGCTGGCCACTCCAGTCGAGCGATGTCATTATCCTGAAGGGAGTCATTCACAAGATGAACATAATTGGGGTGTGCGCATTGTCATCCATGGAGACAAATGCCTCGCCAATATGCTGCTGATATGGTTGCACTATTGGTCAGAGGATGGCATTCATGTATCGTACAGGCATTATGGTGCCTTCCATGACCACCAGGAGCATACGTCAGCCCCACATAGTGCTACCCCAAAACACTTTGCTGCACTTGCTGGACAGTGTGTCTAACGCGTTCAGCCTGACCGGGTTGCCTCCAAACACATCTCCGACAATTGTCTGGTTGAAGGCATATGTGACACTCATCAGTGAAGAGAACGTGATGCCAATCCTGAGTGATCCATTCAGAATGTTGTTGGGACTATCTGTTCCGCACTGCATGGTGTTGTGGTTGCAAATATGGACCTTGCCATGGACATCTGGAATGAAATTTTGCACCATGCAGCCTATTGTGTACACTTTGAGTCATAACACGACATCCTGTGGGTGCATGAAAAGCATTATTCAACATGGTGGCATTGCTGTCAGGGTGCCTCTGAGCCATAATCCATCCACTGCAATAGTAGCCCTTGGACAGTCTGAGAGAGGCATGTCATCAACAGTTCCTGTCTCCTGTATTTCCTACATATCCAAACAACAACACTTTGGTTCAGTCCGAGACACCTGGATACTTCCCTTGTTGAGAACCCTTCCTGGCACAAAGTAACAATGTGGACATGATTGAACCATGGTATTGACTGGCTAGGCATGGTTGAACTACAGACAATATGAGCCATGTATCTCCTTCCTGGTGGAATGGCTGGAACTGATCAGCTGCTCATCCATGGTTGTTTACAGCTTTGGGCATGTTTAATGACATCTCTGAACAGTCAAAGGGACTGTGTCTGTGATACAGTATCCACAGTCAATGTCTGTCTTCAGGAGTTCTGGGAACCGGGGTGATGCAAAACATTTTTTGATGTGTGTATTATTACCATTATTATTAATGATTTCTGCATATGCCTCTTACACACATGATACTTATCAGTGTTGCTTCTTCCTTTGAAGAAGTGGTGCAAGTGTCTCAAGACGGGCTTGGACCAACACTGTTGATGAAACAATTGTCACCATCACAGTGGGTAGGCTTATCGACATCTACATCACTCTGGTAAGGGGCAAGAGACCTGGCTCGGCAAGTTGGCCCATCAGTGTTGTCATCATTGTGGTACAGACTAGCAGCTCTAGCATATCTGCCACAGCCTGGACACACTCCCCGTGCCATGGACCATCTTGCCAACACTGTCCTGGATCTAGAATCAGACCACCAGCATGTCCTGTTAATGATCACCAGTTAAATCACACGCCCACATAGGACTACTCTCTGGATATTGCATTTCGCAAGCTCACTTAGAAAATTCTAATGCAGATTACCGAGACCCTAATACTTTCCTTATTGCATGCCTGCTAGTGTTGGAAAGTGAGCTTCCCAGAATCATCAGTGACTTGAGGTATCTTGCTATTAAGTACAGCCTGGTTCTATGCTGCAAATACACACATCCCCTGAAAGAAGGTAGTAATGGTGTTGAAGGAAAGTCCATTGTCTACATTTGGCGGAATAATAATGTGCTATCAGAAGGCAAGTCAAATGCAGATTGCTTCTTAACTTCTATGAAAAGTCTCATACTAGACCACTTTTCTGAAATGCAGGAAGAGGTTTGTTAAGGCACTCCGTGTGTACTCTACCTCAATGTGTACTTGCATGTCTGCAATCCAGTAATTGGAGGGTCCTGTTTTATCCCTCTTTCAAAATATACTGCCACTAAAAAGCATTTATTAATGTCCAAAACACTGCTAGGGGGGATGAATTTTATTTTGCATGGCTTGTGATAGAAATCGTAGTGTTCATCCTGAACATAAGACTGTGTACCAAACACCTAACATCTGTGAGCATTATAACTTCATTGGCATTCCATTCCTATTAAATTGTAGGACCTGCTGAAATTTAAGGGGCTGAATATGGACTATTCAGTTCATGTTTACTGTCTGCATGTAGATAAAAAAAAAGCAAGTTAGAAATAGAAGAAGCTGACAAAGGGCACACTGTGCAGAACACAAAAGATGTAAACCAAAAAGCACCTGGGCCCCTGTGTTTTTCAAAAGTAGCCAGTCAGCTCCTGAAACATCTAGAGTTATTGCTATTCTCAGAGGTTGAGACAGGACACTATGTCTGGAAAAAACATGTGCTAGCTGCTTTCCACCCAAATGAGTAAAGGCAGCCATAAATACCATTTTTATCATATATGTCTAAACTCGTTTACTGTGAGTGAGTATTAAGAAAAGCATCTGATTGATTGCACTAACCAATAACTGGTACGTTTGGAATACATACCAAACTAAATAGGTTCTTAAAGTTTATGGGTGCCTACAACCAGGAGCACTGCCCCTTTGTCATTTATGCAGATTTTGAGTGCCTGCTAGGTGAGCCATATGGGTTTGGCCTTCTATCGATTTCACCATTTGTTGATTATCTTTGTCTGAATAACTTTGGAGGTAGGTCGGTGGTGCCATCAGTGGGATAAAAGGCTTCAAAGTGCGGAGGTTTTGTGTGTGAGTGTATGGTGTGCAGAGCGAGTTGGTGGGGGGTGTTAATGGTTTGGAGCTCTAGTTGGTACAAAAAAGAACAAATCGGCTCCTGTGGAGGTGCTGATCTTAGTTTTGACTGTCAGTTATCGCCTGCCCTGTGAAGAGGTTTCTGTGAGAAGACATAATATTTACGAAAATACACCAGAGACTTTGACATTATTTGGTGCGTTCAACACTAGTGAGGGTGGTCTGGTGTCTTACAAGTTTAAGGAGTAGAAGGATGGCAAACATCCTGTCCAAGTTAAATAACTTCCATGTATGTCCTTACCTCTTGCTCTTTACCTTCCTCGTGCCCCACCCCCACCCCCTGTCCCCCCTCATGGGGTTTATGCACCACCACTCATAATTAACAGCAGTTGCCTAAAAGTCAATGAACAACAGTGGATTCACAATTAATAGAAGCTGTTTAATAATCATTTGCTTGATATATGATCAGTGAATTTTGGTTAGCCATAACTGCCTATTCAATGAATGTTAATTGTTTTCTGTGAGAAGACATAATATTTACGAAAATACACCAGAGACTTTGACATTATTTGGTGCGTTCAACACTAGTGAGGGTGGTCTGGTGTCTTACAAGTTTAAGGAGTAGAAGGATGGCAAACATCCTGTCCAAGTTAAATAACTTCCATGTATGTCCTTACCTCTTGCTCTTTACCTTCCTCGTGCCCCACCCCCACCCCCTGTCCCCCCTCATGGGGTTTATGCACCACCACTCATAATTAACAGCAGTTGCCTAAAAGTCAATGAACAACAGTGGATTCACAATTAATAGAAGCTGTTTAATAATCATTTGCTTGATATATGATCAGTGAATTTTGGTTAGCCATAACTGCCTATTCAATGAATGTTAATTGTTTTAAAACTCTGTACCTTGTATGTGTCCTGAATGACAATGGGTTCGTAATTACTGGCAGGTGTTTATAAGTCATTTGCTCAAAATCTGATCAGTTAATTTTGGTTAACCGTAGCTGCCTATTCGCTGACTGTTAATTGCTTTTATAATTCTTTGCTCTGGGTGTGTGTGTACTGAATGACAGTGGGTTCACAATCAATGCCAGCTGTTTAAAGGTCATTAGTTTAAAATCTGATCAGTGAATTTTGGCTAACTGTAGCTGATTATTTAGTGACTGTTAATTGTTTTTAAAAATCTGTATTTTTTTGTCTACTGTATGACAGTGGGTTCATAATTAATAACAGGTGTTTAAAGGTCATTTGCTTAAAATCTGATCAATGGATTTTGGCTAACTGTAGATGCTTATTCAGTGACTATTAATTGTTTCTGAAATTCTGTATTTAGCTATCTACTAAATTACTGCTGGTTTATAATTAATAACAGCTTTTTAAAAGTCATTTGCTTAAAATCTGATCAGTGAATTTTAGCTAACTGCTGCTGTTCATTGAGTGACTGTTAATTGTCTTTTCTTTGAAGAAAAAAAAAACCTGTAATTTTCTATCTGCTGATTGACAGTGGGATCATAATTAATAGTGCAGTTTATAGGTCATTTGCTTAAAATGTATTCATTAAGTTTTGGCTCACTGTTGCTACTTATTCAGTGACTGTTAATTGTTTTTAAAATTCTGTAGTTTGCTGTCTACTGAATGACAGTGGGTTCATAATTAATAACAGCTGTTTAAAAATTGTCTACTTAAAATCTGATCAAGGAATTTTATTTGCCTGTAGCTAATTAATCAGTGACTGTTAATTGTGTTTAAGATTCAGTACTTTTGCTGTCTACTGAGTGACAGTGGGTTCACAATTAATGGCAGCTGTTTAAAGGTCATGTAATTAAAAAGTGCTCAATGAATTTTTCTAATGTAGTTAATTATTTTTAAAATTTCATGCGTTTGCTATATAGTATATGCCAGGTAGCTCATAATTAGTGTCAGCTGTTTACAGTCATTTTCTTAAAGTCTGTTGAGTCAATTTTGCCACTGATTGTTTTTAAAACTTGTTTGACTTCAGTAAAGACAAGTTATGTGTTAAAGATGATGAATGCTGAAGCAGTTATGTGAGGATCCCAGTCCTTCCATTAGGGTAATCTGGTCCCAAATCTTCCCACATTCCCCATTATCACTAGGCTCTGTAGTGAGTTGTGGAGGCGTCCCCATTGCCTCTCATACTACCTTCACAGAACAACACCGACCTTATGAGACTGTGTATCGAGAAGTGTGTTTATATGATCCCTGTTTAATCAGTTCAAATGATACATCAGAGATAATGATATGAGACAGTTGCTCACTGAGCTCAAGAAAATTACACTGAGTGCTTTCAAGATAAGTGATTGTGATGAAATGACCAACTTACTACGGTGTGACAGAAATGCTGATTTATGTTTACTAAGAAGAAACGAGTTTGAGGTCATGAATTTAATGAAGGCAGGAGTGATCAGGAGTTTTCTAAAATGTGTTTACCACTTAGAAAATTTTTCGTAAAATTTTGCAAGTCCACAGATTTAAAATTGAGACATTCGACTACGTTTTAGATAAGGTGAAGCAAGATCTGACTTCAAGTGGAGGAAAAGCTGACAGTGAGATGAAGGTAAGATTAGTTCTGTTTACTAAATTTAGAGTATCAGTGTTACAACTATGTGCTATGTATAGAGTATACGTGAGATGATGAAAACATTTTGTAATAATAATTGTAACACTGTTGTACTGTGCATAATCCTCATAACCACATCATTCTTGGACTTACAGTATTGTATACTGCTATATGTCCATGTCTCCAGTGAACAATTTAAACATGAAATGCAAATTGTTAATTTCATATTTCTCCATTGCTGCTTTTTCTGCCTTATCTACATATATAAGCCCTTTCCACATGTTGACAGAGGGTTGCAAAGTTATCGTGTCTTATTTACTTTCCCACAGTTATTAACTGCCCTCTTCATCTCTGCATAATTACTGCAACCTACATCCATCTGAAGCTGCTTTCTGTAGTCAAACCTTGGTCTCCCTCTACAGTATTTGCCCCATATGCTCCTCTCAATTATCCAGTTAACTATTCGTTTCTCAGGATGAGTCTTACTACCCCTTCTTTTAGTCAGCTTATGCCATAGGTGTAGTATACTGATTATTGTCCACATTTCATTTTAATATGAGACTAGACTTAGACTCTGTCAGAAAAGACTTTCTAGCAAGTGAATGAAATAGTAAAAAAATTACAATATGTAAATTTGATAGCTTCACTGCACATGTATTATACAGTAAAAATTATTTATTCTGTAGCACCAACCATTCATCTGTCATGTTGTTAAACCCAGTTTTATGCAAAACCTCATGAAATATACTTTGTGATGTCCCAACAAATACTTCAAAATGATCTGTATCTGCAGTTTCAAGGTTTGTTTTTGTAGATTTTTTTTCTTGAAGAAGAACATTTATTTTGATGGTCATCATCATTCATTTGGCAGCCACTGATGGATTAAGACATACTTGTGACTTTGATGTATGTTACAGTCTTCAGCAAAATGGTTCTATGCTTTCTAATGTCATCTAGCCACCATCCTTTTGGCAGTTTTTTGGTCTTTTCTTATTTCTTGGAATTAAGCAAGAAATTGATTATCCGCTGGTCAGGTTATACATCCTGATTACTCCTCTTTGGCCCTACACCTTCATCTACATATACACGTATACTCTGAAAACCGTGGTGAAGTGCATGGTAGAGGGTACATCTCATTGTACCAGTTATTAGAGTTTTCTCCTGTTCAATTCATGTATGAAGCATGGGAAGAATGGATACCTCCATGCCTGCTGTAATTAAATTAATCATGTCATGGGAGCGATGTGTAGGGGGTTGTAGTACAGTTATCTTTTAAGACTGATTCTTGGAACTCTGTAAGTAGGCTTTCTCAGCATAGTTTATGTCTATCTTCAAGCATCTGCCAGTTTCGTTTCTTCAGCATCTCAGTGATACTCTCCCATGGATCAAACAAACCTGTGACCATTCATACTGCCCTTCCCTGTAGCAGTTCAGTATCGCCTGTTGGTACTATTTGGTATGGGTCCCACACACTTAAGCAATATTCTAATTTGGTTAGGTTATACCAACTCACCTGGAACACTATCTCTGCACAACATATGTGTGCATAGTGCCATGCAGAGGCACATTGAATTGAAAGTACCATGGATGCGCATTTATAACCATCAGGCAGTACTCACTGGCATGTTGGATTTCATGTACATTCAAGTGTGGACTAACTCACACTCTAACGAAAAGCGTAAACATAGTGGTACTTGCAGATGAGTGAAATGTGTGCAGTGAAAAGCACAAATGTTAGCACTGTGCTAGATTCAAGTGAATGTAGACACCTGTCTATCTTGTTACATGTGTATCTGCACCCAGAAGTATGTGCTGCCTGTATATAAAAAACCAGTGCTCAAAGGCTCCTTCTCATTTCAGTCTGATCAGCCATGAAGCAGTCTGCATAAGCTGATGGTGAAGGCACTTGTAAGCACTCCCACTTCTAGGATGATGAGAGTCCACCACCAACCCCTGTTGATAATGCATTACATGCAGAGTTACTGCAACACGAGGAATTTGTATATAAGTAGAAGTTATTTTTATGTGAGTGTGTGTGTGTGTGTATAAATTTTCTTTGGTCATACTCATTGACTGTTATGTCATTATGTTTCATTGATAATTATTCAAAGAGTCAGGGGCAAGATGTAATTGTTCTTTAATCTATTGCCCTTAGTTCACCTTCATCTTTCATGGAATCAGAGGGATGGTGTGTGGATATAAGTCCATATATTGATATGTTAGCCACATCAGCCCACATATCTATGAATAATGATGATGGAATGACAAAAGTCATGGGATAACAGTGTGGACATATACAGATGGTGATAGTATTGCATACATAAGGTACAAGAAGGTGCTGTATTGGCAGAGCTGTTATTTCTACTCAGATGATCTGACAGAAATTAACAGACTTTGAATGTGGAATGGTAGTTGGAGTTAGATGAATGGGACACTAAATGTTCAGAAATCGTTAGGGAATTCAATATTCTAAGATTCACAGTGTCAAAAGTGTGCTGAAAATACCAATGTTTAGCCATTACCTCTCACCATGGACAACGCAATGGCTGACAGCCTTCACTTAAAGACCTAGAGCAACACTGTTTGCATAGAGTTGTTAGTGCTGACAGAAGGCAACACTGCTTGACATACCCACTGAAATCAATGTGGGTCATATGGCAAACATATCTGTTAGGACAGTGTGGCGAAATTTGGCATTAATGGGCTATGGCAGCAGATGACTGATGTGAGTACCTGTGATCACAGCACATCACCTGCAGCACCTCTCCCGGGCTTCTGACCATATTAGTTGGACCATAGACGAATGGAAAAACCTTGTAATGAGTCCTGATTTCAGTTGCTAAGAGCTGATCATAGGGTTTAAGTGTAGTGCAGAGCCCATGAAGCCATGGACCCCAGTTTCAACAAGGCACTGTGCAAGCTGCTGGTGGCTCCATAATGGTGTGAACTGTGTTTACAAGGAATGGACTGGATCCTCTGGTCCAACTGAACTGATCATTGACTGCAAATGGTTATGTTCAGCTATGTCGACACTATTTGCAGCCACTCATGGACTTCTTGTTCCAGTACTATGATGGAATTTTTATGGATGACAGTGCACCATATCACAGGCTGACAATTGTTTGTAGTTGGTTAAAAGAATGTTCTTGACAGTTTGAGCAAATTATTTGGCCACCCAGATCACCTGGAATGAATCCCATCAAACTTTTATGGTACATAATCAAGAGGTCAATTCATGTACAAAATCCTGCATTGGCAATGCTTTTGAAATTATGAATGGCTATAGAGACAGCAACTTGTTGAGCCAATTCCACATCAAGTTGCTGCACTATGCCAGGCAAAAGGAGCTCTGACATGATATTAGGAGGTATCTCATGACTTTTGTCACCTCTTTATCTCTCTCTCTCTCTCTCTCTCTCTCTCTCTCTGTCTGTCTGTTTGTGTGTGTGTGTGTGTGTGTGTGTGTGTGTGTGTGTGTGTGTGTGTGTGTGTGTAATAGCTGCTCTTATTGCATACATAGAAAAAATCTTTGTTTGTTCTAGTGAGTCACATATGCAGTGATGATGTAGAATTTCTCCAACTACTTTAGAAATATAACATACCACTTATACTGATTCCGCCCATAGCACCCCCAGTAGGACTCCCAGATGGGAGGAAGACTGCAGGCAAGGCAGAGTTTTTTAGTAAGTATCTATCTAAATACATTGCCAGAAAAAAATAGTACATCCTTTTAAAGGTTTCCAATTTACTCATGATTTATTGTTGCAACAGTGCTTATGGAGTACAGGAAATGTTTACGTTTACAGATCAATAGCAGAAGCAGTTCTGGAGTACAGGTATGAACCCATGCTGACACACCCATATTAGTATGTGGTGTAGTCTTCATGGGTGGCACTGCGGACACTGACTATGGCATCCAGTCGATAGTACAGACAGCAAGTGCCATCCTCAAATACATTATTCCATGCCTGCCTGACCTGTTCATGCAGTTCTGTAAGAGTTGTTAGTTGATGAGTCGCAAGAAGCACTTCTCTTCCCATCATATCCCACATCTGCTCAATTGAAGACAAACCTGGAGATTGTGCTGGCCAGGGAAGTTTCTGTGCATCTTGTAGAGTGCGTTGAGTTTCACTGGCAGTGTGTGGGTAACCGTTATACTCTTAGAACAACACATCAGCGTTCTGTTGTAAGAACGGAAAAAGGACATGTGTAGCAACAGTCTGCACATTCTGAGTTCTGGTTAGTGTCCCCTCCAGAAACACCAAAGGTGAATGAAAGTTGTAGCTTATACCACACCAGACCATAAGGCCTGAGATGGGGCCAGTGTTTTTTGGACAAATGCACTCTATGAGTTAGCAATCACCAGGTCTGTGTCTTATGAGTAGATGATCATCGCTTGCATGCAGGCAGAATCTACTTTCAAAATATATGGTTGTAGCTCTGATATAAGTTACATTGAGAAGTATCTTTTTATTTCTTGATAATGACTAGTTTCAGACAACTGTTTCCATTTTCAAACCTTCAGCAAGTGTGCCAAATACAGGGCTATTACAAATGATTGAAGCGATTTCATAAATTCACTGTAGCTCCATTCATTGACATATGGTCACGACACACTACAGATATGTAGAAAAACTCATAAAGTTTTGTTTGGCTGAAGCCGCACTTCAGGTTCTGCCGCCAGAGCGCTCGAGAGCACAGTGAGAAAAAATGGCGACAGGGGCCGAGAAAGCGTATGTCGTGCTTGAAATGCACTCACATCAGTCAGTCATAACAGTGCAACGACACTTCAGGACGAAGTTCAACATAGATCCACCAACTGCTAACTCCATTCGGCGATGGTATGCGCAGTTTAAAGCTTCTGGATGCCTCTGTAAGGGGAAATCAACGGGTCGACCTGCAGTGAGCGAAGAAACGGTTGAACGCGCACGGGCAAGTTTCACGCGTAGCCCGTGCAAGTCGACGAATAAAGCAAGCAGGGAGCTAAACGTACCACAGCCGACGGTTTGGAAAATCTTACGGAAAAGGCTAAAGCAGAAGCCATACTGTTTACAATTGCTACAAGCCCTGACACCCGATGACAAAGTCAAACGCTTTGAATTTTCGGCGCGGTTGCAACAGCTCATGGAAGAGGATGCGTTCAGTGCGAAACTTGTTTTCAGTGATGAAGTGATAGGATTATGTGAAAGATTCAGTGTTTAAACCTCCTCTACCAAGAAACATGCCAGAACTGCGAGCTCGCATCAACGATGCTTTCGAACTCATTGATGGGGACATGCTGCGCCGAGTGTGGGAGGAACTTGATTATCAGCTTGATGTCTGCCGAATCACTAAAGGGGCACATATCGAACATTTGTGAATGCCTAAAAAAACTTTTTGAGTTTTTGTATGTGTGTGCAAAGCATTGTGAAAATATCTCAAATAATAAAGTTATTGTAGAGCTGTGAAATCGCTTCAATCATTTGTAATAACCCTGTACAGGCATTAGCCTACGCACAAAGTTTCCCCTGCAGTGATCAAAGTGACGCTGTGGCCGAGTCAACAACAGTAAAGTATACAACACAGGATGGACATTAGAGTTCTCTAATGTCTGTCCTATGTGATGTATTTTGCTGTTGTTGAGTCAGCCATGGTGCAGCTTTGAACACTGCAGAAGCAGTTTTTGTAAATAGGCTATGGCCTGCATTTGTCACACTTACAGATGGTTTGACAATGGATACATGTGTCCAAAACTAATCACTACCAAGAGAATAAAAAAAGATGATTACTTCTCAGTGTAATTTATGACAGAGCTTTTAGACAGAGTCTGTAGAATCTGCTTTCATCGCTAAAGATGACATCGCTAAAGATTCCATCTTTCTAGTGATGCTCTGATGGAACCAATCTTTTATGCTGTGGTGTGAATGGAAGATGAGCTAGAGGTGTGCATGCCGATAGTTCCACTGCTAATAACCACTTCTCAACAGTTTGTGTGGAAACGTCTTGGCTCAAAAGCCTCCTAATATGTGCTGTGGTAGCTGTACAATCTGCCACCGCTTTCCTTATAATATGAGGTCCTGGCTGGAGTGTGTGTTGCATGAGCATCCAGAACTTTGTCTATGGCTATGAGAATGTTCACATGACCACTGATACCAACATCATTGCATAACTGATGCAGCACATCCAATTTGTGTGAAAAACCACCCCACCACTCAGAAGATCACAATTTGCCCCCTTGCAAACTCATTTAGTTGGCTGTAAGAAGCATGTGTGTGTCTCCATGGCAAGATTACCTGCTTGCTTCACATGTTTACACCACACTGAGCCTTCTGTCTGTGAGCCAAAGGCTAGACACAGATGGTGCTCTGGTAGTTATGCCATTAAGCTATTTGTTGGTGGATGATGTTAAAACCATTATAAGAACATCCACTATCCCCCATATGGCATAGGCTATCACCATATCAAAATTGATGTTCTTCTTCTCTGACAGTGTATACTCATGTGTGTGTGTGTGTGGGAGGGGGGGGAGGGGGTGGGGGCATGTGTAATGTCATATGATAACTACAGACTGCTGTAATGCATGTGTTTCAGAATGTATTGCCACCTTTGTGTGATTGCCACCTTTGTGTGTGTGTGGGAGGGGGGGGGGGGGACGGGGGGGGGGGGGGGCATGTGTAATTTCATATGATAACTAAAGACTGCTGTAATGCATGTGTTTCAGAATGTATTGACACCTTTGTGTGATTTCTACAGGGGCAGGCGTACAACAATGTGACAATCAATGCCTGCATCCCTCAGTCTATCAGTAACAGGGTGATGCCATTAATTTTTGCATCACCTCATCTGGGGCCATCAGGCTACTGCTTCCTGTGTAGTGGTAATAGGTCTGTGCCATCGACATTTTCATCATGTCATCTGGGACTACAATCTCCAGCCTAGTGGTAGCAGGATGATACCGTCAACTACGGAGTCACCTTATACCCAGTCTAGCAGTAGCAGCCCATGTTGTTCTCCAACACCAGGGTAAATCATGCAGCCACATTAGACTACTCTGTGGTTGCCAGTGGTTTCAGGGATAGGATCCAGCAGCACATGTTGGTAACATCAATGCTGGATTTCAAGATCCAGCTATCTTACTTTATGCATGACAAGCAGTGTTAGAAAGGGAGCTCCCTAAAATCATGAATGCCCAGTGGTACCCATCTATACAGTGTGAAACAGTTCTCTACTCTGAGCTGTTGCATTCCCCTAAAGATGCCAGTAATCATGCTACAGAGAGAAACATCGTCAAACTTTGGGGGAAGGATGGCGTGATATCGCAGGACATGTTCATTGCAGTGTGGTATCAAAGTTTTACCAAGAGTGACATTCTGAAGCAATTTCCAATATGAGGGTAAGAGGATCTGGTAAGGCGCTCAACCATGTATTCCATCTTCATGTCTACTCACACATTTTTGATCCAGTAAATGGTGGGGTCCAGTTTCATCCCACTTCCAGATGATATTGCTGCTAAAAAGCAAATATTAATGTCCAGAATGTAGATGAAAGGGATGGCTACTTCTGACTTGCCACAGAAATTATTCAGATCATGCATATCTTATGGATATGTACAAGACATCCAATGTCTGCAAGCATTATAACTTCAAAAGCATCTCATTCCCCATCAAAATACAGACCTAGCAAAATTCAAGAGGCAGAACCATTATTATTTGGTTCATGGTTACAGTCGAGATGTAGATGAGAAGCATGATGTAGTTGGGCCCCTCTACTTTTCCAAAGTAACTGGTCAGTGTCCTGAACATGTATATCTGTTTCTATTGTCGAAAGGTGAGAAGCAACACTACACCTGAATCAAAAAACATGTCCCAACTACTTTTTTCCCAAAATTCAAAACACCATGGCATGGGGCACATTTGCCACAGATGCTTCAACTCTTTTTGTAAGCATGAGTATTTAGAAAGATATCTGACTGATTGCTCAAGCCATGTACTGGTGTGTGTGGAAATTCCCACTGAAAATAAAAAGTTCCTAAAATTTAAGAGCACCCACCATCAGGAATGATACGCTTTTCTTGTATACACTGGCTTTGAATAGCTACTAGTTCCTATGGTGAAATTTTCACATGCCTCAAGATGACTGGGTGTTTGTCTTGTCCTCATCATTTCATCATCATTCATGAAAGTGGTGAGTTTGGACTGAGGAAAGGTTGGGAATTTGTATAGGCACTGCTAACTGCGCAGTTGAGTGCCCCACAAACCAAACATCATCATCATCATCACATCCTGTGGTGCACTGTGAAAGTGATCCCAATGACTCTCACATCAATATCACAAAATGACACTTCCTGTATGTGGCAGTGTATTAAGTTCTATGCTCATACGATTTTAATTACAACAACTTTGACTCATATAACAGGGATAATCCAGTGAGATGATTGCTCTCTGAGCTCAAAACCTTCTGTGGGCTGGTGATGGCTTTCTGTCGTCTAACAGGGTAGGTCTGTGGTGTAGCTCACAATGAATGCAACTTGAGGTACAAACTGCCATGAAACATAACTGTCTTCTTCCATAAACTGAGCACATCTGATGTTCACTTTCTCGTTTAGCACTTGGGTGCTTTTTGGTTGGAGAATGATAAGATCAGTATCATACTTGACAGTGTAGTAAAATACATTTTGTTCCTCATGTGAATGATGCCAAGAATATTGCTCCTCTTCCTGGATTACTTACAATTTATGCAGGCACCTCTTCAGAAACTTGCTGAGACGATGTGTCAAGAGGATATGCATATCACTTGCACCTGTTGTATATGCTGACTTTGAATAGTTACTAGTTCCTGTGGTGCACTGTGAAGGTGGTCCCAGTAACTCCCACTTTCCCAATGATGCAAAGTTTCATGTTGTGATGAAGAAGGGGGTCTTTCCATACAAACACCTGGAGTCAGTGGAAAGACTCCTCAAAACCACACTAAAACCACCAGCAAACTCACAGGCACTGATACAACAAATGCAGAGTATAGGCTTGAGGTGAATGGTTTTCAAGAGTTCAGCATCTCTGATTAAAGCAGTATGATAAATTGTATGTGGAGACAGGTGTGCAGTTGCTTGCAGATATTTTTGAGAAATTCTGAAGTGTATGCCTGGGCACATGCACTCTGTATCCTGCCTTCTGTTACACCATGTCAGGGCTTTTGTGGGCCACACCGTTAAAAGAGACATGTATCAAACTCAATCTGTTGACCAATATTTATATGTTAAATTTTTTTAATATAAAATTTGCAAGGGTTTTGCCAGGATGTTCACAGTTATGCCAAGGTGAATAACTTGATGTTGTGTAAGGAGTGGTACTGACCTTCTGACACAATTTGAGTACAACCTTTATGTGGATGTAAGCAATCTATTCAGCCAAACTCTGATATTTGGAGAGTTCTGATGGCAGTACAAATATGAAATTGTCATACTGAAGCATAAGATCCTCATTGTGGCTGCTGATACTGGGAGGGGATATGTCCTGGAGAAAGGTGTAGAATATCCCTCTATTTACGTGATGAGCACAGTGACTTGCAGCTGTGTCCAGAGCACCTAGACCCTTGAAATGGCCCCATCCCCCAGCTGATGTCAGTGCTGGCGAATAAGGAGATACATTCTACTCTATAGAAACTGCCAGCAGTGTCTCATGTTGGGGATGTGACTTCTTAGGATCACCAACAGTATCTCCTTCAAGCAGCATCTGTGGTTGAAAGAGTACACTGAACAGAGGGCTCCAATGATGTGTGATTTTGAAAAAGATTTTTATAAATTACTGAATAAGACAGATTTTTACAATCAAGTAGATTTTTGGGAACTGTCATGACATTTGTTTTGTTTACCATTGGGATGGGTGCTATGGTGCAAGAAATTGCATCACCAGGTCAAATTTTGAGCAGGTCACTATCCTCCATCAAGGATTGGTCTCTCTGGAGATGGCTAAGGTTTTGATGGAGTTCCAAAAACCTGTCTATGTCAGTATGTGCATACTGGAGGTTTCCAAAATCCACACCTAACATTTCCATTATGAGTTTGTAAAACCAAACTTTGCCAATCCGAATTTACTTTATATGGATACAGACAGTTTCATCTATTGTGTGAGAAGCTGTGATCAACAGGAAGTAGTAAGGTGCCACACCAATTTATTCAACATTTCTGGATATGCGACAGATAATCCTTACAGTGTTGTGCCTGAAAACAAGATGGAAGATGAGGTAAATGGGTTGCAGAATATGGAATTTGTTGGGTTCAGATTGAAATTGTACTCATATTGAGCAGATACATGCACCACCCACAGAGGGGCTAATAGTGTGCATTGTGTTGCTTCAGAGACTCTAAAAACTAAAAGACAATAAGGAGTGTCTGTTGATGATTTGTCTCCTCATGTGGCGCAGCAAGTAGACTTTTGGTTGTGGGGCCATGAGTTGCATAATGCACTGCAACTGAAAGTTGGTCTGTCATGTCATAATGACAAACGCTTCATCTGTGTGGATGGGATCAGGACTCTCACATTCTCACAACACTATTTACTTGAGTGATTTTGTGTGTGTGTGTGTGTGTGTGTGTGTGTGTGTGTGTGTGTGTGAGAGAGAGAGAGAGAGAGAGAGAGAGAGAGAGAGAGAGAGAGAGAGACAGAGACAGAGTATACATGTGAAATGTATATTATTATGTGTATCATGTCCATGACTGCACACTATATGTACTTGTAAAAATAATATGGTATATATATTTTGTGTGTTAGTGTGTATATGAGTAAGTCTTATCCTGCTGGTGCTAGTCCCTATACCCTGTAAATATTATAAATAAATAAATCATCTCAATATACTGTATCTCTACCACTGTAAGTATTGTATGGTTGATCAGCTGCTGTTATGTAAATAAAATCATAACGCATTTATACAATCTATTTTTAATGTATTGTTCTTGATAATAAACCTGGGTTAATTTGCTATATTTATGTTATTATTTTTTGATCCTTTCACAATTAAAGTTATTGTAGGGTGGAAGTAAATAAGAACAACTTTAAAGAACTATTTTTTTACACACAATCATTCAGCATTGCAGAAGTATATAAATAGTTGGCTTTTATATGCTCTGAATTGAGCCTGAATCATATTCAAGCCTATAGGTGTAATTACATACATGGGCAATCCTTCAGTAAATTCAGCCTCCATTGATTTTATAGTTACACTCTCACATTTACTCACATAGATACATCTACATCTACATCTACATCCATACTCCGCAAGCCACCTGACGATGTGTGGGGGAGGGTACCTTGACTGCCTCTATCAGTTCTACCTTCTATTCCAGTCTCGTATTGTTCGTGGAAAGAAAGATTGTCGGTATGCCTCTGTGTGGGCTCTAATCTCTCTGATTTTATCCCCATGGTCTCTTCATGAGATATACGTAGGAGGGAGCAATATACTGCTTGACTCCTCGGTGAAGGTATGTTCTCAAAAGTTCAACAAAAACCAATACCAAGCTACAGAGCGTCTCTCTTGCAGAGTCTTCCACTGGAGTTTATCTATCATCTTCATAATGCTTTCATGATTACTAAATGATCCTGTAATGAAGTACACTGCTCTCCATTGGATCTTCTCTCTCTCTTCTATCAACCCTATCTGGTACAGATCCCACACCGGTGAGCAGTATTCAAGCAGTGGTTGAACATGTGTACTGCAACCTACTTCCTTTGTTTTTGGACTGTATTTCCTTAGGATTCTTCTAATGAATCTCAGTCTGGCATCTGCTTTATCGATGATTAATTTCATATGATCATTCAATTTTAAATCACTCATAATGCCTACTCCCCGATAATTTACGGAATTAACTGCTTCCAGTTGCTGACCTGCTATATTGTAGCTAAACGATAAAGGATCTTTCTTTCTATGTATTTGCAGCACATTACACTTGTCTATATTAAGTTTCAATTGCCATTCCCCACTCCATGTGTCAATTCATTGCAGATCCTCCTGCATTTCAGTACAATTTTCCATTGTTACAACCTCTCGACATACTACAGCATCATCTGCAAATAGCCTCAGTAAACTTCTGATGTTATCCACAAGTTCATTTATATATATTATGAATAGCAACGGTCCTACGACACTCCCCTGAGGCACACCTGAAATCACTCTTACTTTGGAAGACTTCTCTCCATTGAGAATAACATGCTGTGTTCTGTTATCTAGGATCTCTTCAATCCAATCACACAATTGGTCTGATAGTCCATATGCTCTTACTTTGTTCATTAAACAACTGTGGGGAACTGTATCAAATGCCTTGTGGAAGTCAAGAAACACGACATCTACCTGGGAATACAGGCCAGACACATCGCTCTACTTGGTCTATATTTACACTGTTATTGCACAAATATTCAACAAATTCATAGTATGCCCCTCTCATATATGGATGCCAATTTTACACTCTATCTGTCACAGTTGATAATGCACATTACAGGTCTTTTCGTATAACAACACTTTGGTGTTTTAGATATATATTCTTGTCCCATGAGGTAAATTCTAGCATTGCCCCACCATACATATCTACTATAGAGACTTTATGACCAAGCATTTGAATGTCAAGAGGAATAAGGGAAGTATCATACTCTTCTGTCAGCTTCCTATTTATATATTTCATCATACTGCATAGATAGTCCCACTCATACAATGAATATTGCACTTTAGTGCTAATACATTGCGCATTTTATACCTCTGTAACTACTTCAAAGTTATTGCCAGGTGCAAAACTTACATTTACACATTTAGAAACAGAGAAAACACAATTGTATTTGTTAGCGAATAACAATACTCTTGTGGGCCTTGGCTGCTGTGGTTCTGCTATGGCATAATCAAGTGACACCAGGTCAGAATAGTCAGGATGACATCCTGTGGGCTGCAACTATGGAAACATCTGGGTGACCTAGTTCAGCACAGGATCAGGTGCTCATTGTAGTTGCTCTGCTCATTTTGCTATGGCATAGTCTGACAATGCTGGACAGCCTGTGGACTGTGGCTGCTGTTGCAATGCACACAAACAATTTTCTTATACACATCTTGGCAGCTAGAGTTCATAAACTAAAAATGGTTTCCTTTTCTTAAACCTTTCATCATTATATCTGCTGGCACATCACTTTTTTATAAATTTACTGTCTTTACTTCTTTGTTAGAAACAATTGCCCTTATATACTGATGTCAAACATCAATATGTTGTGAACTTTTATCATCTGAGTGATCAACAGACAAATTTAATGCAGTCTGCATTAAATGAAGTTACACACTTGTCATAGCCTATCAGTTCATACAATAAATTTGTTACATGAATGGCCTCTCAAAAAGCCTTAGAAAGAGTCATATATTAAGCCTCTAGGTGTTAGAAAGAACAACAGTCACTTAGCACTTTGTCATGATACTATGGGACCACACAATTTGAAAATAAAACCAGTATATGATTTCCTGTCCCAGGAACAATTTGCCCAGTCTGTATCTATAAAACCACATAATTCTTAACCTCCTTTGGTAATTTTTAGACAATAAACTTTAAATGATTCACATATTTAAAAATTCTCTTAGCACATTTCCAGTGGTTGTTAGAATATGAACTATTAAAATGGCTTAAATAGCTGACACTGAAAGAAATATCTGGTGTTCTACATACAGAAAACTACATAAAACTACCAATTAGGGCTTGATAAGGAACTTTATCCACCTTACTTCCTTTTTCACTTTGGAAATGAAGTTAAGTTTTAATACGAGTTTCTACTGTCTGGCATACTGAATATTTCCAATATTGGGTAAATATACTCCTCTTGACTTAAAGCCAACACACCATTAATTTGTCATATATTATTTCCGTCCCTAAACAATCTTTTTGTTATTGTTACAGCCTTTACTTTGAACTCCAAACTGAACTTATGTTTCAAGATTTCAGTCTCATGTATGTCATTTGAGAAAACATAAAAATCATCAATATAGAAAGCCATCTTAGTAACTAAACCTTTGTTCTTATGTTTTAAAACAAAGCAAGGTTCTAGTCTAGAACCTTTGTAACCCAAACAATTTAAAACATCATTTACTCTTTGATTCTATATTATGTGTGATTGTTTTGACCATAACACAACTCTTTTTCATTTTAAAACTTTTCCATTATCATTGCAAATATTATTCCCATTTAAAAATTTCCTCCTTCAGAATTCCCTTTCAAATGCTCTCTTCACATCAAGATGTGTTATGTTTAAATACAGCTCAACAGATAAAGCCATTAAAAGTCTACATGTAGAATGTGTTATCAAAGTTGAGAAGGTTTCATCATAATCAATACCAGGTTTCTGAGTGAATCCTCTTGCTACTAGCCTGACATGATGCTGCACTTCACCTTCACTGTTAGTAATTAAAAGTATAAGTGTAGAATGCCTTACCACATGTGAGAAAGTTTCATCATAATCAATTTTAGGTCTCTGAGTGAATCCTCTTGCCACTAATCTGGCATGATACCGCACTTTACCTTCACTGTTGATTTTTTACTTGAACACCCATTTACTCTGCACATATCTACCACTTTTTGGAAGATCTACAACTTTCTAAGTATTGTTGTCTTTAAAAGCTTGTATCTCTTCATCCACAATAAATTTCCCCTCTTCATCATCAGATCTACAAAGAGCCTCCTCCACAGTTATTGGGTTCTCCATCTGATCTGAAGTTCCTGCAGAAAAGTAAGTCTCATAATCATCAAATCTCCTATTTGTTTTGAAGTGCTGAAGTGATCTGCTAACTATCTTCACTTCAATTTTTTGTGAAACAAGTTTTTGATCATCAGCTGCTTCCTTTGACTTCACTGAGTCTTCTGAAGCATCATGTAAATCTTCTTTTGATATAGGATCAGACTTTTATTTTTCTTCTACTTCCCCCAATGAACTCACAGTTTCTTTGTGATTCTTTATTTCAACCTCTACTTCATTGACATTTTTCATTACAGTCATATCTCTACTTATCACTTCATCATTTGCTTCAAATCCATAAAGACTACAGTCTTTTGTGGTATTGATATATCCCACTGCATGTACAGCATAACTGGACTTAAAGTGGCTTAGCAGCACTGTTACCTTTATGTGGAACAGGCTCCCTTGTTTGCTTACTTTTATTACATACCACACAATTCTGCGTATTAATATTGCTGTCAATATCTTCACACACCATTCCTTCAATAGCACCACCCATCATTTTGATAAGATCCTTTGCATTTAACTGTCCTAATCTTTTATGCCAAATAGATGTAGTAACCATTAATAAAAAAATTACATCTCCTGTCAATGTTCAGCTTCTAAACACATTAACAAAATCTGCAGTTGCAACTAAATCTTGCTACTCATTAAAAATATTACAGTAATTGCTACCAAATTCAGCTTTTTCAATCAATCAGCTTGTAGACAGTAAATTTGTTCTCAGTTCTGAAGCACGCACAACAGTTTTCATTGTGACATCATAGCAAGTCTTTTCAACTAATGTTGTTAACACAACTTTTACAGAGCATAACACTAGAATTTAAGTCTGACTCACCACCACAATTTTATACACCGAAGTGCCAAGGGAACTGGTATAGGTGTGCATATTCAAATACAGAATACGTAAACAGGCAGAATACAGCACTGTGGTTGGCAACGCCTATATAAGACAAGTGTCTGGCTCAGTTGTTAGATCAGTTACTGCTGCAACAACGCCAAATAATCAAGATTTAAGTGAGTTTGAATGTGGTGTTATAGTCAGCGCATGAGCAATGGGACAGAGCATCTCCAAGGTGACGATGAAATGGTGATTTTTCTGTATGACCATTTCATGAGTCTACCAGGCAAATCAGGAATCTGGTGAAACCTCAAATCTCTGACTCTGCTGCAGCAGGAAAAAGATCCTACAAGAATGGGAACAATGATGACTAAAGAGAATTGTTCAATGTGACAGAAGTGCGACCCTTCTGCAAATTGCTGCAGATTTCAATGCTTAGCCATCAACAAGTGTCAGCATGTGAACCATTCAACGAAACATCATTGATATGGACTTTTGGAGCCAAATTCCCAGTAGTGTACCCTTGATGACTGTAGGTCGAAAAGCTTTATCTCTCACCTGGGCCGGTCAACACTGACATGTTGCCTGGTTGGATGAGTCTTGTTTCAAATAGTATTGAGCAGATAGGTGTGTACAAATATGGAGACAACCTCATGAATCCATGGACCCTGCATGTCAGCAGGGAACTGTTTAAGCTGCTGGAGGCTCTGTAATGGTGTGGGGCATGAGCAGTTGGAGTGATATGGAACTCCTGCTACGTCTAGATACGATTCTGATAAGTGATATGTATGCCTGGTCACTTGCTTCCTTTCACGTCCATTGGGCATTCCGACAAACTTGGGCAATTCCAGCAGGACAATGTGGCAGCACACACATCCAGAATTGCTACAAAGTGGTTCCGGGAACACTCTTCTGAGTTGAAACATTTCTGCTGGCCACCAAAGTCCCCAGGCATGAACATTATTGAGCATATCTGGGATGCCTTGCAATGTATTGTTCAGAAGAGATATCCACTCCCTCATACTCTTACAGATTTGTGGACAGCCCTGCAGGATTCCTGGTGTCAATTCCCTTCAGCACTACTTCAGACAGTTTTCGAGTGTATGACATGTCTTGTTATGGCACTGCTCATGGGGGCCCTACATGATATTAGGCAGGTGTACCAGTTTCTTTGACTCTTCAGTGTATATTCTAACTTTATATACTGAAGTCTTCATTGCATTTTTATTTGCAGTGAGATCCACATTAGCACCCAAATTAACATACCTGTCACTTCTATTAAAAGAACATCTTCAAAGCATTGCACTGAAGGTATTTGGGATTCTGTTTTGTATATCATTAATCTCTCTGTTAGAGACTTACTTTTATAATGGTCTGGCTGTTTGAACTTTCAGCAAATAACTTCCATCTTACACTGATGCTGGTGTCTCACATGATTTGAAATATGAGTTCACTGGTATTTCTAAATGACAACACACAAATCCCATATTGGTGAAAATGCGTTTGATCACTGTGCCCACTTTTCACTCTAAAATCACTGCCAGCAGTATCCTCTTCTTCCATATATCGAGAAGTATACATGTAATTACATCTCTTGTAATAGGAACTCCTGAATGTTTAGTGATCATAATCATCAGAGAGTATTTTTCCAGTAATCCTGCTAACGATAATGAACCAGTACATTCAACACTAACAGCAAAACCATTTCTACATAATTTTGACCATTTTCTACTTCTTCCTTTACATAGTTTGTCATTGAATCACATTTTTCTAACAATACTCATATTAATGTTCTCAAAAAGTTTACTCTTCATGCAAAAACAGAGTCATCAAGCAGTGGTTTCAGTTACTGTTGCAAGTCCACTGTTATTGCTACTTTATACATGTACGTAAAGAGACAGATCAACAGTAAGAATTATTTTCATATTGTACTTGGCATTATTGGTTACAACTGCATCTGAGATACATTTTGCCACTCCTTTGAAACTAAACATGTTCTCAATTGCAAAATACCAACCTCCATAGTTTGCATGTCCTTTCAGCTTTGTCACATTAGTCAATTAATTTGTTGCCTTCCTTGCTGAGTAAAAAAATTCTTCTATTGAAGAATGGTATTCTGGACTGGGCTGGAAACCTGTTTAGAGTATTGACACATGTGGATGCACATGTGGAGACTGCCAGTAAATTACTTCTACTGAGAACACTGATGAGTGTATTACTGTATAGTATGTTGGATCTCCTCAGGTTAAATCAAACACACACATTGTACTGCACTGAGTGCTACATGACATAGTGTACAAGGACTGTAACATGATACAGGACAAGACATGACACAATAACAGGGACACACTGGCAAAAAGACAGATGGTCAAGTGGGCATGTACTGAGACTGAGTAAAGACACTGGTACATACAACCAAAGACATACGAACACCATTGCTCACATGAGTCCACAGGTGTTCATTTGAATGGTTTTGAATAAACTCAACAGTGTATACCATGGATTAAGGATTAGTTTATGATTTACTGTTAGCTTTTGAACACTATAATGTTGATGTGTTTAGAGATAAGATTTTGATGAAACTGTAAAATTGAATGGCAATGCAAGCAGCAGTTGCTAATAGTCAACACGGTGGTGAATTGAGACAGTGTGTATGAAGTATATAATTTTCTTGTGTTTAGGTTAAAATTTATGACTCTTATTGTCACGTATGTGTTAGGATAAAGTTTTGGGGGATCAGTTTGCTGTGTACATGTTATGTTTAGTTTAAAATTTTGGGGGATATTTTTGCTGTGCACAGTGATCACTGACCACTGTGCACCCAGCCAGCAATAGTAACTGTGAGATAGAGCCAACTGGGAACTGCAGCAACCATCACCATGCCTTATCTTGTCACAGTGCGCAACTTCACTGACAGCACACAACAAGCAGCTGGCAATGGCAGTCCACAGCTGTTCCACACACAGTGGCATGCCTTAACACATTGGGTCAGCAGCAGCAGATCATAGAAAACAACAAATAAATTCAAGTGTTGCAGTGTGAGTTCAGTATTTTGCTATTCAGCTCTTGTATTAGTCACAGGGATGAAGCAAGAAAGCAAAATATCACACAATAATTGCAGATCCATGGCTAGTGGCAGTGAATCTGACAGCGCAAAGAAAATGAAGGTAGACTGGGTAAAAGCAATATAGAGTTGGATGATGACTGAATTTAAAACTGAGATTTGTAATATGAAAACAAGTTTTGAAAGTTCTATTTGAAGTTTAGACAGTTAAGTGATATGTGGAGTTCAAAAGATGATTTGGATGGTAAAAGCGAGGATTTAGACAATACGTTGGTGGATCAAACTGTAAATGATGAGGACGTGGAAAAGCATTTGCTTGCCAGAACTGATTCAGTCAAGGCTGAAATTAGAAGTGAGACAGAGTCAGGCAAGCAGTTGTGTAATGTGAGAGATGAAGGGATGAGGCAGGCTCTAATTCATGTGGACAGAAAGATTTCAGCTGGTGATGAGAAAAAGAAAAGTTGAGTTGACAGTCACAGCTGGTAATCTGAGAAAGGAAATGGAAAATAGGGTTACTGTGAGTAACAGTAAAATTAACATACCAAGCAGCAGAATAAATAAGCCAGAATTATGCATTGCTTCTGGAAATTTGAGGTGACATATTATGCAGGTACTCAGTGATAAAAGTTTTTACAGTCAAAGCAAGTATCATGCTGTTGACTTCCTTGCAGCATGCAAAGAATGTTCCATCGAAGGGATAAGTGAACAAAGTACAATTAAATTTATAAAGAGATTATTAGAAGGTTCTGCTCAGACATGGGCAAATCAGAGTGTGACCAGTTTAGTTCTTATGATGTACGGTAGTTGAAAAAGATTGTTAAATGGAGTTTGGAGCCAAGCTAAGGAATGTGGATTGCAAAAAGAGTTTCTTAATGGACCAGGGCACAAAGGAGAGAGATATACTATGGAAGAGTTTTTTTTAGGAGGAGCTGGAAACATTAATACATTTAGGTAGTTTATTGGGAGTACTCACTGAAATTTATGCACTAAGAAGGAGCATACCAGAAACTTTATAGTCGGAATTAATACATTATCCTACTGATTCCATTGAAAGTTTCTTAGAATTTATAGAGAGAATGGACTAGGCAATGTGCCATAAGCCAAGGTTTGGCAATAATAATCATGGAAACAATCAAAGTAATTATGAAGGTATAGGAATGACAGGAAACTGGGGAATAATCAACAGCAATAAAAACAGAAACATGAACCAGGAAGAGGATTGGAGAGGAGACAGAGAATGATGAGAAGAGGAATTAGAGGGGTCCATGGGACAATAACTACAGGAATGAACCAAAGAAAATGCAAGAAAATAGAGCTACAAGAGGGGAACATGGTTACGGATGCCAACAGGAATTTTGTTTCAATTGGGGTCCACTTTGGGAGAGGACCAAGAGATGGGAAAATAATTATAGGCAAGATAACAGGGAATTTCACAATAACAATAAAAATAGCAAAGTAAGAGAAGAGAGAGTATGTGGAATGCAGGAAGTTTTGGAAAGGGTAATTTATTTGGAGGCTGGTTTAAGCAGCATGATAGAAAGAATGTCTATAAGAGAACATTTTGGAAAGAAAGAAGGAATCAATGGAAAGAACTTCATACTCGAGACTTATTTAATGAAGAAGATTGCAGTAATATGAATGTTAAAGAAAATAGTGTTGATCTGACATCTATGTTATACAGTGAATCAGAATCAACTGTGCAGCCTGAGTAAGTAAATGTGTGCTGGAGTGCTGGAATGGAGAGTGAGAACTGCAACAGCAATAATATTGAATTAGATGAGAAGGAATATACCTCAGTGGAGGTCAGTACTAATTATGTTAGGCCAATAGTGCCTGAAGCTAGTGAGGTTGTGGAATGGAGGTGTACAAGAAGGCACATGCTCTGGTGATGGGGTTGAGTTTAATTGTGTGCAGATAGTGTTTCCTGTACCATAAATCTTTGTTGATGGTGCTTGTGATATGCAAAATATAGCTGTAGATGGTGATTTTGTGGTAGAAACTGTGAGTTTCTACCACATCTACCACATCCTAACGATGTGAATTCTGTGACAAATGGTTCGAATGAAGAAGTTGGGAAGGCACATTTATCTGTTAAACTTCAGGAGGAGAAGAAAAACAAGAAGAGAGACTTTAATTCAGTTGAATGGGTAGCCAGAACCTGGTTTTAGAAGAGGCCACCTCAGGATTGGAAGCTTAGTGAGCTTGAGTATGGTTGGCTGTGCGGTCTAAAGCATGGCTTTCCAGGCGGGAAGGAGCAGATGGCATGAATCCACCTGGCAGATTTGTGTCGAGGTCCGGTGAACCGGCCAGTCTGTGGATGGTTTTTAGATGGTTTTCCATCTGCCTCGGCAAATGCAGGCTGGTTCCCCTTATTCCGCCTCAGTTACACTATGTCGGCGATTGGTGCATGAACAAGTTCTCCACGTACAACCATTACTCTACCATGGGGGGGAGGGGGGGGCTGTCCACCAGGGGCCGAACCACACAATAACCCTGGGTTTGGTGTGGGGCGGCAGAGGGGTGAAGTGGACTGCTGTAGTCATCATGGGGTTGTGGACAACTGCGGCTGCAGCGGGGACTGAGCCTCTCCGTCGTTTCTAGGTCCCCAGTTAATATACAACATACAAGCTTTATTATGCTAAGCAGACAAGGGCGCTCATGAATATGAAGAAATTTTGAAGGAATTATTCAATGGAAACAAATATCTTGAATTATTGGGAGAAGAATGTATGTTTAGAAGGAAAAATTAAAACGTTCTCTAAAGATTTATGTGTAGAGTATGAGGGGTTTTTGAGCTGCATTTGACAGATCAGTGCAATGGCACTGTGGTCAAGCACACTGATTGATAATTTTGTTGTCTCAACTTCAATTTCTGCTGCTGCCACCATGTTTTTCTTCATTTTGTTTTATTCCACACAATGTTAAACTATTAATTATAAAATTTAAATAAATTTAATGAGTTCAATTTAAATATGTAAAATTAATATATTCAATTCAGCTATGATTATTCCCCTTGTAAATAACAAAAGTATACAAGGAAATTTAGTATGAAAGTGTATGAAAAGGGTTGGCTCTATGGGTTTGATGTTTGCAAAGCATGTTTTTTGCTTTCCATGTTTTTTATTTGAGAAGAATTATGTGTGTGGTACAAAAGGAGTGAAATATCTAGGACCGACTCATCCAAACTGTGCCCCTAGGGCACTAGCACCTGCAATCGTCCACGGCCAGTGCCCAGGGTGAATTCGTATGTTGCTGCAGTGGCCAAGCTGTGCCGCTTAGCTGGCCATACGGAGCGCCCGAACACCAGCCAATAGATGTATTTGTCCGCCCGTTTTCCCTTTGGGCAGAGGACGTCTCACAAACACTTCAACTAGAGCTGATTGACATACAGTGCCATATCCACCTGAAGGACCGCTTTCTTATGTGTAAACCTTTGGATGACTTTTACAGCTGTCTTCCATGAGAGAAATATCCTCTTTTGCACAAGTGTGTGACCAAAGTTCTCTCAATGTTTGGTTCCACGTATATTTGTGAGCGCTTTTCCTCTCTTTTAAAGCTTGCTAAAACTAAGAACCGTTCATTCCTTGGCAGTAAAAATTTGCACAATTCTTTGAGGTTAGCAGTCTCACAGAATATTGTACCAAGCCTAGACAAATTCGTTTCCTTGAAAAATAAAAACGTGTAAAATATTTATTGTCTTCTTTAACAATGTTGACTGTAAGAATTAAAGAGCTTTATAACCTTAATTCTATTTTAATAAGTTTTCAAACTTGGTCAGTTAAAATTATTACGCACAAAACAGCAAACTAAGGATCCGATTTCTAAACTCTGAAAAGGGATACAAAAAATTGTACTATGAAGTATAACAAAAAATACTTACTAGTAACTACTAACAGACTGAGATTCTATATCCCTTACATAAAATTAATTCTAAAATAGAATATTTTGTTCACGTTTGATCTGACCACGGGACAGTCCAGTGCAGAGCAGTGCTGTTTGGTCTCACTCGCTCTGCAGCTCTCTCTCTCTCTCTCTCTCTCTCTCTCTCTCTCTCTCTCTCTCTCTCTCTCTCTCTCTCTCTCTCTCTCTCTCTTTCTTGCTCCTATGGCGACACTAGTGGCACACGGTCATGGACGGAGCACTGAAATACACCGTCTTGCGCCCGTGGGGCACAGGTGCGCCCGCCGGACGCAATTCTTGGATGAGCCTGATCTAGGACATATTAATGTATTAATAAAAAACATAGCAGAAATCTCAAATAACATACTTGATCTTAGGGCATTAGATAAAGCTAACATCACAAAAATATTGTTATGCCTATGATGACACCGTAGTGAATCACAGTCTTTTTCATTTTGGAATATTGTAACATATTTGTAAAGTTTGGCATGAGCCACAACTGGTGTGTATGATGTGAAAAGATGGTATGAGCAACGATAGTGCAGATAATATGAGTTCAGTTAGTTGAAGCAGTGAGGATGATGAAGAGATTAAAACCCTTTTCATTATTAATGATGGATAACATATGATTGATGATAAAGAGGATACAATTGGACCTGGGGTGAATAAGGAGGAGAGTGACTTTGATGGTGATGACTAAGTATCTGTGGCTAAATGGTTTTGGAAATGTCCACCTAAAAAATGGATAAATCATTAGTTTGATTATGTGAGCTGGGTAAAGGATCTGGGTAAGTAGGAGGCTAGTTATCAGGGTCTTTTTGATGAAATGATTGCTGAGGATGAGATTTTCAGTTTGTTTGGTGAGGAAAGGATGTGTATGATGAGTAAACAAGACATGGGTTATAAAAGGTGTTATGCAGTTGAGTATGCTAGGATTGATAATATTGCAAGTGGTGGAGATAAAAATATTGAGTCGGTAGAGAGGGAACAGTGTATGATTAGTGTTATTGCAGATAATGTAAGAGTGAATGCTTTGGTGGACACTGATAGGGATCTATGTAGGGTATTACCAATGTTTGTAGATTCAGTCACATGTAGAATAGATTTTTAAGAATGTCCAATCACAGAAATATGACAAAAACTAAAAATATAAAATTATTATGCAACAATGAGGAAAAACGTGCTGCTGTGTGTGGAAAAAGAGGATGAACAGTGCAGATATGCATTTCTAGTACAGTAGTTGGAGGGATAGATGTTAGCATGAGTGTTTGGAAGAATTTCTTAAGAAGGCAGAACGGAAATATTTCTTGGACAGAACAAGTACTAGAACTAAACTTTCATAGGGGCAACCAAAGTGAAGTTTAAAGATACACTGATGGGAGAAAACAAGATGCCCAGTTTGTGTGTGTATGAAGAGCTGAAAGAGGGAATAGGTTAAAACTGGTTAGGGATGTACACCAATGTATGGTGAGAGTTTGAATGTATGTGGATATGCATATGGATATTACCAGAAAATTACTTCTATTGAGAACACTGATGGATGTATTGTTGTACACTTTATTAAAACACTTCAAGTTATAAAAAACTCACACATTATACTGCACTGAGTACTACATGCCATAGTGTATGAGGAACATAATATTATACATGATAAGACACAATAACAGGTACACAAGGCAAATAGGCAGATTGTCAAGTGGACACAAATTGAGAATGAGCAACGAAACACGAACATGATTCCTCACAAAAATCCACAGATGTTAATTTGGGTGCTTTTGACTGAACTTAAAACCCCCACTTCAAAATATTCAAACGATTTACTTAAAAACATCTGATCCATAGAGTTCATAAATTCAGAATGTTTTCCTTTTTGTAATTCTTTTGTCAATATGTCTGCTGGCATATCACTTGTTTGTAAATACACTGTTTTTACTTCTTTGCTAGATACATCTTCCCTTATATAATTGTATCTAACATCAATGTATGAGTTCTGTTCAAAAAATTCTGGAAAAGTATCCACAAAATTTTTCTGAGCTTACCTTTTACTTATTGTGCATGGTCTTCTTTGAAATACTCTCATCCACAATTGTTACACTACTCCCAGTACCATTTTCACTTCTGGAAGCAGTCTTGGTATACCTCTTGCTGTATCACACAAAACACCACCTGCGAATTTTCTTTTATCTCATCTATCATTGCAAATGTTCCTCCTTTCAAAGTCTACAGGGGCCATGTCTGGGGAGTACAGAGGATGAGGCAGCTCAGTGATTTTGTATTTTGTGCAATAGCCACATGCCAACAGGGATGAATGTGGGTGCACTATCATGATGCAAGAGTCATGAGTTGTCTCACCACATTTCACGACATTTCCTTCTCACATTTTCTCACAGGTGTCACATGACTTCCGAATAGTACCGTCAATTAACAGTTTGTCCCTGTGGTATCAGTTCATGATGAACTAATCCTTCAAAGTCAAAGAAAACTATCAGCGTGGCTTTGACATTTGACCTGACCTGACAAGCTTTTCTTGGTCCTGAAGAACCTTTCCTGTTCCGTTGTGTAGATTGAACCTTGGTCTCAACATCATAACCATACACCCACATCTCGTCAACACTTATGATTATTTTAAGGAACACCTTGCTCTTATTTACATGATCCAGAACCTCTTCACAGATTGCAAGGCAAAAGTCTTTCCAGTCTTGACTCAAGATCCGTGGGACGAGCTCGGCGATAACACAATACATTCCAAGATGGTGTCAGGATTTCATGACATGATCCAACTGAAATGTTACATTCTTTTGCAATCATTTGGACAGTCAGTCTCTAATTGGCATGCACAATTTTGATGATGTTGCTGACATGAGCTTCGTTGGTAGACATTGAAGGGTGTCCTGAATGAGGGTCATCTAGATCTTGTGCCCAGGTATTTTTAAACTAAGTATGGCTTAAGCACTCATCTTTGTAGGCTTCCTGCATCATTTAGAGTGTATCTGTAAAGGATTTCTTGAGTTTTGCACAAAATTTAATGCAAACTGTGCGACGCAATGTTCTACTCAATGAACAATAACTAGCAGATATACAACAATGAAACTTCCCGTAGTTACACATTAAACACAGCTGTGTGCAGGGATGCCATCCACATCTCACTCCAACACACCATTGGCACAAAATTTTGAATGTTCCAGAATTTTTTGTACAGACCTCGTACTTTGACCTTTTATGATCTGAAGGATGAACAGACAAATTTATTGTACTCCGATTATCATTAAATAAAATTACACACTTATCACAGCCTATCAGTTCATAGAATAAAATTCTTAAGTAATTGGACTGTAACCAGCCTCAGAAAGAGCCACATACTCAGCCTCTGAGCTAGAAGAAGAAACAGTTTTCTGGTTAGTACTTTGCCATCATATTAGAGAACCACACAATTTGAAAATAAAACCAGCACATGATATTCTGTCTAAGGAACAGTTTTCCCATTCTGCATCTACAAAACCATATAATCCTAAATGACCTTTGGTAAGTTTAAGACAGTAAGCCTTAGTTTCTTCAAATATGTCAAAATTCTCTTAGTATATTTCCAACACTTGTTAGAGTATGAACTATTAAAGTGGCTTAAATAGCTGACACTATGATACTGAAAGAAATATCTGGTCTTCTAAGTATAGACAAATACATTAAACTACCAATCTGAGTTTAAACGCTTCTGCTGGCCACCAAAATCCCCAGAAATGATAAGGAACATCATCCACCATATATTCTTTTGCACTTTGGAAATCAAGTTTAGTTTCAATAGCAATTTTTACAGGCTGTCATAATGAACCTTTCCATTTCTGACAAATATACTTCTTTTGACTTGAAGCCAACACACCAAATCATCAACATATAAAGCCACTGAAGTAGCTAAGTCTTTGTTCTTATGTTTTAAAAACAAGCAAGGTTCTAATCTAGGCCTTTTGGAGCCCAAAAGAATTAAAACATCATTTATTCTTTGCTTCCATACTTTGGATCATTATTTTAACCCATACATAGCCCTTTTGTTTTAAAATTTTTCCATTATCATTATAAAGATTATTTATTACCTTCATGTTGTTTTATAAAAACTTCCTCATTCAGAAAATAATTTAAAAAGTAGTCTTCATATAAAGATGTTTAAATTTAGTTCTACAGACAAAGCCATTATAAGTCCGAGTGTAGAATGCATTACCACTTTCGAAGAAGTTTCATCCTAATCAGGTCTAGGTTTCTGAGTGAATCTTCTTGCCACTAACCTGGCATGGTGCTGTGCTTTATGTTTAATGTTGCTATTTTTCTTCAACACTGATTCAATCTGCACAACACAATAACTTTCTGAAAGATCTACAACTTTCCAAGTATTGTTGTCTTCAAAAGCTCATATTTCTTCATGTATAGCACATTCCCATTGTTCTGCATGGGATCTGCAAATGGCCTCCTCTGCAGTTACTGCTGCCACCATATGAACTGGAGTTCCTGTAGAAAAGCAGGTCTCATAATCATCATATCTTCTATGTGGTATGGATTGCCACTGTGATCTGCCAACCATCTTCATTTCAGTTGCTTGTGAAACAAATTTTTGGCCATCAGTTTCCAGCTGTCATTTGACTCAATCTTCTCAAGCAGTGTGTAAGACTTCTTTTGATATAGAATCAGACTCCTTGCCTTCTTCATCATCCCTAATTGAGATCCTTCATGATTCTTTATTTCAACCACTACATCATTGACATTTTCCATTGCAGTCATGCATCTATTTATCACTTTGTCATTTGCACCAGGATCACTAAGTCTTTTGTGGTATTGCTATATCCAAATGCACATACACTGAAGTGCCAAAGAAACTGGTATAGACATGCATATTCAAATACAGAGATATGTAAACAGGCAGAATACAGCACAGCGGTCAGCAATGCCTATATATGACAACAAGTGTTTGGTGCAATTGTTAGATCAGTTACTGCTACTACAATGGCAGGTTATCAAGATTTAAGTGAGTTTGAATGTGGTTTTGTGGAATATCTAGAATCCGGTAAAATATCAAATCTCCAACATCGCTGTGGCCAGAAAAAAATCCTGCAACAATGGGACCAAGGACAACTGAAGAGGCCAGCCAGGGTGGCCGAGCGGTTCTAGGTGCTACAGTCTGGAACCGCACGACTGCTACAGTCACAGGTTCGAATCCTGCCTCGAGCATGGATGTGTGTGATGTCCTTAGGTTAGTTAGGTTTAAGTAGTTCTAAGTTCTAGGGGGCTGATGACCTCAGAAGTTAAGTCCCATAGTGCTAAGAGCCATTTGAACCATTTTGAACAACTGAAGAGAATAATTCAACATGGCAGAAGTATAATCCTTCTGCAGATCTCAGTGCTGGGCAATCAGCAAGTATCACCCTGCAAACCATTCAATGAAACATCATTGATATAGGCTTTTGGGACCAATGGCCCACTCGTGTACACTTGATGACAGCAGGACACAAAGCTCATGAACCCACGGACCCTGCATGTCAGCAGTGAACTGCCCAGGCTGGTGGAGGCTCTGTAATGGTGTGGGGCATGTGCACTGGAATGGTATGGGACCCCTGATACCTCTAGATATGACTCTGACAGGTGACACATATGTAAGCGTCCTATCTTATCACCTGCATCCTTTCATGTCCATTGTGCATTCCAACGGACTTGGTCAATTCCAGCAGGACAATGCGACACCCCACATGTCTAGAATTGCTACGGAGTAGCTCCAGGAACACTCTTCTGAGTTTAAACATTTCTGCTGCCCACCAAACTCCCCAGAGATGCACATTATGGAGAATATTTGGGATGCTTTGCAACATGCTGTTCAGAAGAGATATCCATTTCCTCATACTCTTACAGATTTTTGGACATCCCTGCAGAACTCATAATATCAGTTCCCTCCAGCACTACTTCAGACATTAGTTGAGTCCATGCCACATCATGTTGAGAACTTCTGCATGCTCACGGATGCCCTACAGTTTATTAAGCAGGTGTACTAGTTTCTTTTGCGCTTCAGTGTATAACTTCAAGTGACCTTTCAACTTCAAGCTGCCTTTATACAGCAAAGGCTGTCTTGTTTGCTTGTGCTCATTACATATCACACAATTCTGCTTACAAGGGAAACTCCCCATAACAGCCCCTCAAATTTAGTGGTATGATGACCCAGTAGATAGACCATCAAAAACTGAACACAGATCAAGCATGAAAACAAGAAGAAGGTGTACTGAACTGTGAAAAAAGAAGTAAAATCAAAACAGTGAATGGTCCCATCTCAAGATGTGCAACATTGAGCACACCTCTGTGGCCATGATGTCTTGTTTATGTGGTCATGGTATTGGACTTCGAAGGGGGAAATCTGGGTTCAAATCACCCTCATGTTCAATATTTTTTTTCACTAAATTATGATCTGTCTGTCCAGTCATTGACATTTCTGTGTCTGTGACATGGTGCATTGTCCATTCACAACAGTGAGGTGTAAGGGAGGGTCCTCCAGATGTACATACATCCTCTTTGCTCTACACTAGTACCATCTGTTATGACTGTTGGAAATTTTGACTTTTGAATTCATTTGTTGTAAAATAGTTCACAACTTTTTTAAAAATTTTATTTATTTATCTATTTATTTATTGAGTGGTCTATGCGGCATCTCGCCTGCTCTCACTATACATCACATTTACTTGTTATGGTAATATATTCTTACCACATGACTCATATTCTATAACAGTGTAAAGATGACACTTTCCAAGACTGCAGAAGGAGAACAGACATATCCGTCACCAAATAGAAGGTTCATAATTTTGTGAAAAAAAAAAAAGGAAAGAAACTAAGGCACGACGATGATTTCAATGCAGATCTACTGATCTTTGCAGTCCAATACTGTGGCAATACAACCATGATGTTGTGATTCATATAATTTTCCCAGCAATGCACATTTTGAGCTTGGATGGCTCACTTTCTATTTTGCTTCTTTTTTCATAGTTCAGTACATCTTCTTCCTGTTTTCCTACTTGATCAATGTTCAGTTTTTGAAAGGCTGTCCAGTGGGCCATATTTCCAGCAAATCTGATGGGGGAATGATAGGGAGTTTCCATTGTTAGTATTATTGCTGTTAACTCTGTCATACACCATTCCTTCAACAACACTATCTTTCATTTTTATAATGTCCTTTGTATTTAAACATCCTAATCTTCTATGCCAACTAGATACAGTAACCATTCCTAAAAATATCACTTTTCCTGTAAATGTTCCGTTTATAAACATTAATTTGATCTGCAGTAGCAACTAATTCTTGATTCTTGTTAAAAAATGTTATGGTGATCACTATTAAATACAACTGAGTTTCCTTGATCAATAACCCTGCTCACAGACAGTAAATTTGATGTCAGTTCTGAAGCACACAGAACATTCTTCACTGTGACATCATAGTAAATCTTTCCAACTACTGTTGTTAGACAAACTTCTACTGAGTATAACATTGGAATTGTTACCACAGTTTTGGGTACACTAACATTGTTTGCTATATTCTTCACCACATTTTTATTTGCAGTTATACGGACATCCAAATGAACATATCAGTCACCTCTATTAAAAGAACCACTTAAAAAATAGCACTGAAATGAACTGTGCATGTGGGTAGGGCCTCTGGTCACATCCACTGGATGCCTGATGCAAGTCTTTTTAGTTGACAGCACTTTGGCAACTTGCATGTCAATGAGGATGAAATGATGATAAAGAAAGCACAACACCCAGCCCCTGAGCAGAGAAAATCTCTGACCTGCCTAGGAATTGAGCCCAGACCCTTTGCAGGGCACTTGCTGGGTTCACCACTCAGCCAACAGGGAGGACAACACTACATTTAAGGCAACTGAGGTTCTGATTTTTCTCACATCATTAACCACACTGTTTTGGCACTTACTTTCAAAATGTTCTGGCTTTTTGAATTTTTAATAAATCTCTTCCTTCTTACCTTGATATTGGTGTCCCACATGATTTGAAAATACAGGTTCAATTTTATTTCTAAATGATGCCACTGAAGTCCCAAAGACTCATATTGGTGAAAATATTTTTGATTGCTCTGCCTTTTTTCACTCAAAAAGCACAACTAATGGTAACCTTTTCCTCCATATTGAGAAACTTCCTTCTTCTTGTTTCTGACTGGTTTAATTCTGCACACCACAAATTCCTCTCCTGTGTCAGCCATCTCAGAGTAGCATTTGCAGCCTACGTTCTCAATTATTTGGATGCATTCCAATGTCTGTCTTCCTCTACAGTTCTTATGCTCTGTAGCTCCCTCTAGTACCATGGATGTTAATCAGTGACATCTTAACAGAAGCTCTACCATCCTGTCCCTTCTTCTTCTCAGTGTTTTCCACATATTCCTTTCCTCACTAATTCTCTGGAAAACCTCCTCATTCCTTCCCTTATTAGTCCACTTAATTTTCAATATTCTTCTGTGGCACCACATCTCAAATACTTTGATTCTCTTCTTTTATAGTTTTCCTGTTCTCCATGTTTCATGACCATACAATTATATGTTCCAAACAAACACCTGAGAAAGTCCTTCCTCAAATCAAGGCCAATGTTTGATATTAGTAGACTTCTCTTAGCCAGAAATGTCCTTTTTACCAGTGCCAGTCTGCTTTTTATGTCCTCCTTGCTCCAACCATCATGAGTTATTTTGCTGCATAGAGAACTCCTTAACTTCAACTACTTTGTGATCCCCCAATTCTGATGTTATGTTTCTTGCTGCTCTCATTTCTGTTACTTCTCATTGCTTTTGTTTTCCTTCAATTTACTCTCAATCCATATTCCGTACTTATTAGAATGATCATTCCATTCAGTACATCCTGTAATTCTTCACTTTCACTGAGGATAGCAATGTCATCCATGAATCTTATTATTGATATCACTCAGTCCTGAATTTTAATTACAAACTTTGTTTTGTTTCCCTCATTGCTTCTCCAGTGTATACATTGAACAAGAGGTTACATCCCTGTCTTACATCCTTTTTAATTTGAGCACTTCATTCTTGGTCTTCCTCTCTTATGAGTCCTTCATGGCTCTTGTACATATTGTATATTACCATCTTTCCATATAACTTACCTGTATTTTTTTCAGAATTTTGAACATCTTGCACCATTTGACATTGTCAAATGCTTTTTGCAGGTTGACATATCATACGGACATGTCTTAATTTTTCTTTAGTCTTGTTTCCACTATCAACTGTAACATAAGACTTGGCTTTCTGGTGCCTTTACATTTCCTGAAGCTAGACTGATCACCATCTAACACATCCTCAATTTCCTTTCCTCCTCAGCAACTTGGATGCATGTACTTTTAAGTTCATTGTGTGATAATTGTCGAACTCATCAGCTCTTGCAATCATTGTAATTATGGATTATGTTTTTCTGAAAGTCAGATGCTATATCAACAGACTTGTATATTCTAGACACCAATGTGAATAGTCATTTCGTTGCCACTTCCTCCAATGATTTTATAAATTCTGACAGACTGTTGTCTATCCCTTCTGCCCTATTTAATCTTCATTTTTCAAAGTTTTTTAAAGGGGTGATTCTAATACTGGATCCCCTATCTCTTGTATATTGATTCCTGTTTCTTCTTCTATCACATCATCAGACAAGTCTTCCCCCTTATAGAGGCCTTCAATGTACTCTTTCCACCTATCTGCTCTCTCCTCGGCACTTAATAGTGGAATTCCCATTGCACTTCTAATGTTACCATCTAGGCTTTTATCAGACAGTGGAAAATGCAGGATGGAATGTAACAATATTATGAGAATGAAAGTTACTACTCGCCATATAGTGGAGATGCTGAGTCACAGACAGACACAATAAAACAACCTCAACCTTCATTATCCCAGTCTTTTTGTCTCTCCTTTTCCACTACTTTCCCCCTCCCATCCCCACCACTCCCCAGCCATCAGTCTAACCTGCAGCACTTCACTCTCCACCACCCCCACCATACTATTCCTCCCCCTCCCCTTTCTAGCCTCCTCCTTACCCCCACCCAGTAGCCACTACCATCATACACTGCTTCTGCTGCTCTCACTGTGGTTTCAGTTGTGTGTGAGTTGTGTTTGCATGAGAGTGTGTGTGTCTGTGTGTGTTTGTGTGTGTGTGTGTGTGTGTTGGGGGGGGGGGTTGTCTGTCTGTCTATCTATTGTTGATGAAGGCATTAATGGCTGCAAGCTATAATTGTGAGAGTCTTTTTGTTGTGCCTATCTGCGACTCAGCATCTCCGCTATATGGTGAGTAGCAACTTTCCTTCTCATAATATTTGTATTTATTTTGTTCTTAAGTTACTTCTATTTCTGTGTGCTGAAAATTTCCTGAACATTTTTGTACATCCTTCTTTCATTGATCGAGTGGAGTATTTCTTTGTTACCCTTGGTTTCTTCGCAATTACCTTCTTTGTATCTACGGTTTTCTTTCCAGGTTCTGTGATTGTCATTTTTAGAGATGTCCTTCCCTCTTCAACTGTACAACTTACTGAGCTATTCCTTATTGCACTGTCTATAGTCTTAGAGAGTTTCAAGTGTATCTCTTCATTCCTTAGTGCTCTTTTATCCCACTTCTTTGTGCATTGATACTTCCTGGCTAGTCTCTTAAACTTCAGCCTACTCTTCATCTGCACTAAATTGTGGTCTCACACTGTATCTGCTCCTGAGTATGACTTACAGTCCAGTATCTGATTTTGGTATCTCTACATGACCATGCTGTAATCTAACTGAAACCGTCCTGTATCTCTCGGCCATTTCAAAGTATACCTCCTCCTCTTGCAATTCTTGAACAGAGTATTCACTATTACCAGCTGAAACTTGCTCCAGAACTCAGGTAGTCTTTCTTCCCTCTCATTCCTAGTATCAGCCGCATATTCTTATGTAACCCTTTATTCTACTCATTCCCCTACAACCACATTCCAAATTCCCCACGACTATTAGATTTTCATTTCCCTTTATGTACTCAGTTACCAGTTCAGTACCGAGCGAGGTGGCGCAGTGGTTAGACACTGGACTCGCATTCGGGAGGACGACGGTTCAATCCCGCGTCCGGCCATCCTGATTTAGGTTTTCCGTGATTTCCCTAAATCATTCCAGGCAAATGCCGGGATGGTTCCTCTGAAAGGGCACGGCCGACTTCCTTCCCTAATCCGATGAGACCGATGACCACGCTGTCTGGTCTCCTTCCCCAAACAACCAACCAACCAACCAGTTCAGTATCCTCATGTACTTTCTCTATCTCTTCATCTTTGGCTTATGATATCAGAATGTATACCTAAAGTATTGAACTATTGTTGGCAGTATTGGTTTGCTGTCTATTCTAACGAGAATAACCCTGTCACTGAACTGTCCACAGAAAATCAATCACTCTCTGCCCTACTATCCTATTCATAACAAATTAACTCCCATTGCACCATTTTCTGCTATTGTTGATATTACTCTATGTTAATCTGATAAGAAATCCTTGTCATCTTTCCATTTTACTTCAGTGCCACCCTCCCTCCCCCCCCCCCCCCCCCCTCCTATATCTAGAGTAAGCCTTGACATTTCTTTTTCAGATTTTCTAGCTTCACTGCCATGTTCGAGCACAACATCCTACATTACATGGCCTAGCTCATAGAACATTATCCTTTTGTGCGTTGTTCAGTCTTTTTCTCATGGTCACCTTCCCCTCAGCAGTTCGCTCCCAGAGATCCCAATGAGGATCTAGTCTGGAATCTTCTGCCAATGCAGAGATCATCATGATACTTTTTCCATTATAGGCCACATGTTCTGTGGATACACATTATGTGTCTTTAATGCAGTGGTTTCCTTTGCCTTCTGCATCCTCATGCCATTGATCAGTGCTAATCCTTCTGCCTTTAAGGACAGTTTCCCATCCCAAGAGCTAGAGAGTGCCTTGGACCTCTGTTTGCTTCTCTGCCCTCTTTGACAAGGCCATTGGCTGAATGAGAGTGACTCCTTATGGAATAAGTCTTCAGCTGCCATTGCTGATCATTTTTATTCAAAATTTAAATGTTGGCAGGATTTGAACTGAAGACAGCTTTAATTACTTGTCAAAGGCATTGCCCCTTGTAATTACATCTGTTGCAATAGGAATTTCTGAATGCTCAATGGCCTCAATCATCGGAGAATATTTTTCCGGTAATTCTGCTAACAATAATGAAGCAATCCTTTCAACACTAATCACAAAAAACCAGCTCCATGTAGTTTTTGATCATTTTCTACTAGTTGATATATACTGCTTGTCACTGAGTCATATTTTTCTAGACATACTGATATTAATGTTCTCAATAAGTTTATTATTCTTGCTAAACAGAGTCATCGAACAATGATTTCAGTTTCTGCCACAGGGCTGGCTGCTTTTTTACATTCACATACAAAGACAGAGCAAGGGTAAGAATTATTTTCACCTTGGGTTTGGCATCTTCAGACACAACTACATCTGAGGTACATTATGCTACTACCTTGAGAATAAAATGTTGTCCATTGCAAAAGACCAATCTCTTCACTTGCCATGCCCTTTCAGCTTTGGCACATTAACCAAATAATTTGTCACCATCCATGTTGAATAAAGCAGTTCTTCTATTCAACAACAGTATCCTGGACTGTGTGCATAACCTGTTAAGAGTATTAATGCATGTGGATAGGCATGTAGACACTGCCAATAAATTACTTCTGTTGAGAACACTGATGAGTGTAGTACTGTACACTTTATTAGACCACTTCAAGATGAAACAAACTCACATATTCTACTGCACTGAGTGCTACATGACATAGTGTATGAGTATAACATGCTACACAACAAGACATGTCACAATGCAGGTACACACTGGCAAATAGACAGACAGACAAGTGGGCACATACTGAGACTGAGCAAAGATACTGGTACATAAAAGCAAAGACATAAGAAGATCATGTCTCTCACATATCCACAAGATGTTCATTTGAATGCTTTGACTAAATTCAGCAGTGCATGAAATAGCTCAGAGACAGCCATGGTATGCCAAACTTCACATGTCCTTCTCAGAAGTATGTGGAACAGCATGACATTTCATTGAGTATTGAGGTGTGCCTTTTTTTGGTTGGAACGACTCTCTGAGAAGCTCTCTGTCAGTGCAGTTTACCTTTCCTTTTTGTTTATGGTATGAAGGACATTCACAAGCCAGTGACTATTTGCACAAAAAGGGGCAGTCTTTTAAAAAGAATGGGAATTACAGAAGAGAGGGATGAGACTTCTCATTTCAGATAATGACAGCTACTGCATATTTGCTCTGAAACAACATTGCAATACTATGCAGAATGAATTTAAAGATTTAGTTGGCAATGAAAGAGCAAAACATTATAACGATTGATAGGTGGTATTCATCATTCTGTAGATAAAAAAAAAAAACACTTTTTGCTAAATCTGCAGGCCTGGAGCACATGAAGAAATTTGTAACACAAATAGAAAAATTTCTGAAGTAGCACACATTATTCCAGAGGGTTCAATTGCCACCATTTTAATGGAAATGAACAATGGGTATGGAGATTCCATATATAACTGCAAAGTACATTGGCTAAGTCAAGTGGCATGCCCAGTGCTGTGTCATCAAAACAAGACACAGTCAGGGCAGAGGCACGACAGGCACAATGATGCGAGCTGTGCCAGTGCCAAAGAGACTCGCCACTTATGCAAGTTCCACCAGTGCCAAGGTCGATGCTGAAGACGGAGATATTGATTTTGCCTCAGCTATTTGCTGGCCGAGTACAATCTGCCGATGACTGTACAACAGCAGACAGCAGCCTACTCAGAAGATAGAAGAGCAGCTCTCACTGACTTGGTTATACGTTATTGTCCAGGGCTTACTTAGACAGGGAACATTATTTAGCAAACTCTTAGAAGTGAACAGACAGTTGTTGTAAATTGCATTCACTGTGTACTGTAAAGTTTATCTACAATTATTTGCACTTAACCATTGAGGGCCATTTTTGTGTTATGTTACATGCAGTGTTGTATACTTTATTATTCAACAAGGCACAAAGATAAGTAAACCCTTATAACTCATTTGTGTGACTTTGTAAGTAAGTTGTTTGAGTGTTGTATGACCTTCATTCTCATATCCTGTTACCTGACCCCTGGGGGATATCTGTGTAATAGTGTCAGAGAGAAATTGTCTCAGTGGTGTACTGCACCAGGAGCCATTTCACGAACTCACAAACTCGACTTACTGTATCAACAGTGGCAACTCAGCCTCCACAGCAGTAGAGACAAGGGTTTACAAAACTGGTGATGGGGGTGGGATGAATGAAATGTAATAATTGAGCTCCCTAAGACAGATTGCAATTCTTTGACATTCTGAGGCAGTTTGAGATCATGTATTGCTTGCAAATGTGGCTGTGTCAGATGAACACCTCGAAAATTGATAACATGACCTAAGTATTCTATTTCTGTCTGAAATAAACACACTTTTCTTTATTACTCTTGAGTCCAGCCTCAGATAAAACTTGAAATAAAGTGTGCAAGTTGGCAAAATGATCTTTTGCTGTGCAGTCAGCAACTACAATATCGTCCATGTAATTTATGCAGTACACAGCAAATACAATTTACAACAAGTTTGGTCACTTCTAAGACTTCACTAAACAATGTTATCTGTCTAAGTCAGTGATGCATGATGACTTATAACCAAGTGGGCGAGAGCTACTCTTCTGCCTTCCAAGTAGGCTTCTGTACATTTTCATCTAGTCATTGGTGGATTGTACTCGGCTGGCAATTAACCGAGGTGAAGTTGATATCTTCATCCTCAGTGCCACCTGTGGTGCTGGTGGAACTTGCACAAGTGGCAAATCTCTATGCCACTGGCATCAGCTCACATCTTTGCACCTCTGGTGCTTTTGCCCTGGTTGTGTCTTGTTCGGACAACACAGCACTATTTGTACAATATACTCCGTCCAGTCTTCTGTGATTTCATCAAAGGTGCTATGGTGGTAGGAACTGTGGCACGGAAGCTGCAGACCTGGCTGCCAATGTGCTGCTTACTGTTAAAGCTGCTGTTTGATGTGTGATGAATTGTGCCATGATTTCAGTAGCTTCTGAAGCAACTGCATCTGAAATCAAATGAATGTATTAAGATCCTGTAGTGATTGTACATCCACATTGGACAATGGTTCTGTAGGAACAGATACAACTGGTAGATTCTGTGGATTTGGAGCCAGATTCGGTGCAGGCATAGGTGACTGTTGCGTTACAGGATAATGAATTATAAATTGTGGTTACATAGTGGGTGGAGTTGACATTTAAACTAGCTAGACAATAGCAATGACCAAAAAGCAAAACGTGTGATGTACATCACCTGCTCCCACAACGAGAACAAAAAATGTCACAAATGAGCAGTGTTGGATTAGGGAAAACAAGACAAATAAGAACACTTTAAATTTGAAGCAGAAGTCATGCCTCCCAGCCATTATTGTCACTGCTTCTGGCTTGGGAAGTCACCACCTCATCACCTGTTTTGTAAAGGTCTCATCTTTACTGCTGTGGAGGCTGAGTTGTCGCTGTTGTTATGGTAGATTGAGTTTGTGGGTTCATGAAATGATTACACAGCTATGTCCCTGGGTCTGATAACAAGACTGGAGAACAAAGATGCTACAACACTCCAACAAATTAGTTACACAGTCACACAAATGACTTAAAAAGGTTTACTTATCTTTGTGATTTGTTGAATAATGAAGTCTGCAACACTGCATGTAATATAGCAGAAAAATGGCACTCAATGACTAAGGGCAAATAATCATAGGTAAACTTCACAGTACATGCAAATGTAGTTTACAACAACTGTCTATTCAATTCTAAGAGTTCACTAAACAACATTCTCCAAGTCAGCCCTGGTCAATAACCTGTAACCAATTGGGTGAGAGCTGCTCCTCTACCTTCCAAGAAGGCTTCTGTCCATTATCGTTTCATCATTGGTGGATTGTACTTACCCAGCAATTGGCTGAGGCAAAGTTGATATCTTCATCCTCAGCACTGCCCATGGTGCTGGTGGAACTGGCACAAGTGACAAGTCTGTAAGGCACTGGCACCAGCTTGCATCTTGCACCTGTGGTACTTTTTTCCTGCCTGTGTCTTCTTTGGACAACACAACACCTGGAACAATTTTTCAATTTAAAACTTACTATTGTTGAATTTGTGAAGGAAAAAGGAGTGCAGGGATAAAAATTAGAACATCCAGAAAGGATTTCAGACTTCACATTTTGAGTGGACTTGACTCTAACTGCCCATAGTAAGACATTGCAAGGTAACTTCTTTCTGATTTATTTAAAAAGATGTATTTAAAAAGAAAATCATGTAGTAGAACAGACACATTCTGACAAAGACAGTCCACATCTCTAACCCCACTGTCACTAAAGAAAATACAAGTTTTGAAGAATTCATTGTGTCCTCAAATGAATTACAAGGGTAGTTTTACAGAGATTTTGAGGACAGTGTCAATTTACATCTGTTTTTGTGCTGTTTTTGAGACCATTTGCTCTTTCAGCTGAAAGTGCCCCTGTGTATGTGCAGATGTAACTGAGTGACCTGCAAGGTAATTTTAGTTCTAATGACAAATCTTTTAATGTTAAATTTCCAGTACATACACATGGCTTTCCTCAGCAAGAATTTTCAAGTCTCAATAATGAGGCTGCAAAAGTGCATCAATATTTCAATCAACATATTTGTGGGAAAGACTTTTCTTCTCTTATGAAACTAAATAAGTCAAAATTACATTGTAATTTGAGTGTGAAACTTTGTGAAATTCTCTTTTTCTGTCCATATGCCAACAGTCTGTACCTGATGAAAATTCTATTATGTCTTCAGTGCCCCAACAATAACTAAATAATACTGAAAATTTGTTTTGTTTGTGACCTATGTTGTTGAGAAATCCAAAATATAAACATGTCATATGCAGTGCAGCTGGACTGCCTTTTACATGTGCTGCATTCACAGTTTTCCTCTCTTTCCCTTGCTTGTGCACAGACGGCATGCAGCGGTGGTGGGAGAAACATGAAGCAAGGCTGAGCACTTTGGCACAAACTTTAATCTTGGCCACCCCTGCAGTAGATTAAAAGTTATTTTCTGGTTTGCTCTTATTTCTTTGAGTGTTATTGCATTGATATGATTACAAGTAAGATGATGAAGCCATAAATATAAAAGGCCATGGGAGCATAATATGTTTCAAAGGAATATGGCGACAAATTAGGATGGTGTGTATGACATGAATAATTCTCTTGTGTTTACTTTGAAATTATTGTGTCATATTGTTGTATGTATTAGCATAAGGCTGTGGAGGTCAGTTTATTGTGTATATGTTATGTTTAGTTTAAAATTTTTGAGATATCTCTTTGCTGTTGGGACTGATAGATTTTGGGAATATTTTTATTGTGTGCTGATAGGTGTAAAAGCTTTAGAGCAGTTAATTTAGTATATGTGTGTTAACCTTGTGGGATGATATATTGTGAGTTACAGATGAAAGTGAATTGTAAAATAGTTGCTCAACAAGGTTCAACAGCTGCAATTACTGTACAATATTTTATGTGTTTTTAATTCAGTATCCAAAGGGAATGGATTGATATAGAACAGATAAAATTTTATCTACTGCAATTGCAAATTTTGGAGAAGTAATTGCATTTTCATGAATGGTGAATTAGTTTAGGTTAAACATCAAACATTCTGATGGATATGGATTGAGCTGTTACCTGAGGAAAGATCAGCCATTAAAAATAAAATGGAATTAAAGTGGTCTGAAGTTAGTAACATAAGATTTACAGGTAGCTTCATCAATTATGTTTTGGTTTGTGATGTTATTTATTCATTAGGGTATAATTAGTTTCCTGTGCACTGTTGTTTAATATTTTTGTGATTTGTAACATAAAGTGAATGAATAGCAGTTAATTTTTTTTATTTTGTGTGAAAGGAGATATAGTTTGTTGTGCTGACAGTTGTTCATGACACCAGTCATTTCTTAACATTCTGAGCATTTTTTACATCACATCTAGATTTTTTTGGGGGAAATTTTGTCTCAATGTAGTACAGTTGCAACGGTGTGGGGGACATTCTGACATTGAATGGAACAAACTTTAAAATTTTAGTTTTGATAGTGGTGAGTCTGGATAGCAGATGGTGTAGGTTTTCATCTGGCTGGTCCTTGGTATTCAGATGCATCTAAATAATAGGTGATTCATTGGGTAGTTTTTGTCCTTTGCTTGTGTCATGTCAGCTGGCTAGCAGGAATGTTTGAAACAGCACCAATGATCTGAACTTCATCCTTGCAACAAGCCTGGGAGTCACATAAGAAGACAGCAAATGCGTTGTAATCAATCATTTGTTCATACTATGAAAAAATATAAACAAAAAGTGCAATGATACAAGTGATTGAATTAATACATTTCAATCTAGAGAAACAGTCAATTATTTCAATATCTTTCATCTTGTTTAGTTGTAACTGTAGCATCCCTAACAGGTGGTAGCACTGGAAGAGCCTTAATGTTTAACCTTAATGTTTAACTTCCTCACCAGAGGTCGGCTACGCACTGTTGTGTAATTCAACAAATATCCTTCAACCCCCTACTGAAATATTACTCCAATATCTACCATATGTGAAATAAACTGATAAATTACAATAATTAGTGCAAGTAAGTGGAAGATCACAATGCTAAATGACTTAGCTTAGTGTCTTTCATATGTTACATGTGAAGAAGATCCATCACTGAGTCACTTGAGATATATGTGCTAGTGAATTATTGTAGACATCCAAGAGTGTCCAAATTTTTTCTTCACTGGTGCTATACCCAGTTTTTGGCATTAGAAAATGTGTAGGAGCAATTATACAGTGTTTTGATATCAGTAAACATATGACTTTACGTACAAAGAATCCGCAGATCTTGTAAGTTACTTGATGCCTTTATTTACAAATTCAGAGATACAGATAATAATGCAGAAGTCCCATTTGCCCCCCCCCCCTGCTCCCCCGCCTCCCCATAGATACTGTAGCTCTTGATGCATAGTAAACAACATACAAATACTTGGACACAGACTATCCAAGCTCATATACATTTATATTGAAGACTTCGTAGCAAAGCAATCTCAGTAGGTTCTTCTCAAAGAGAAACATTCTCAGGAGTAGAAGTAGCATTGCCATGCTACCTCATGGTAGTGTGAAGGAAGTGCTAATACTCACAACATACAAATGACCTGGCAAATAGAATCTGCAGCTGTATGTGACTGTTCCCAGATGATGCAATAATGTATCAGTACCTGGGTTAAAGTGCAGTATTGTGTCATTATTTCCACCACCACCCACCTCTCCCCCCTGGAAACTTGGCTTTGGTCACAGACTGATGTTTGTTGCAGCCTGAAGTCTAGGTTAGATCTATCAAGAATGAGAAAGTCAAATAAAGGTTGTGTTGACAAAGTGACCATTAGCATAGCCTAATGTTTAAGTCCACACAATATTCAAATATTCAAGGGGTCCAATACATAACTGGTGCTAGGACTGATAGTTGGCACACAATACAAATAAATATAATTTAATGAATGTAAACGGACATAAAATCCAATACCGTTTGACTAAATGATCTGCCTTCAGTCACTGCCATCAGTCACAGCCATCAAGTATCCAGCAGTTTCAGTTTGAAGTGACCATTGGCACTCTGAAGGAATTGTAAGAAATTTTAATTGATGCAGGAAAGAGGTAACTTTCAAGAGCCTGGTTTGACCTATTCTTGAATGTTGTTCATTGTTATGGGACTCTCAACAATTTGGTTTATGAGATGAGATAGAACAGATTCAGGAAAAATGTGTATAGTTATTCACATATTTGTCTAGTAAATGAGATAGTGTCATGGAGATGTTCAACAAAATGTAGTGGAGGACAGTACAGAAAGACACAAAAAGCCTTACTTACAACACTTTGAGAGACAACATTCAGTAATGAGTAGGGAAATATTTTGCTTCCTCCAACTAATATCTCACATAATGGCCACAAAGCTCAAATAAGAAAGTAGGGCAGCAGTATCAGTTCTGGAGAAAAGGGCCCATTGTTCTCCTTACTTATTCAAATCAGTCTCTTGGCCTAGCATCCTTAAGTAAAGCATTCCAGCATGCTACTCCATTTTTTATTTATGGCCATAATATAAACAAACTGGGTATGTATGCTCTTAGTTATGCAAGTCTAATTTATGACCAATGGCAGATTGCCACTTACTGAAAGATAACACACTAAATTGGAGACAGGGACAATTAAAAGACACTTACAAATAAGCTTGCAGCCACAGTCTTCATTGTAACAAGAGAAAAGCAAACCATTCATTCACACAAGCAAGCACACCTCAAGAACACATGACTGCCAACTCTGGCAGCTCAGGCCCTATATGGAGTTTACATTGTCTGTTTGTGATCAAATGATTTCAGCATAATCTTAACTAGCATAATTTATGACCCGAATTAGCTTCCTTCCACCTCCTCCACTCCTATAGTCATAGTTGGGGGGAGGTGTTATCATGTTGATGGGAAATGATCAACACCATGTCTTCACACCACTCCCACCATTCTTTGGTGTATGGTAACCCCCCCGCCTCCCCCCCTGAAACATGGACCTTGCCGTTGGTGAGGAGGCTTGCGTGCCTCAACGATACAGATAGCCGTACCGTAGGTGCAACCACAACGGAGGAGTATCTGTTGAGAGGCCAGACAAACATGTGGTTCCTGAAGAGGGGCAGCAGCCTTTTCAATAGTTGCAGGGGCAACAGTCTGGATGATTGACTGATCTGGCCTTGTAACACTAACCAAAACGGCCTTGCTGTGCTGGTACTGTGAATGGCTGAAAGTAAGGGGAAACTACAGCCATAATTTTTTCTGAGGGTATTCAGCTTTACTGTATGGTTAAATGATGATGGAATCCTCTTGGGTAAAATATTCCGGAGGTAAAATAGTCCCCCATTTGGATCACCGGGCAGGGACTACTCAAGAGGAAATCGTTATCAGTAGAAAGAAAACTGGCATTCTACGGATCGGAGCGTGGAATGTCAGATCCCTTAATCGGGCAGGTAGGTTAGAAAATTTAAAAAGGGAAATGGATAGGTTAAAGTTAGATATAGTGGGAATTAGCGAAGTTCAGTGGCAGGAGGAACAAGACTTTTGGTCAGGTGAATACAGGGTTATAAATACAAAATCAAGTAGGGGTAATGCAGGACTAGGTTTAATAACGAATAAAAAAATAGGAGTGTGGGTAAGCTACTACAAACAGCATAGTGAATGCATTATTGTGGCCAAGATAGACATGAAGCCCATGCCTACTACAGTAGTGCAAGTTTATATGCCAACTAGCTCTGCAGATGACGAAGAGATTGATGAAATGTATGAAGAGATAAAAGAAATTATTCAGATAGTGAAGGGAGACGAAAATTTAATAGTCATGGGTGACTGGAAATCGACAGTAGGAGAAGGGAGAGAAGGAAACATAGCAGGTGAATATGGATTGGTGCTAAGAAATGAAAGAGAAAGCCACCTGGTAGAATTTTGGACACAGCATAACTTAATCATAGCTAACACTTGGTTCAAGAATCATGAAAGAAGGTTGTATACATGGAAGAACCCTGCAGATACTAAAAGGTTTCAGATAGATTATATAATAGTAAGACAGAGATTTAGGAACCAGGTTTTAAATTGTAAGACATTTCCAGGGGCAGATGTTGACTCTGACCACAATCTATTGGTTATGAACTGTAGATTAAAACTGAAGAAACTGCAAAAAGGTGGGAATTTAAGGAGATGGGACCTGGATAAACTGAAAGAACCAGAGGTTGTAGAGAATTTCAGGGAGAGCATAAGGGAACAATTGACAGGAATGGGGGAAAGAAATAAGGTAGAAGAAGAATGGGTAGCTTTGAGGGATGAAATAGTGAAGGCAGTAGAGAATCAGGTAGGTAAAAAGACAAGGGCTAGTAGAAATTCTTGGGAAACAGAAGAGATCTTGAATTTAATTGATGAAAGGAGAAAATACAAAAATGCAGTAAATGGAGCAGGCAAAAAAGAATACAAACGTCTCAAAAATGAGAGCAACGGGAAGTGCAAAATGGCTAAGCAGGGATGGCTATAGGACAAATGTAAGGATGTAGAAGCATGTATCACTAGGAGTAAGATAGATACTGCCTACAGGAAAATTAAAGAGACCTTTGGAGAAAAGAGAACCACTTGTATGAATATCAAGAGCTCAGATGGAAACCCAGTTCTAAGCAAAGAAGGGAAAACAAGGGTGATGTACTTGAGGACAATATTATGGAAATGGAAGAGGATGTAGATGAAGATGAAATGGGAGATATGATACTGCGTGAAGAGTTTGACAGAGCACTGAAAGACCTGAGTTGAAGCAAGGCCCCGGGAGTAGACAACATTCCATTAGAACTACTGACAGCTTTGGCAGAGCCAGTCCTGACAAAACTCTACCATCTGGTGAGCAAGATGTATGAGACAGGCAAAATTCCCTCAGACTTCAAGAAGAATATAACAAATCCAATCCCAAAGAAAGCAGTTGTTCACAGATGTGAAAATTACCGAACTATCAGTTTAATAACTCAAAGCTGCAAAATACTAACCTGAATTCTTTACAGATGAATGGAAAAACTGGTAGAAGCCAACCTCGGGGAAGATCAGTTTGGATTCTGTAGAAATGTTGGAACACGTTAGGCAATACTGACCCTAAGACTTTCTTAGAAGAAAGATTAAGGAAAGGCAAACATATGTTTCTAGCATTTTTAGACTTAGAGAAAGCTTTTGACAATGTTGACTGGAATACTCTCTTTCAAATTCTGAAGGTGGCAGGGGTAAAATACAGGGAGCGAAAGGCTATTTACAATATGTACAGAAACCAGATGGAAGTTATAAGAGTCGAGGGACATGAAAGGGAAGCAGTGGTTGGGAAGGGAGTGAGACAGGGTTGTAGCCTATCCCTGATGTTATTTAATCTGTATATTGAGCAAGCAGTAAAGGAAACAAAAGAAAATTTTGGAGTAGGTGTTAAAATCCATGGAGAAGAAATAAAAACTGTGAGGTTTGCCGATGATATTGTAATTCTGTCAGAGACGGCAAAGGACTTGAAAGAGCAGTTGAACTTAATGGACAGTGTTTTTAAAGAAGGGTATATGATGAACATGAACAAAAGTAAAACAAGGATAATGGAATGTAGTTGAATTAAATCGGGTGATGTTGCAGGTATTAGATTAGGAAATGAGACACTTAAAGTAGTAAATGAGTTTTGCTATTTTGGGAGAAAAATAACTGATGATGGTAGATGTAGAGAAGATATAAAATGTAGACAGGCAATGGCAAGGAATGTGTTCCTGAAGAAGAGAAATTTGTTAACATCCGAGTATAGATTTAAGTGTCAGGAAGTCATTTCTGAAAGTATTTGTATGGAGTGTAGCCATGTATGGAAGTGAAACATGGACAATAAATAGGTTGGACAAGAAGAGAATAGAAGCTTTCAAAATGTGGTGGTACAGAAGAATGCTGAAGATTAGGTGGGTAGATCACATAACTAATGAGGAGGTATTGAGTAGAATTGGGGAGAAGAGAAGTTTGTGGCACAACTTGACCAGAAGAAGGGATCGGTTGGTACAACATGTTCTGAGGCATTAGGGGATCACCAATTTAGTATTGGAAGGCAGCATGGAGGGTAAAAATCATAGAGGGAGACCAAGAGATGAATACACTAAACAGATTCAGAAGGATGTAGGCTGCAGTAGGTACTGGGAGATGAAGAAGCTTGCACAGGATAGAGTAGCATGGAGAGCTGAATCAAACCAGTCTCTGGACTGAAGACCACAACAACAACAACAACAACAGACACCATTATGAGATGGACTCATTGGTGGTGCTCTGTACATTGGCTGATCACCATTAAGCATGTTTCCATTGTTTATTTATGACTCTAATGTAAACAAACTGCTCATTTGTGCTCTTTATTATATTTCCACTAGTCTGATTTAGTACCAGATGTTTGTAGCCTAATCTTAATTACCATAATTTAGGATACAGAATGGTTGTCACTCCTCTCACTTGCATTCTTATGTTCCTGCAAGTCTAATCTTAATTACTGTAACACAATTCTGCAGTTCAAAACTTTTGGAACAATGTTTTGTGACTGTAAGGTTACATTTAAAGCATTGTTCATTCTGATTTCAAATCTGATTTTTTTGTATCATGTCTGATACATTTGAAGTTTTATTTGAAATCTCATTTTTTTCTAAGATTGAATTTTTTTCCACAGCTTTAAAGTAAATCATTTATTTGTAACCTCATATAGAGTCACAATACACGTAATTAGAGTAAATAATCATATACATTCACTTAAAAATGCTAGTAATTATTACCACACACATGTTGTTGTTGTGGTCTTCAGTCCAGAGACTGGTTTGATGCAGCTCTCCATGCTACCCTATCCTGTGCAGGCTTCTTCATCTCCCAGTACCTACTGCAAACTACATCCTTCTGAATCTCTTTAGTGTATTTATCTCTTGGTCTCCCTCTATGATTTTTACCCTCCATGCTGCCTCCAATACTAAATTGGTGATCCCTTGATGCCTCAGAATAAGTCCTACCAAGCAATCCATTCTTCTGGTCAAGTTGTGCCACAAACTCCTCCTTTCCCCAATTCTATTCAATACCTCCTCATTAGTTATGTGATCTACTGTAACATTACGAGTCAAGAGAGCTGTAACGGAAATTGAATAGCGTAAAGTTATCATTAAAAATCCACGCCACTCGATTTAATTGAATAGCGTAAAGTTATCATTAAAAATGCACGCCGCACGATTTGTGACGATTTGGTTGGTCATAATAGTAGTAACATGCTTTTGAATACAATTAAAATATAACGGCGATACCTGTTTAGTGTTATTGGAAACAATATGTAGTAAATTAATGAGTAATGTAGCCAATCCTATAAGAAGAGGTGAAATTGGGCATATTAAGGTGTTTTGCTTTATGTCGACTAAGCCCATGATACGGCGTCTTTTTTTCCGTTTACTCTTAGAAAAAAAAAAGTAACGAAGTGCTAATTGTGCGTTGTGAAAAATATAGGGGCGAATTTTAAATAGCTACAGTGTATAATCAGACTAACAAATGGACATTCAGTTACGCGAAATAGTGGACAGTGAAGTGTGGTCATTAAATTGAGTAAACCTACAGGGCGGTCAATTCCGGGATAAGTCTATTCGCATCTCACGAGGGACGCGGTATTGAGACCGTTTTTTTTTTATTATATCATGGATAGCGGGCTTCAATTTATAAAAAGGAGAAAAGCTGTATCATTATCATTGGCTGTTGGTGTTAAGCAACCAAAACTGTTCATCAAAGGGTTTCGGTGAATGAGTGGTGAATGCGAAATGAAACTGTGAACGAAGTTATGTTAAATAAAGCAGAAGGGACAAGACAGTTTGGTCGTATCTGTTATTATTCCATCAACCGTAACATTTCTTCTCATTGTACGAAGCCTTTATAAACGATCGTTATGACAATTTGCTTTGAAGGGATCTCGTTACGAGTTAAGTTTTGGGGACCTGGTCAACAGGGGATAGTTCGTAGATCTTAGCTACTGCAGCTATTCTGGAATCAGGTGCTACCATGACCGTTGTGTGTTGTCAATGGCTTAAGGTCATCATATCTCATCCTCTAAGATCGACGCGCCTTTCCTCATGGTATAACGGTGTCTCACGGTAACAACGACAACGCCGACGGCGAAGGAAGATATGGTAGAAGTGGCGCCCCACCTTGGGCGCCACTTCTACCGTATCTTCCTTCGCCGTCGGCGTTGTCGTTGTTACCATGACCGTTGTGTGTTGTCAATGGCTTAAGGTCATCATATCTCATGCTCTAAGATCGACGCGCCTTTCCTCTTGGTATAACGGTGTCTCACGGTAACAACGACAATGCCGACGGCGAAGGAAGATACGGTAGACTACCCACCTAATCTTCAGCATTCTTGTGTGTTGTCAATGGCTTAAGGTCATCATATCTCATGCTCTAAGATCGACGCGCCTTTCTCTTGGAATAACGGTGTCTCACGGTAACAACGACAATGCCGACGGCGAAGGAAGATACTGTAGACTATCCACCTAATCTTCAGCATTCTTCTGTAGCACCACATCTCAAAAGCTTCTATTCTCTTCTTGTCCAACCTATTTATCATCTATGTTTCACTTCCATACATGGCTACACTGCTTACACATACTTTCAGAAACGACTTCCTGACACTTAAATCTGTACTTGATGCTAACAAATTTCTCTTCTTCAGAAACGCTTTCCTTGCTTGCAAGTCTACATTTTATATCTTCTCTACTTCGACCATCATCAATTATTTTGCTCCCAAAATAGCTAAACTCATTTACTACTTTAAGTGTCTCATTGCCTAATCTAATTCCCACAACATCACCCAATTTAATTTGACTACATTCCATTATCCTTGTTTTGCTTTTGATGATGTTCATCTTATATCCTCCTTTCAGAACACTGTCCATTCTGTTTAGCTGCTCTTCCAGGTCTTTTACCGTCTCTGACAAAATTACAATGTCATCAGTGAAACTTAAAGTTTTTATTTCTTCTCCATGGGTTTTAATTCCTACTCCAGATTTTTCTTTTGTTTCCTTTACTGCTTGCTCAATATACTGATTAAATAACATCAGGGATAGGCTACAACCCTGTCTCACTCCCTTCCTGACAACTGCTTCCCTTTCATTCCCCTCGACTCTTATAACTGCCATCTTGTTTCTGTACAAATTGTAAATAGCCTTTCACCCCTGTACTTTACCCTTGCCACCTGCAGAATGTGAAACAGAGTATTCCAATCAACATTGTCAAAAGCTTTCTCTAAGTCTACAAATGCTAGAAACGTAGGCTTGCCTTTCCTTAATCTATTCTCTAAGATAAGTTGTAGGGTCAGTATTGCCTCACGTGTTCCAACATTTCTACAGAATCCAAGCTGATCTTCCCCGAGGTCGGCTTCTACCAGTTTTTCCATTCATCTGTAAAGAATTTGTGTTAGTATTTTGCAGCTTTGAGTTATTAAACTGATAGTTTGGTAATTTTCACATCTGTTAGCACCTGCTTTCTTTGGGATTGGAATTATTATATTCTTCTTGAAGTCTGAGGGAATTTTGCCTGTCTCATACATCTTGCTCGCCAGATGGTAGAGTTTTGTCAGGACTGGCTCTATCAAGGCTATCAGTAGTTGTAATGGAATGTTGTCTACTTCCGGGTCCTTACTTCGACTTAGATCTTTCGCTGCTCTGTCAAAGACTTCACGCAGTATCATATCTCCCATTTCATCTTCTTCTACCTCCTCTTCCACTTCCATAATATTTTCCTCAAGTACACCGCCCTTGTATAGACCCTCTATATACTCATTCCACCTTTCTGCTTTCCCTTCTTTGCTTAGAACTGGGTTTCCATCTGCGCTCTTGATATTCATGCAAGTGGTTCTTTTTTCTCCAAAGGTATCTTTGGTATCTTTCCTGTAGGCAGTATCTATCTTATGTGGTCTGAGTCTACATCTGCCCCTGGAAATGTCTTACAATTTAAAACATGGTTCCTAAACCAAGTGTTAGCTACGATTAAGTTATGCTCTGTCCAAAATTCTACCAGCATTCACTATGCTGTTTGTAGTAGCTTACCCACACTCCTATTTTTTTATTCATTATTGAACCTACTCCTGCATTACCCCTATTTGATTTTGTATTTATAACCCTGTAATCACCTGACCAAAAGTCTTGTTCCTCCTGCCACCGAACTTCGCTAATTCCCACTATATCTAACTTTAACCTATCCATTTCCCTTTTTAAATTTTCTAACCTACCTGCCCGATTAAGGGATCTGACATTCCACGCTCCGATCCGTAGAATGCCAGTTTTCTTTCTACTGATAACGATTTCCTCTTGAGTAGTCCCTGCCCTGTGATCCAAATGGGGGACTACTTTACCTCCGGAATATTTTACCCAAGAGGACGCCATCATCATTTAACCATACAGTAAAGCAGCATGCCCTCAGGAAAAATTATGGCTGTAGTTTCCCCTTACTTTCAGCCATTCACAGTACCAGCACAGCAAGGCTGTCTTGGTTAGTGTTACAAGGCCAGATCAGTCAATCATCCAGACTGTTGCCCCTGCAACTAATGAAAGGCTGCTGCCCCTCTTCAGGAACCACACGTTTGTCTGGCCTCTCAACAGATACCCCACCATTGTGGTTGCACCTACGGTACAGCTATCTGTATCGCTGAGGCACGCAAGCCTCCCCACCAACGGCAAGGTCCATGGTTCATGGGGGGAACCACACACATATGACAACATAATTGCCCTTTGCTGATTTCACTGTATCGAATTCGTTCAGATATGGAGCAAATCTTCTCTTCCTTGCTCAGGCTGAATCAATTAATGTGTACTCAATTTTTAATGAACTATCTGATCTAGATGCACAGTTACTGGAAATAAACAATATGACCCCTTACAACCCTGAGGCAGCTTCATAAAACGCAGTGAGGTTTGCTACTGAAAACAGGATACAATATTTTAAGAGTATGTTAAATGTGGTGATATCGGATGAGGTATGTATAGATAGAGATGCTAATGGCAAATTCAGTGTATTCCATAGTAAAGCTGTGTCGATATTTGTAAAGCATCTTTATAATAAGATGACCCAGAAGATCTGTTAAAAAACAAGCAAGATGTAGATAACTATGGAATAAAAATCGTATGCTAGGGGAAAAGGGAAATTTATGTACAGGCCAGAATAAGTTGAGGTCCAGCATTACTTGTGTAGTATAAAAGTACTTCAGTATTTTAAGGAAAGACATTAAAATGTCCAGAAGTATGCATGACCTGACAGAAATAAATACTGCTGATAATATGAGTGAAACTATATGGGGTATAGCCAAATGGTAGACAGGACCGCCAGTCAGTCTGCAAGACCATCATAACAATTAAACTGAACGACACTGTTTTGACAGATAATTCACAAGTTGCAAGTGCTTTTAACACTCACTTTCTGAATGTAGCAGCAAAAATAGGATTAGATGGTCAAGCTGAAGAAGCCAGAGATTATATAAAATGTTGTTCCTTGAAACTCTCAGCAACTAGAAGTAGCACCAGCATCCTTCACCGAAATTAATAGAACTCCACAAATTCCAAAAACCAAAAGCTCATGTGATTCTGATGGAATTTCAAACATAATTCTGAAAAGTTGTTGCAACTTTGTAAGTACTGTCCAAATTCTTTACTAATATCTTTTTTGAAAGTGTTAGAAAAAGTAATTTACTCATGAGTAGTCTCACACTTAAGTGGAAACAATTTACATATCATAGGTTGGATTCTAGGAGTGTTGTTCAACTGAGAGAGCTACTTATAGATTTATTCAACAAGTATTACAAGTCTTAAATAATAAAATAATAAAATATTTCCAGTTGGTATTTTTGTGATATTTTTAAGACATTTGATGAATAGAATACAAAAGGTTGTGCTAAATAATTCAAACAATGCCAGAAGGTTAGAAAATTTTAGTGACTCAGGAGAAACCACAATGGTAGTCCCAAAGATTCAATTTTGGGTCTGCTCCCATTCCTCATATATGTGAATGACCTTCAGCTTATCATTAAACAAGTAGAATTGGTGCTTTTTGCTGACAAGACTGGTGATGTAATAAATCGTATTAGAGAGAAAGCAACAAAAGAGATGGTAAATGGTATTTTCCAAAAAATTAGAAACTGATTCTCAGAAAATAGACTTTCCCTAAACTCTGAAAGAAAAAGAAACACTGTATTGAGTTCTATACAATAGGCAGACTCATACCAAGTACTGATGTAGCTCATGAGCAGGAGTGGGTAAATAGGGTAGATTTCCTCAACTTTTAAAATTAATGCTTGATATTAGCAAATTGTTTTCAACATGTGATAACATAACACATAAAGCTCTTTTTCCCTTCAGGTGAAGCATTTTTGAAGCAAAATTGAACTTGAAAGCCTGATAAATATGGACACCATGGGAGAAAACTCAGTGTGTGGCTTGGTTCGTATAGACAGCGTCCAGTACCTAAGTGCAACAAAACTTCAAATACGATATGGAAGACAACCATTATCCCAACCAACTATCCACACTTGGCATAAGTTATCTATTTTTTCCATAAAAAGGGGTGGGTCACACATCAGTTTCAGATGCCAAAGTGGACAAAGTATGGCAGTCATTTGCAAGGAGTCTTACGAAATCAGTGCATACAGTGGCCAGAGAGTTGGAAATGAGATGATCAACAGTGCACAACATCTCCCTGATGTATCAAACCAAGGTTGGAGACCTACAGGACTTGAAGATACAAATTCAAAATGCATTGGAACATGTTACCGAGGAGATCTTGAATTGTTTGTGTCTAGAAATGGAATTCTGACTAGACATTATCCATGCCACTCATAGTGCACACATTGATGCATATGAATGAGGAAACAAAACTTTAAGAGTTTTCTTATCACATGTTTGAAACCATTTATTAATATCTAGTTTAGTTTTTAAAGGTACTGAAGACTTAAAAGTCATAAAGATACTTTATGAACACCCTGCATATGATGTTCACCCACAGATGATATGTAGGTACCTTTTCAAGTGGCTAGGTCAGAAATTATCCATCACAGTTTGAGAAGAATAGTGTATCCACACCTAGAACACTTGAGGGAAAAGTGACTTTTATAAGCCATTATTAAAGCTGTCAGTGGCTCAAACAGAAGTCAAATACACAGAAACAGAAATGTTTGATCATTTGCCCAATAACATAAAATGCCTGACAGGTAGAAAAGCAAGTTTTAAATCTGAATTAAAATAATTTCTCCTGGACAACTACTTCTATTTCATTGGCGAATTTCCACTTAAAAATTGGTAGTCAGAGACAAACTTGTTTTTAAGTGTAGTTACACAAGCAGAACTAAAACATTAGTTTATTATAATTTATAATAATTTATTCACTAATCTTAACACTAATCATGTATACACATCCTGTAGACTGATGGTTCCACAACATTTCAATAAAAGAATTCTTCAGATGATCTATGGATCATGTAACTTACTTGATCATCTCCCTTCACTGGTGCAATCCCAAATATATTTGAATGCAGAAAATGAAGCTTCATGCTAATTTTATATCAAGATTTCATGGAACTCTGCAATATTGTTTTAACCATGGTTTTATGGTGTTTGTTGTTGCCCCAAAAAGTAGCACACTATTTCCTCAAACAAAACATAAGCCCTTTTTTTCCACTGTTCTCACAGCAGTTTCAGACAAATTGTCTTTCATTAAATTTCTGACCAGTGGCTCCACAAATATCCCTTCTTTAAATTCTTCATAAGATACTTTTGGAAGTTTTGTTAGCAAGTACAGGAAGCAGTCACAACATTTTAAAAGTGCTTTAGTAAACTGTTCATTAATTTATGCTTGGATCAATAATTGATTCATTTTTTATATTCTGTGTCTTGGATGGAGCATTTTTCTTTAGGGCCAGTTGGCTTCCTTCCCATGTTTGTCTTTGATTCAGCTGTCCCACTCACAAATGAAACATGGCATTTTTTTGTAGCTAGGTTATTGACCAAGTAACATGACAAATACCTTCAAACACTCAGATGTTCTCCAAGAATATTTTACGTGGTTCTTATAGTGCAACACAATTTTGAGAACATATGGCATACCTAGAGCGGTGCCCATCTTTTTTCTTCATCACCAAGCCTTACACTAAAGTATGTGTAGTAGCCATCTTTCACAAAATCTATTAATATCTTGTCTTTGCTTAGCAAACTACATAATAGTAAACTAAATTTCGCCTGCACAGGCCTTGAAGGCCCAACGGTACTGAGCAAATGCCATGTCATTCTCAGCCCACAGGCGTCACGGATATGGAGGGGCTGTGGCCAGCACACTGCTCTATTGTTCAAAATAGGAAATTATAAACATTTAAATTTTACCTATTTAAAAAACCTAAAATAATTCATTGTTCCTGTTACTTTCTAACAGCAATTAGCTCTGTTTGTCTCTCTACAATATATAAAGTGTCAGCCACAAAGACAGTGCCTGAGTACTGACACACAAAAACATGCACACAGGTTTCTTTCTTCATTCTGATGATGTCCAAGGGTGTAAATAAATCACTGAAGCAAAAGTCTTTCTTGCAACCACTTTAGAAAGACATTCATGTTATAATGGGGGAATTATTATTGATAATCGTCACACAGTAACAGTAAATAAAACTTTCAACACAATATTGGTAAAACACTAAACCATCTTCACGACAGCGTCGATTTAATTTACGATCTGGTCAAAGCACCCCCCCTAGCAGGGAAGTATGCTGTGGCGAAACAGCAATACTGGAGCGCGTCTCTAAAACCAGGAGAGAAAATGTGCAACAGCTCATCTACGAAGAGCGTCTCGGCGACAAGTCTCCGTCCCAGCTGTGGCGGTGCATCCGTCTTCTCGTCGATGAGCAAGTTATGCCTGATGACACGCTCGCAGAAATCTGGACTGAAAAGCTGCCTTTGCCTGTCCAGACTGCAATCTCTGCGTATGAAGATAGGCCAGTAAATGAACGTTTACGCGCCGCCGACAGAGCATACTCCGCCAGGCAACGTGAGCTTTGTGCACTGCATTCTGGACGTGACCGCACTAAGACGCTTTCTGACGCCACGCCCTTGTCTGGTGCTGCTAATAACAAGTTTGTTAAACTAGCCGCCCGGCCTGCGCCTTCAACTCCCCGCAACGACAGTGCATCGGCCTCTGTGGAGGACTCTGGGGCACATACTCCGTCACCTAGCAACTACCCACAGGAGCACAGGCCCGCCCAACCTTACTGTTTCTTCCACGCGAGATTCGGGGAGTAAGCTCGCAAATGCCAGTCACCGTGTTCTTACCCAAACTCCAACCGCAGGTAGGCTACGGTGCCACCTCCTGCAATGTAAACAACGGGCACCAACCCACGTTGCACTCCGTTTCGGACAATAACAGTAAGTGTGGTTGAGTCTATGTTCGCGATTTACGATCAGGTATATGTTTTCTGGTAGACACTGGCGCAGACGTCTCTTTGCTGCCGGTCCGCCTAGCAACCAATAAAGTGCAACCACACAAAACAGTACTTCGTGCAGTGAACTTGTCTGCCCTGCAGTGTTCGGGTTCCACTTTGTATACGGTGAAACTTTCACCCGAGTGCAAGCTGGAGTGGACGTTTCTAGTGTCAACAATTGAAGAACCTATTCTCGCAATTGATTTCCTCAAGCACTATCAGTTGTCACTAGATTTTGTGCAAAATATTGTGTTTTACCCCCCCCCCCCTTAACAAACATATTCCTTTCACTTCGCTGAGTGACAGTTCGGCTAACACCAAACATGTGTGCTGTGCTAAGAAGTGTGTAAACCTATCCTTGGAGCTGCAATCTTGGACAAACAAGTGGCTAGTGGAGTGCGCCAAGTCTTCGAAGTTGTGGATGGAACGGATGGAAATGCTGCTGCATCTCCGCGACATACACCACGAGTTGGCCTCCACACAACAACGCCTCACGGCACTACAAGCAGACGACTCATCGGCTACAGACAAGCTCAGTCCATGCCAATCTGGTGTTCCCGTGCCCACGCACGTTAACGACAATGTTGTAAACTCTGTAAACTGTGTCAGCACCCCCTTTTGTAATGATGGGGTATGCCCGAGTGCTCATGCTCCTTGCGTTCCTAATGGACAATTAACTTGCCAAGCTCGTGGCAATGAACTACGGCCATCTGCTGTTCGGCCACGCCCACTCGTGCCTACAGTGCTCGTAGCGGCACGGCCCGCTACCAAGAACCAGTGTACCAACCTCGCCCATGTTAACACGTGTGCGGCCTTTACGCAGCCTACGAGCGGGTGGCACACCTGTACTTCCGTGCCCTCAGCGCCACAGCTTGGCCCGTCTGCCACTGCCTGCTCCGCTTCACGGACATCTGACTGTTGTGCCGCGCCACGTATTGCAGTAGTCACTAATGGCACAGTTCATTGGTTACGTCTAACCGATGGGCCGCCCATATCGCAACGCCCACGCCGCCTCAAGCCGGAATTTATGAAAATTGCAAAAGAACAATTGGACGATCTGTTACAAAAGGGAATAATTGAACCTTCTTCTGGTTGTTGGGCTAGTCCTATCCTGTTTGACCAAAAGAAAGACAGTACTTGGCGTATGGTCAGAGACGATAGGCGTTTAAATGCCCGCACCATCATTGATAAATATCTGGTCCCACACATCGCAGACTTCAATCATGCGCTCGCAGGTGCAAATTACTTCTCTGTTTTGGTCTGTAAGCACGCATTTCATCAGATTCCTATGGCTCCGGAGGACATTGAAAAGACTGCCATAATCACTCCCTTTGGGCTGTTCCAATACAAATTTATGCCGTTTGGGTTGAAAAACGCCCCCCAAACGTGGCAGCGTTTCATCAGTCAAACTTTATCCCATCTAGACTTTTGTTTCGTATACATGGACGACATATTGGTTTTTGCTTCTACTTTGGAACAGAGTGAGGAGCGTGTTCAAGTCGTGACAGATATTTTAGCAGCCGCTGGTATTGCACTGAACAATAAAAAGACTCAATTGCACCAGTCATCCATCACATTCCTAAGTTATGTTGTGTCATCGGATGGTCTGACACCACCACAGGACAAGATCAAGCCTGTTCTCGAGATGCTACGCCCTCAGACCTATGGGGAATTACGCAGGTTCATCGGAACAGTTAATTATTACCGTAAACATTTGCCAGTCGCTTCTGCGGTGCAGGCTCCCCTCACAGATGCTCTCGCTGGCCCACAAACTTCTGGCACCGCCAGGTACCATGGACACCAGACATGGACGAGGCATTTAATGAACTCAAACAGCTGTTGGCCTCCGCTGTCACTATTGCTCACCCACGGGCGGACGCCACAATGTTTATCACTACTGACGCTAGTGACAATGCTATCGGCGCAGTACTGAGTCAGACATACAACGATGTTACGACCCCCCTGCAGTTTTTCTCAAAAAAGCTTAACAACGCGCAGAAGAAATACTCAGCATTCGACAGAAAATTACTTGCAGTTTACGAGGCCATAAGACACTTCAGAACTGAAGTTGAGGGACGAGATTTCTATGTGCTCATTGATCACAAGCCGTTGGTTCCTGCCATATAAATCCTGCGCTGATCTGCCCCCGCGACGCTTTCGTCACATCGATTACATCTTGCAATTTACAAATGACATTTGCTACATCCGAGGAGCGGACAATGTGGTCGCTGATTTTCTCTCGCGTGTTGGTGCTGTCACAACCTTAATTGACTTAACGGACCTACCTCGGTTGCAATCGGCAGACCCCGATACCATGCAGTTAATTTCAGACCACAGCTCCTCTCTCCAACCGGTACGCTCTACTTTCCCTGGCATATCTGACTTAGTGTGGTGTGATGAATCGACTGGTACGTTGCGGCCATTCATTCCTAAGCCCCTTCAACGCCAGGTCTTTGACAAACTACACACATTAGTACACCCCGGTGTCAAAGCTTCCACCCGTCTGGTACCTGAACGGTTTGTCTGGAGAGACATGCGCCGTGACTGTCAGTCTTGGGCAAGGGCATGCATCGTGTGTCAACAGAACAAAGTTTCCAGGCACACTTCTCCACCCCTTGGCTGTTTTGCCCAACCGCCAGGCCGGTTTCACCATGTTCATGTCGACCTTGTAGGCCCTTTGCCCCCCTCCGAGGGTTTCCGTTACTTGTTTACAGCTATTGACAGGATGGCTCGGTGGGCTGAGGCTGTGCCTATTCCAAGCATTACCTCTGAGACAGTAAGTTGAGCATTCTTAGATTCGTGGATCTCTAGATTTGGCTCACCTGTTTACCTCACCACTGACCAGGGGCGACAATTCGAGTCTTCAGTTTTCTCAGACTTATGTAAAATGTGTGGTATTGTCAAAATTCATACTTCTGCATACCACCCTCAAAGCAATGGGCTTGTCGAGTGATGGCATCGCACCTTAAAGTCTGCCCTGCGTTGCCATGACTCACTATGGACAGAGGCACTGACCTTCGTGCTTCTTGGCCTTCGTGCGACTTTCAAGGAAGACCTCAAGGGTTCCGTAGCCGAGTTTGCGTATGGCCAACCTCTGGTTTTGCCTGGAGAATTAGTCACTCCGATCCCACTTCCACGGCCCTCTGAACTCCCTTCACTTCTGGAGCGGGTGCGCTTGCACTGCAGCAAAATTCAGCCGCCACCTCCGGCTGCTCATAAACCTCCGCGCGTGTACGTACCGCGCACACTAGACTCTTGTGAGTACGTGTTTCTCAGAGATGACTCAGTCAAAGCCCCGCTTCAGTCGCCCTACACAGGTCCTTACAAGGTCGTCAAACGCTCTGAGAATAACATGGATCTCCTCATAAAAGACTCTGTAACCACGGTCTCACTCTACCGAGTGAAACCAGCTTTCACTGAGCCTCAGGTGAACCTCCCTGATTCTGCCCCTATTTCTCCCACTCCTGCTTCGAGCGGCCATCCGTCTTTCCACACCATGCATTTGGGTATTGATTCTCCACAGCATGTTTCTCTGCCGAGCACTGCTCCTTCTCCGCGTTCATCTAATTCGAGTGGCCGATCTTTTCGGGGCTTCACTCCTCACAGCCCTCGCAGTCAAACTGCCAACCACTCGGATTCTACCATTGTGTTACCATCTTCGTGTGACAGCACTTTGTCACGCCGTTCAATCCACGCTGGCTCCTCGTTGCCTTCGGTCATGCTCCCTCGTCTGTCAGCTGATCGCCCGAGGTTGTCTCCTGCGCAGTCCAGTGCACCTGCCACCCCCCTCTTAGCAGATGCTTCCCCCTGCCATGGCTTTCCCACACCTCCCTGCCTCCCTACCGTTGCTCGTACAGGTGCCATCCAAGAATTCACAACACATGTGCACCCTGATGACATACATAAATTATCTGTTGTTGTAGATGGTGGTATGGTGTGTGTGGTACTAGCGTGTGACAATATTGAGGGAGGAAGTGCAGAATCTCGTGTGGTGCGCCGCTTTAAATTGAGCAGAAGTGCTGCGTGTGGCAATTTGCGTGCCTTTGTTAGGCCTTCTGGCAAGGTGATTCTCCGCCTGCCGGCTGACTATGTGCTACACCTTCACTCCAGGACGGGACGTCGTCTTCAGCCGCCGGCGTCGCTTGCTGACTTCACCGTCGACGTACCGGGTTTCACCCCCCGGTATCCTACCAATCGACCGCTTCCGCCTGACGCAGAAGAACTGTGCGTTACCTTCCTAATTTCTCACCCCCCCCCCCCCGCTCCCCCATTCACAGGGATGTACTCCATACTGTGCGGAGGGGGGGGGGGGGGGCTATGTGGCGTAGAGCGCCATAAATATCGATATTTGTTCTGTGCGTAAGTGTGCTATTTTTGAGGAGAGGGCTTTGGGGAGGATGTTGGACGCTAACGGCAGTTAGCCTCCGGAGGTGTAGGAGCTAAGTGTGAATAAATCTGTATCTGAGAGAATTCTAGTTGTTTACCTACAACTATTCCATATTCCCTCAATAGCTATAGCAGCTTCTAATTCGGCAATATGAAGTACCAATGTGTCATTCTGGAGATGTTATTGGACTCTAATTTCTGTAATTTTTTTTATTTTCTGTAGAATATTATTATTTGTCAACACTCACCATGCACTCAAGTAACTGCTTGCATTACACATTGGCCCATGAGCTACAACCTACATGTTGTGGTGCCCAAATCTTTCAGGTGGAAGCGTTGGTGCAATTCAAGTCCCATTGTTCCATCAGCTGCAATCTCAGCACTTCCAATTTCCATATGCTGAGACAAACGTGATTTTTTCCATTATTTTCCTCAGCTGCGAGTGTGTAAGCACTGGGTTATTTGTATGTTGTTGTACACGTTCTATATATTCATCTTCTGACTCTGATGATTTGCCTTATTCTGTTTCATGGGGCTGTTATTTCGTGTCACCTTTATAATCATTGTCATCTATATCAGCCAACTCATCACATCCAAAAATATCCCCTCCTTCAGAATCTTCTTCAGGTTAACTGTTCTCATAATTCAGTAATTCTTCATCCAAAAGGAAACACAGGTGCGCCATAATAATGAGGAGGAGCACTATAACTTCTGTGTAGAAAAACAGTGTATTAACAGAGAACAGCAACTAAAGTATGTCCACTCTTCCACTAAATAAAGGAAAATGTTAAGAGAGAGAGTAGATGATATCACAATAATGTAATAAAATAAGCTAAGTGAATGAAAAAATCCATTGTTGTGCCTTTAGAGATATGAAACGTAAAAAATATCTCACTGGTCAGAATGACTGGCTATGGTCCTTTAGGATAAAAATGTTTGTAATTCATTCAGTTTTTGTAATAGATGTTTGTTTCTTACAGAAATTATAAACCACCAACGTACGTTAAAAGTCATGAAAAATAACACCCATAAATTAAAACATACACTATTTAGTAAACGTTAACCAATGCTCACTGGTCAGACTGACCAGTGCGGTCCTTATAATGTTAAGTACTAGATAAAAAGTCTCATCATATTACTGTACAGAATAAGATACCATACATTTTGAAGTAGGAAAACAGAGAAGATTAGGCCAAAACATTATGAAAAGTGTGTATGAAAACTGTGGCCGAATACTCATGTTAGGGTGACTTAATAGCACAACAACTGATGAGTGTCACATCTGAACAAAGGAAATGATGAGATACATGTACCTCTTCAATAAAGCACTAGAAGAAATGCAGACCACTGCTGATGCAAAAATTACAAAACTGGAAACATAATCTCCATTCTAGTGGTTTCTGGACTCTATAAAACTTCCAAATTGGTCGAGTCCAAGGATGTTAATCTACACTCCTGGAAATGGAAAAAGAATACATTGACACCGGTGTGTCAGACCCACCATACTTGCTCCGGACACTGCGAGAGGGCTGTACAAGCAATGATCACACGCACGGCACAGCGGACACACCAGGAACCGCGGTGTTGGCCGTCGAATGGCGCTAGCTGCGCAGCATTTGTGCACCGCCGCCGTCAGTGTCAGCCAGTTTGCCGTGGCATACGGAGCTCCATCGCAGTCTTTAACACTGGTAGCATGCCGCGACAGCGTGGACGTGAACCGTATGTGCAGTTGACGGACTTTGAGCGAGGGCGTATAGTGGGCATGCGGGAGGCCGGGTGGACGTACTGACGAATTGCTCAAGACGTGGGGCGTGAGGTCTCCACAGTACATCGATGTTGTCGCCAGTGGTCGGTGGAAGGTGCACGTGCCCGTCGACCTGGAACCGGACCGCAGCGACGCACGGATGCACGCCAAGACCGTAGGATCCTACGCAGTGCCGTAGGGGACCGCACCGCCACTTCCCAGCAAATTAGGGACACTGTTGCTCCTGGGGTATCGGCGAGGACTATTCGCAACCGTCTCCATGAAGCTGGGCTACGGTCCCGTACACCGTTAGGCCGTCTTCCGCTCACGCCCCAACATCGTGCAGCCCGCCTCCAGTGGCGTCGCGACAGGCGTGAATGGAGGGACGAATGGAGACGTGTCGTCTTCAGCGATGAGAGTCGCTTCTGCCTTGGTGCCAATGATGGTCGTAGGCGTGTTTGGCGCCGTGCAGGTGAGCGCCACAATCAGGACTGCATACGACCGAGGCACACAGGGCCAACACCCGGCATCATGGTGTGGGGAGCGATCTCCTACACTGGCCGTACACCACTGGTGATCGTCGAGGGGACACTGAATAGTGCACGGTACATCCAAACCGTCATCGAACCCATCGTTCTACCATTCCTAGACCGACAAGGGAACTTGCTGTTCCAACAGGACAATGCACGTCCGCATGTATCCCGTGCCACCCAACGTGCTCTAGAAGGTGTAAGTCAACTACCCTGGCCAGCAAAATCTCCGGATCTGTCCCCCATTGAGCATGTTTGGGACTGGATGAAGCGTCGTCTCACGTGGTCTGCACGTCCAGTACGAACGCTGGTCCAACTGAGGCGCCAGGTGGAAATGGCATGGCAAGCCGTTCCACAGGACTACATCCAGCATCTCTACGATCGTCTCCATGGGAGAATAGCAGCCTGCATTGCTGCGAAAGGTGGATATACACTGAACTAGTGCCAACATTGTGCATGCTCTGTTGCCTGTGTCTATGTGCCTGTGGTTCTGTCAGTGTGATCATGTGATATATCTGACCCCAGGAATGTGTCAATAAAGTTTCCCCTTCCTGCGACAGTGAATTCACGGTGTTCTTATTTCATTTTCCAGGAGTGTATATATATTTTCTCGAGATTAATATTTTGTGAACAACTTTTTTTATAAAATGAAATATAAATGATGCATTGAAAATTAATTAGGCCATACATAACAACTAAGGATCTCCGTTACGAGTTCTTAAGTTTCAGGAGTAATCACAGAATTGTTTAATACTCAAACGTGAAATAATAGTTCAGACATAAGTCACCAGTTGCTAGATAATGAAATGTTACTGCCAGGCTTATCATTGCAGTTTGCCAAGTAGAAAATCAAAACTCTTGTTGCAGCCTTCTTTCTAAATTTGAAAACAAAATGATGTCACTGTCTATTTCTTGTACCTCAGTTACTTAGATACTGGTACTTCATTATTTATTGTTTCATTTGCATTTGCATTTGCACAGTAAGCTCAGCTCAAACTCCCATGCAATGAGGCAGATCCATAGTAGACAGCCTGTGTAATGAGGCAATGTGTGGAAATAGCCCCAAAGAGTCCTTTCTACAAATTTTTGTCATGCCCATTTATTCCTGTGTGTCCTTGATGGCAGACATGGAATGTGGCATCAAGTGGACACACTTCTATGGCACATCTTGATGAGAAATGTTCATGTCCCTCATCAGGTCATACCAACATAGGGCTGTACACCTAGTATGGATTGGCATATTTCATGAGCAAGTAACAATAATTTGTGAAAGCCCATTATAGGGATGACCATGTTCAAAATCATTAAGCTTGTGACATTACATGATCAATAGCTTTGTTTATAGTCTGTGTTTTCTGACGTCTTCCAAGGCTGACTTTAAGGAGGAATATGATGCACTTTTCCAGGAATCTGTATAAAAATCAATGACAAAGGCTGTGATAACATCAAAGAAAACATAAAATGCAGGAACTGTTGTAACACAGAATCATCAATGACGAGAAAACATTGTATTGAGAGAATAAAACTTCTGCTGAAACTGAAAAAAAAACATAAAAAGAAGGAAAACACAGAATGTGGGAACATGAAAATTGTTTTACTGTATAAAGTTTCCCACCTAACAGTCAGATGGGGGTGACAAGTATTGCCAACTACTCCTGCTGGCTAAAATAAAATTTCCCTTACATGCAGTAAAATTTCTCTGTATGAATTGAGGTTCAAATGAAAAGTGAGTTCACTTGGTTGGTAAAAAAATTGTACATGATAGATAATAACTAATAGTAAATCTGAAATCAGCACAAAAAAGTACTTCAGGAACTGTGAAAGTTATACAAACTCTAAAAATCATGTTGCATAGAGTAATTTATGAGGCAAACAATGGCCACCACACTTGTCTAGTCTGATTGTGTTATTGGTGGTAATTTAAACCAACCACTAGTCCCCTATCATCCCTCTTCAGGGTATGGTAGACACCCACATAAGATTCATGCTCTCTATGTCAGCCAATCTCCATGAAGTATCAGCAGCAGCAGCAGCAGAAAGTGAGACAATCCACCACCCACCCCCTTCCTGGCAGAATAAAAAGGAGAATAAGACTGTCACATTTAAATGTAAGTATTATTAACTTCACACATCTCTCTCATTACTCATTATTATGAGCAGTTTCATTTGTCATTTCTTTTGCCACACAGAAAAGAGCTTCTGATGATGCAGTGCAGCCGCAGCAGCACACGGTCAACCTATCTGACTTGGGATCAGGACACACAGCCATTTGAATTTCCATTCACTACAACTGTACCAGCAGCACCCACCAGATTTATCACCTGACTCAGAGTCTGCACTGTAGCAGCAGCAGCAGCAGTGATACATCATAGCAACAGGACATACAAGAGCCCATCTTCACATACATAGAGCTCTCACCACCATCATTGTCAGCACCACTCGTTGGACAGTTATGATGGATACCTCACATATTCAAGTGAAGTTATTCTCTGTAATGTACAGTCTCAATGTGAATGGGAGTAAATATATGGTTGTGGGCATATCCTCTAATAATGAGTTCAACATAGGGTAACATTTGAAAATCACAAATTTAGTGGCATGAAAGTAGTGCTTCCATACTATGATTGGGATGAATTATGTAAGAATGTTGCATAAATAACTGCAGTGTTGAAAATGTTGCATACGTAACTGTACTTTGAATGCTCAGACAGCATGTTGCTGGGCTCTCACACAATATGTGCTGGGGACTACCCAAGAACAATTAATTTTATAACATATATGTATGTATAACAAATATAAACAACTAATATTAGTAAAGATCAATAGGTACATAGATTTTAGTCTAAATTTTATTAACATCTTCTAGTGTAATGGGAAATTTAATTCTGTCAAGCTTCTGACTGATATTGAGTTCACAGTTTCTATATTTCCTGATTCTCTCTGCGTATTTAACTTCTTCATATAATGCTGGTTTTATTGACCACAAAACATTTTTATCACAATTTTTAACGTTAAAATATGTTTTCTAATTTTTTTCTGGTAGTTCATTGTAAGATGAACCTCTTAAAGGAATTTATTTCTTAAAGGCTGATTGTAGCTCAGTATTTTGAACTAGGCTCTAATGACATCCTTGAGCTTGAAATTCTGATGTTCATGCTGTAATTTCCTTTTTCTCATTTTTATAACAATTCATATGATCTCTTTCGTTCATGATTCTATAGTTATGTATCTGAAATTAATGTCTCATTCTGATGGTTTCATTTTGTAATCAGGAATAAGTAGAAAACTTACATTTGACCCACTGTGTATTTTAAATTTTCGTTCACTAATTTGATAATTTCTTGTTATGAATCGGTTCAAAAGATATTTATATCAAACAAGTTAGGATTTTTCTCTGTGAAAATAGTTTTTAATCTATTGACGAAAGGTTTTTTCTCTTTTCCAAATACACAAAAAGAAAATTTAAATATATCTCTCAATTTTTTAGTTACAATCTCTTTGAAAACTATATCTTTATTTTCACTTTCGAAATAATGTAAATGTTCCCAAATATTTTCCTGGTTATTAAGATGTTTACAAAGAAAGCAATTAACCTTCTTTTCTTAAACTACTACATACAGTAAATTTATTTTTCTTTCACATGTTATGAAGATTACCTATCGTCAACCACCTAAATTTTCATACAATTTATAAGACAAAATTTTTATTGAGAAAATGAAACATAATGACAATGAAAATATAGAACAAAAATGGTTAAATTCGAAGTATTGGAAAAATTAAAAAAAGAAAAAGTTTAAAAAATTTATTAAAATGTATTGAATAGAAGATAAATTAAGTTCAAGATAAAAATAAATTTAATTGGATTCAGAATAAATATACATATGTAGTTAAAAAAATGGACTGAGTTTGAGATAAAAATAAATTAAGAGATATTAATTTTAAATTATTTTTTATTTTATTTCAAACTGATTTTAATCAGCACCTTTCCTATTTTTGACATGTTCCTGTATAAATTCATTACATTTATCTCAATGCTGACTTACACAGGACGGATTTTGATTAAGAAACAATCTTAAATTTTATTTTCTGTACAATTAATGCATTTTTCCATGCTGTTTGTTGTCCATGAACCCCATTTTTATCAATAATAATATTTTGCAATGTGTCTTCGAATGTTCATCGGTAAAATTTCTTTTTTATGATAATATACACAACATTTTTACTGCATACATAAAAATTTCGCTTATTATACTATTTTTATAATAATCGTTAAAATACTGTTATGTAACTACTTTTTATATTTCTCTAAATTAAAAATCTTAAAAAAAATTGTTTCTAATTTTTTTAAAGTAGTGGATTTCTGTATGCAGAAGTAAAACATGATGAAGATTAGAGCAAATCAAAAATTAGTATTATTAAAGAGAATAATTCCTTCAAATGACAGTGTTTTTCTGTTGAATGGAGTTGTCATAGACATAACAAACAACAAATTTTCATAAGATAATCTGCATGTGTTAATGATTATTGTTGTAAAATAATCGATGGTTTAAAGATAAATTTTAATGAAATATTACAATATATTCCAACAATAAAGCATATAAATATATTGATTAAAATGCAAAAAATATATCAGAAAATTAGAACCCACACATTTGGCACATATTAAAAGGAAATGAAAAACCAACTCAGTTTATCAATTAATCATGTCTACATAGTTCAATTTTACCATCTCAATAAGCAAAAATATTTAAAAGAAACAGGTAATCTATGATATTTTACTACAAAAAAGATATATGGTGAAAATAAGTTACAAAAAGATAAAGAACATCTTGCAATCAAATCTGTAAAAGCTAAACATCAAACACAATGGAATACCAGTTAAATAATAAGAAGTAAAAGCAGTAACTGTAAAGTTAAGTAAATTAATAAAAAGATATCAAAAATGAGCTGAATGCTATAATTAACCTTGGTAGTACAAAACTGTTACAAAAAGATCATTTTTATAAAGTTGGTGGCAAAATGAAACATAAAATTAGTTCAAGATCATCTACACATAATACTGGTGAATATCCAGATAATTAACTGCAATATCATTACATAAGGGATACAGTAGTGTTACTTATCATGTAAGTGTAGAATTATTAAAATCAGCTTTTAAATTAGATAGACAAGAAGAAGGTAAGAATGAAATAACATCAGTTTTGATGATATAACATGTTCCTTTGATATTTTTGTTGACAGAGAGAATAACTGTTGCTAAATCAATTAAGATAAAATGATCATAAAGTTAGAGAGATAATATTTAGAACATGTTAATACCTCTTTAAAAACTAAAACCATTGAGAAAGTCTCAAGAAATTACAACTAAAGTGAACAACAAGATAATAGATAAAATTTTATTAAATAATCCGAAAGAAGAAGGAAAACACATGCGATAAAAGAATGTTACCCAATTTATCCTTACAAAGATAAAACAAAAAGAAGAGGTTTTGAACAACTTCTATATGATAACAGATATAAATAAACATATGAATTTAAAATATAAATAAACAAAAGCAAACACATATTTAACTAAAGAACCAATTGAGGGTAAAATTATTGTTAGTATATTAGTCTGGGACATGTAATAGTTATAAAGAACAGATATTTTATCGACATGTGGACTAAATAAATAATTAATACTATTATTAGTCAATTACCAAACGTTTTTTATAAAATAATTTAATCTTCATTTAGACAGCTACTACATGATTTACCAAATCCTAACCATTTAACTTAAACTTCATCACATTTCTGTTTTATAACTATTTCTACAAGATACATATCCACAAATTTCATTGTTTGCCCTTCTTGCTCATAAGAAATTCCATTGACATCTTTTAATTTGTATTTAACTGGTTTTAAAATACTGTGTCTTTAGTTTCAAACATTTCTATCCAATTGTTTACAGTATAATTTTATTCAAAAAAATTCCTTTCAACATGCTTATTCTCACTTTATCCCCTGGTTTATAGTAACTGCACACAAGTACAATCAGATGAAAATTAAATTTATGTATGCATTTTAGTTTCATTTTTATTGTTAAATGCTATGTATTATTGCATTTTTCAACAAGTACTTTAATTAAATCAACCCACAACTAATTACATTGGCAGACAAATTTTTTCCACATATTTTCCTCCAGTGCACTGTTATATCTTTTAACAACTAATGCCTTTAATTCTGAAAAGGTTCAGTAACAATTTATGTTACATTCTTCCACAAGTTCTTAGAAACCTTCGTTGTAAAATCGTTTTCCATTATCTGTTTGAATATTTCTCAGTGCTTTTGTTAGTAAAATATTTCCAGAGCTTCAATAGTCCAAGCAAATTTTGAAAAAAAAACCATCAATTACAGTTAATAAATTAATATTTAAACCCTCTATTTATTTCTAAAATTCCTTTAATTTTCCACACTCCATTTCTACTAAATCTTCTTGCCATAAATCATCTAAATCGAAAGAAACATTTCTTCTTATAGAACTTTTCTCATTGGTTTATGTAGTTTAGTGATAGTTACTTCACAAGTGTTAATGTTACCAATAATTAACCAATTTTTAACAAATTTACCTTTTTTGGAGAAATTCTCTCAAACCGCTGCCATCTATTTTTCAGTTTTTGTTCTTTGAGGATGATAGGATCGAGTAAATTTTTTGCTCTCAAAACATCAAATAAGATCGTCCTTAAGAATTGAGAATTAAATTTCGTCACCTATTTATACAGATAAATTTCACCAAATAAAATTATTTTTCACATCTACTGGTACTGTTTTAATGGTATCCCTTAATCTTACAGCTAGAAAATTTGACTTATGCATTATTATTCATTGATCATTATTATTTATTTAATATAGATATTCAAACACTCTTAATGTAATATCAGAAACATTTAATTTTCCAAAATTGTGTTAAGTGAGAAAAAGGGAACCCTGAAACACAGTATACATATTGAAAATACACATATACAGGGTGTACATAAAGTCCAGGAACACTTTCAATTATTTGTTGCACAAGAACTAAATATAGTACAGATGTCATACATATTACATTGTGGAGAGAAACTCTGAAAGATTTTTTTTACACACATTCGATATGCAGACCATGAGTGACCCGGCAGACATCAACACGGTAATCAAATTGTTGCCATACCTGTCCCAGCATGGTATCATCAACTGTAGCAGTCACTTCCTGTATTCTTTGCCGGAGCTCTGCTACATCACGTGGTGGAGGCAGTACATACACCAGATCTTTAACGTGTTGTTTTTTCAAAAATTCCTTTCAATTTGCTTATTCACACTTTAACTGCTGTTTTTAATTTTGGTTCATAATCATTAGGTACATTTTTAGTCAGATTGAAAATATATATTGCTATGCATTTTGGTTTTATTGTTATTGCCATGTGTTTTGTGTTATTATATTCTTCAATCAGTTTTTTAACTAAATCATCCCACTTGCATTTACCTGGAGAACAATTTTTTCGACATTCTTTCCCCTAATATTATGTTAAATCTTTCAGCAAGTCACGCCTTCAAGTTTAAAAAAGTTGCGTAGTGAATAATGTTATATTTTCTCATAAGATCTTGAAAATCTTTATTGTAAACTACTTTTCTATTATATGTTCGAAGATTTCTCAGAGGAGGTGTGACTAATTTTTTTTTCAAACGTTTCTGAAGCACTCTATTCATTTTGCAATTAATTGGATTTGTCCAACCAAATTAAAAAAAATAAAGTTCATAAATATTTATATCCCTTCTAATGTACCAGCAGTTAATGCAGTGTGCTCCATGCTACTAGGCACGAAAGGACCACCTTGAGTTTGTGTAAAAGTGTTTACATTCTGCCCTGCCAAGTAGGGAGCATCAGTCACAGAATTGGTTAGATGTCAGAAGAACAGTTATTTGTGGATTCCTGAAAGAGTTTGTTTAACAAGCAACTTAATTTAATGAGAGTAGATAGCCAACTTTTAGGACAAATAACCCGTTCGCTGCAGTATTATATTAATTTTATTACATGTTGTTTACAAAATTATTCCAGATAGAAAAGGTTTACAGATAACTGAATTTGGAAAAGGACACACGAATCTTCATACAGGTATAAGGCAGTTATAGATGACAATACTTTGCTACCTGATAAGTAAAACCAAGCAAGTAAGAACAGAAGTAAACTCACTGTGTGATTTCAATTGATTATTTACCTTAGCTGCAAGGTGTGTCATTGGATGTGCTGGATGCCAGACGACTACAACCGCTCTGTGCTGCCTGTTTATCTATAAAATTACTTATCCTTGACTGAAGTGCCAGTGATATACTCTCACTGAGTACTTCAGTGAAACAGAAGACTGTTGCCACTAGTCTGTCTGTAATGGCTGTGTACATTTGCTTGGTTGGTGGGGCGATGTGCACAGTGATGCTCTTGCAGTTGTCACAACAACATATTAACTAAAATCACCCCTCAGATCTCTCCACTTGGTGAATATACGAGACTCTCATCATATTTAACGCTGATCTCTTTAAAGTCCATTGTAATCAGAGTGACCACAGAATAAATCGTTCTCCATGCTAAATGGAGCATTAAGCATTTCTTGCATCAAAACAATGTTTTGAAGAGAGAGCCCCTTTTTGTCTGAAAACTGCATATATTCCTTCTCAGTGAAGAGCATTGTCTCCCTCCACAGCTTGAGTCTGCCAACCAAAGTGCTACATACAGGAATTATTTCTCCCATTTTCACATCATTACTTTGAGTTGTCCTATATGCTTACTCTGCCCCACAAAGAAATGACGTAAAGGGTGCAGTCCCATTTTCCTCAAAACTTTCAGACTGTTCCGCCAATCAGAATGTGTTCTGCGATAGGCTTAGGCCTTTACTAACATTTAAATGAATAAATATACCAAAGAGCCAAAGAAACTGGTACACCTGCCTAACATTGTGTAGGCAGAAGATGCAGAAGTGTCACAACACAACATGGCAAGGAATCGACTAATGTCTGAAGTAGTGCTAGAGGGAATTGACAGCATTACTCCTGCAGGGATATTCATAAATCCGTAAGAGTATGGGGAGTTGGAATTCTCTTCTTAACATTGCAAGGCATCCCAGATTTGCTCAATAGTGTTTATGTCTGGGGAGTTTGGTGGCTTGCAAAAGTGTTTAAACTAAGTACAGTGTTGCTGGAGCCACTCTGTAGCAATTCTGAATGGGTGGTGTGTCGCATTGTCCTGCTGGAATTTCCCCAGCCCTTCAGAATGCGCAATGGACATGAAAATGTGCAGGTGATCAGACAGGATGCTTATGTGCGAGTCACCTGTCAGAGTAGTAACTTGAAATATCAGGGGACCCATATCACTCCATATGCACACATCCCACACCATTACAGAGCCTCTACCAGCTTGAACAGTCCCCTGCTGATTTGCATGGTCCATGGATTCATGAGGTTGTCACCATATCCATACATGTCCATCCACTCGATACTGTATGAAACGAGACTTGTCTGACCAGTCAACATGTTTCCAGTCATGAACAGTCCAATGTCAGTATTGATGGGCCCAGGCAAGGTGTAAAGGTTTGTGTCATGCAGTCATCAGGGGTACATGAGTGGACCTTTAATTCCAAAAGCCAATATTGATGATGTTTCGTTGAATGGTTCACACTCTATTACTTGTTGCTACCCAGCACTGAAATCTGCAGCAATTTGTGGAAGGGTTGCACTTCTGTCAAGTTGAACGGTTCTCTTCAATCGTTGTTGGTACTGTTCTTGGAGGATCTTTTCCCAGGCACAGCGATGTCGGAGAGTTGATGTTTTACCTGATTGCTGATATTCACTGCACACTCGTGAAATGGTCATCTGGGGAAATCCCCACTTGATCACTACTTTTGAGATGCTGTGTCCTATCGTTTGTTCGCCAACTATAACACCACTATCAAAATCACTTAAATCTTGATAACCTGCCATTGTAGCAGCAGTAACCAATCTTATAACTGCGCCAGACACTTGTTGTCTTATATAGATGTTGGCAACTGCAGCACTGTATTATGCCTGTTTACATATCAATATGCATGCCTATACCAGTTTCTTTGGCGCTTCTGCTCATGTGCCATTTTAACTATATATTTTCTTCTCTGCCTCTGAAAATGTGGCCTGTCCCGTTAGTGTGAACTGCTCTGTAACCTTTCCCTTGGGAGACCTAAGGCACTAAACTCGTCATTGCTGCACTGTGATGAAACAAGCTTCATGAATCTGTTAGGACCTGCAGTGTGTCCATTGCGACTCTGATATTTATTACCCATCTCTACTGTTTGACACTAATCTCCAAGAAAAATATTGCATCATGGCTTGTTGCCTTCTCTCTGTTCCAGTGACAAAGGACTGCTTAGTATCGTATTCTGATCAGTTAAGTACACTTTCATTATCGTTCGATATGGAAATTATATCTGTTATGCCCAAAGTATGGCATGTGATGTACCAGCCAACTCGTGTTTTCAATGAGATTCACATGGAAGATGGTAAAATGGATTGTTGCCTTATCTGCAGCCCATGGAAGGTGGTAAAAATGGTCTGCTACCTTACACACTTATTAATTAAATTTTGAAATTTCCTTTCATTTTCCATCTTCTGCTTCTACTAAATCTGCTTGGCATAAATAATATGTATCAAGTGAAACAACATTGGCTTATGTAATTCACTAATAATTACCTTGTAAATGTTGATGTTACCAGTACCTGCAAGAGTTCTTAACAAATTTACTTTTTGGTTTAACAGACTGTTGAATTTCCTTCAATCTTTGTCATTCATTTTTAGTTACGTTGTTTGAGGACGATGGACTTCAGTAAATTTTATATATTTAAGACATCAAATGTGATCATCCTTAATTACTGAGAATGAAATTCAAGTCATAATTTATATAGGTTAAATTCCGTCAAATAAAATTATTTTTACAACTGCTGGGACAGTTTTAACACTATCTTTCAATGTTACAATTACAGCATTTTGTTTTTGTACTAATATTGACTGATTAACACAATTTAATACATATAGGTTATCATATACACTTAAGGTAATATGAAACTCACTAAATGTTAAATCTTTATTTAAATTTTCATCAATGGTAATAAATGTTGTCAATGTAGAACCTTACTCACAATTATGCATTTGTTGCTCATTTCAAGTTATAAATGAAAAGCCAGTTATTTCTTTTCATATACTTTTCTTTCTTTCCAGTACATCAAGAATACCGTATGCAGTGATTTATAGTTCTGCATTTAAATTATTAATCTCTTCATTAAGCTGTATAATAATGACTAAATTTGCATTTGAAGATGGTTATTTTTTTCATTAAGGTGAGATTTAGTGATACATTTCTTAAATTGTGTTACAGTACTTGCATCTTCACCTTCTGTAACTACATTATTTATATCATTTTCTAAATATTTTTTGTTATGTACATTCTTTTTATGATTATATGGTTTACATCTGCTTATCTTCCTTCGTTAAAAGCAATATAACTTCTATTTATTTAAAAAAAGTTATTCAATCCATACTGAAAGAACTGAACATTTTTCATTTTTTATCAATTCCTTTTTTTAAATCTCATTTCTGATTCTTTATGATTCTCCTAATTTTATTTTAATACTGCTTTGCATCTTTATTTTATTTCCAAAAATGCTGATTTATTAGTTTTAAAATGCTACTGAATTTGTAACTTTCTAACAATAGCTTTAACACAAACATACATGTAGCATGATATATTAATTCATCAAAATACTTTATTTCACACTCCATGAACCATGGATGTTGGCATTTAGGGGTGACTTGCATGCCTCAGTGAAACAGATAGCCCTATTGTAGGTGCAATGCAATTAAGAGGCATCTGTAGAGAAGCGACAGAAATGTGTGGTTCCTGAAAGTGAGCAGCGATCTATCAGTAGTTGGGCAACAGTCATGATGATTAACTTATATGTCCTTTTAACATCAACCGAATTAGCCTTGCTGTGGTGGTACTATGAACAGCTGACAGCAAGGGGAAACTACAGCCATACATGTTCCCTAGAGCATGCAGTTAGCCTTCTGCCACCGAGCAGCGTGTCAGCAGTGAGCAAGTAGTAGTAAGTGGCTTATTTAGCGTTCATATAAGTGTAGTAGTCAAGTTGAAAATTTGTTTGAGTGTTCTTAGCGCATTTGTTTAGTCAAGTCCGTCAAATCATTGTGTAGTTTCGTAATTAGCAGGGGCAGATTTGCATTTTAATATATGTGACGTGTAAAGTCGCGTAGTCGTCTGTAATTTGTTTATTTCCTTCAAATAGTCATTATACGTTACTGACAGTACAGTTAGCCTTCTGCCACCGAGCAGTGTGTCAGCGTACGCAAGTAGCAGAATTACGGCATTTACTAGGCAGTCTTGTATTTTAATAACCGTTTAAATTTTCTGTCGAATTGTTTGTGCTCTCTGTAGATTAGTTCAGACGTTCTTTGAACAACAGTATTTAACATGAATACGGACTGCAACTGCTGTGTTCAGATGCGGGCTGAGTTGGCATCCCTTCGCTCCCAGCTTCCGGCAGTGTTGGCTTCGGTCACACAGCTTGAGGCTGTTGTTAATGGGCATCACTGTGGGGGTTCGGACGGGGGTTTGTCGGGGACGGCCAGCTCGTCCCACGCATCCCCCCCACGCATCCCCCGATTGGACTACGGCTGTGGCTGCCCGGGATACTGCCCACAGAGGGTTGGCTTACTGGTAGTTGAGAGCTCCAACGTCAGGCACGTAATGGGGCCCCTTAGGGATATGGCTGCAAGGGAGCGGAAGAAAACCAATGTGCACTCCGTGTGCATACCGTGGGGAGTCATTCCAGATATGGAAAGGGTCCTTCCAGATGCCATGAAGGGTACAGGGTGCAGCCATCTGCAGGTGGGCACTCATGTCGACACCAATGATGTGTGTCACTATGGATCGGAGGAAATCCTCTCTGGCTTCCGGCGGCTATCTGATTTGGTGAAGACTGCCAGTCTCGCTAGCGCAAAGCAGAGCTCGTCATCAGCAGAATCTTCGACAGGACTGACTGCGGACCTTTGGTACAGAGCTGAGTGGAGGGTCTGAATCAGAGGCTGAGACGGTTCTGCAACCATGTGGGCAGTAGATTCCTTGACTTGGTGTAGAGTGAAATTAAACACTCCTCCGCAAAAAACAGAAGGGCCATACAAAAACACCTGGCCATTAACGCTATTAACATTTATATCAATGTTGTCAATAGCTTTATAAACTGTCTGTTAGCCCAGACACATACAGATTCACATTCACCGACTTTACAGTGATTCTTAGTCCTCAGAGGAAGAGGCGTACAGTTTATAAAGGTATAGACAATATTAATATGAATGTCAATCACACTAATGGGCAAGGGTTTTTGCACGGCCCTTCTGTTTTTTGTGGAGGAGTGTTTAATTTCACTCTAACAAATAATGATACGAACCAAGCTGGAAATGGATGGGCGACTGTAGCAATTGTACGTTACCCAGGAGACAGAGTGGCTAAAGCAGAAGGACTAGAGGTCTTTTATAATAGAGACATAATTGCCTATCATACATACCATATAGCTGAAGTGTATAACAGGAACATGGGAGCCTCGTATTTTATGTCTACAATGCCTCTTACTCTGAGGACTAAGAATCACTGTAAAGTCAGTGAATATGAATCTAGGGTGGTGGGGTTCCGTGTTCCGCTGGATAGGCCAGGAGTCCACTACACACAGCAGGCTGGCCTCAGGCAAGTACAGAAAGGACAACAGCGTCAAAGGGTGTGATGCAAAGTCAGGACATGTAGGGTACAAGCAGCAATCGGTACTGTAATTGTAAACTGTCGAAGCTGCGTTGGTAAAGTACCAGAACTTCAAGCGCTGATAGAAAGCACCGAAGCTGAAATCGTTATAGGTGCTGAAAGCTGGCTGAAGCCAGAGATAAATTCTGCCCTAATTTTTACAAAGGCACAGACGGTGTTTAGAAAGGATAGATTACATGCAACCGGTGGTGGCGTGTTTGTCGCTGTTAGTAGTAGTTTATCCTGTAGTGAAACAGAAGTGGCTAGTTCCTGTGAATTATTATGGGTGGAGATTATATTCAAAAACCGAGTTAGATTAATAATTGGCTCCTTTTACCGGCCTCCCAACTCAGCAGCATTAGTGGCAGAACAACTGAGAGAAAATGTGGAATACATTTCACATAAATTTCCTCAGCGTGTTCTAGTCTTAAGTGGAGATTTCAGTTTACGAGGTATAGACTGGGACACTCAGATGTTTACTACAGGTGGTTGGGACAGAGCATCGAGTGACATTATACTGAGTGCACTATCCGAAAATTACCTGGAGCAATTAAACAAAGAACCGACTCGTGGAGATAACATCTTGGACCTAATGATAACAAACAGACCCGCACTTTTCGACTCTGTAAGCGCAGAACAGGGAATCAGTGATCATAAGGCCGTTGTAGCATCACTGCATATGGAAGTAAATAGGAATATAAAAAAAGGGAGGAAGGTTTATCTGTTTAGCAAGAGTAATAGGAGGCAGCTTTCAGGCTACCTAACAGATAAAAATGAAAAGTTCTGTTCCGACACTGACAATGTTGAGTGTTTATGGAAAAAGTTCAAGGCAATCGCAAAATGCGTTTTAGACAGGTACGTGCCGAGTAAAACTGTGAGGGACGGGAAAAACCCACCGTGGTTCAACAACAAAGTCAGGAAACTACTGCAAAAGCAAAGAGAGCTTCACTGCAAATTTAAACGCAGCCAAAACCTCTCAGACAAACAGAAGGTAATCGATGTCAAAGTTAGCATAAGGAGGGCTATGCATGAAGCGTTCAGTGAATTCGAAAGTAAAATTCTATGTACCGACTTGACAGAAAATCCTAAGAAGTTCTGGTCTTACGTTAAATCAGTAAGTGGACTGAAAAAGCATATCCAGACACTCTGGGATGATAATGGCGTTGAAACAGAGGATGACACGCGTAAAGCTGAAATACAAAACACCTTTTTCCAAACCTGATTCACAGAGGAAGACCGCACTGCAGTTCCTTCTCTAATTCCTCACACGTACGAAAAAATGGCTGACATCGAAATAATTGTCCAAGGAATAGAAAAGCAACTGAAATCACCCAACAGAGGAAAGTCCACTGGATCTGATGGGATACCAATTCGATTCTACACAGAGTACGCGAAAGAACTTGCCCCCATCTAACAACCATGTACCGCAAGTCTCTAGAGGAACGGAAGGTTCCAAATTACTGGAGCACAGGCAGTTCCAGTTTTCAAGAAGGGTCGTCGAGCAGATGCGCAAAACTATAGGCCTATATCTCTGACATCGATCTGTTGTAGAATTTTAGAACATGTTTTTTGCTCGTGTATCATGTCATTTCTGGAAACCCAGCATCTACTCTGTAGGAATCAACATGGATTCCGGAAACAGCGATCGTGTGAGACCCAACTCGCTTATACTTGTTCATGAGACCCAGAAAATATTAGATACAGGCTCCCAGATAGATGCCATTTTCCTTGACTTCCGGAAGGCGTTCGATACAGTTCCGCACTGTTGCCTGATAAACAAAGTAAGAGCCTACGGAATATCAGACCAGCTGTGTAGCTGGATCGAAGAGTTTTTAGCAAACAGAACACATCATGTTGATTTCAATGGAGAGACGTCTACAGTCGTTAAAGTAATCTCTGGCGTGCCACAGGGGAGTGTTATGGGACCATTGCTTTTCACAATATATATAAATGACCTAGTAGATAGTGTCGGAAGTTCCATGCGGCTTTTCGCAGATGATAGTGTACAGAGAAGTTGCAGCATTAAAAAATTGCAGCGAAATGCAGGAAGATCTGCAGCGGATAGGCACTTGGTGGAGGGAGTGGCAACTGACCCTTAACATAGACAAATGTAATGTATTGCAAATACATAGAAAGAAGGATCCTTTATTGTTTAATTATATGATAGCGGAACAAACACTGGTAGCAGTTACTTCTGTAAAATATCTGGGAGTATGCGTACGGAACAATTTTAAGTAGAATGATCATATAAAATTAATTGTTGGTAAGGCGGGTGCCAGGTTGAGATTCATTGGGAGAGTCCTTAGAAAATGTAGTCCATCAACAAAGGAGGTGGCTTACAAAACACTCGTTTGACCTATACTTGAGTATTGCTCATTAGTGTGGGATCCGTACCAGGTCAGATTGACAGAGGAGATAGAGAAGACCCAAAGAAGAGTGGCACGTTTCTTCACAGGGTTATCTGGCAAGCGTGATAGCATTTCTTAGATATTGAGCAAACTCAAGTGGCAGACTCTGCAAGAGAGGTGCTCTGCATCGCGGTGTAGCTTGCTGTCCAGATTTCGAGAGGGTGCGTTTCTAGATGAGGTATCAAATATATTGCATCCCCCTACTTATACCTCCCGAGGAGATCACGAATGTAAAATTAGAGAGATTCGATTGTGACGGAGGGTTTCCAGCAGTCGTTCTTCCCGTGAACCATATGCGACTGGAACAGGAAAGGGAGGTAATGACAGTGGCACATAAAGTGCCCTCTGCCACACAACGTTGGGTGCCTTGTGGAGTATAAATGTAGATGTAGATGTACTTTATGAGTAAAGTATTCCAGATGTAAAAAAGTCCCCCATTTGGATCTCCAGATGCCAACTTCTCAAGAGAATTTTTTATTAGGAGAAACAAAGGTAGCATTAACATCAAGAACCACATCAAGCCAGTCTTTGGACTACTACACCAACAGAAACAATAGCAACAATTTTTACTAACTCCATGTTATAGCATACATCATTTTCCAGATAGTTAACTAGTGTTTTTGGTATATTTCCGCCAAATAAATCAAAATTTTGGATTATTTGTTTTATAGTAACAAACCCAATATGTGCCATTATGATTTGAAGTATCTTAATTAACTATTCCAAATTCAAAATTTTATGGTCTATTTGGTATTTGATCAGTCATAAACACACAATGAAAGTGATTAAGTGGAAATTGCGTAAATGTATTTTCTTTTCAAATGGCCTATTATATTCCTTAATCATATCTCCTGTTTTTTCATCTATCAAATGTTCACCTTCTTTTGCTTAGCATGAGCAGATTTAGCTATAGTTGCTGTTCTGCCAGGTAATGCCGCATTCGAAATCAGTACAAAACCTCTCTCTGGCTTGTTTGTCATTAAATATTCAACATTTATTTTCATACACGTATTCCTAAGGTTATGAGCAAATTTCTAAGAATTTTTATTGCCGTAACAGACTCTTGAAACTTCGTTTCTGGCTCTCTTTCTGTTTTGAGCATTAGTTGCTTAATTTTAATTAATTTAACTTGCTTCTTGCCACTCAGTGCACAGGCTAAAAGAAGGTAAAAATTGTATTCATCAAATATTAACATCCATATACTACTCGTAATTTTCACTTTCCATACATAATTCCTGTGAGTGCTATTGCTCCCAATTTTTCTGCAAATGATGAATTTTTCTCCAAATGATGCATCTTGAGCAGGCACTCTCTCTTTTCGGTTTTTCGACGTTGTTTATCTGCTTCATACCTAGATTCTTAATCTTTATGATCTCTAGATAATATATCCTATTTTTATATGCTTAATGAAACTTGTTTATACCATGGTCACCTCTCGATAATCGTCATTCTGACTCTGTTTCTAGACCACATTAATTTTAGCCTGGAAGATGCATTTCGAATGTTAATTTGGTAACTAACTAATGCTATTATCTATCCTTTTCCACATGCTCAGTATTTCTAAAACGTGTGCACTCAGTTGGTCAAAAAGCTAGTCAGTTAAGTTGTATCTTTTGGATTAGTAATGACAGAGTCACTGGATTTACCAATTAAAATTCGTATTATCAAAACTTTTGTCAGTGTAATCCTTATCATTGCAGCTAATCTGTCAATCACATGGTTTTAGTGAATGATTCAGATGTACATTTGAAGATTTACATTCTCTTTCACCAATAGTTAATTTATCTACATCAATTTATGCTGGTGTTATACTGATATATTGATACATATCAAGACTTTTAATCACTATATCATGCTTTCATGTTAAATAAAATTTCCGTATATTGTAATAAACCAAAACCATCAAATTTTTCACCCAAATCATCTGTAGTTATCTCTTTTTTTTAGGCACAGGATTCTTTAATCCATTTTAACTTATACTGCTTTATAGAGATTATTAACAATTCTCCATAAAATATTAGTGGTTTAGCACAGACATGTATAAAAGTATTAACAGCTCTCAACCCAAAAACTTGATTTTGACTATTGTTGATGGATTCTAGAATTCTATGACTTTGAATTTTCTCGTAACCTTTCATTTCTTTGACTTTTCCTAATTTTAACTTATTTTTCATAATCTCTTAACAAACTAGTTATTTACAATTCAATTACTGTACAATATCTAACACATTCTTTAATTGGCGGAATATGGTAAAATTCTTCTAAGTAATGTCTGTGATAAGGAACAACTGGTTTTTTTGACTTCCCTGTTTTCTTCAGCCACTTTTAATATATCATCGCCTACTTTCTCACTTATGTCAACAACATTGACATCAGGTTTATCTTCTATTCAATATTTTTATATTTTGTTCAAGATTACTTATTTCTTTCCTTAAATTCCTCTCTTAACTGCAACTACATCTGTCTATTTCGTCTAGCATTTTTAATAACTACAATGTCATTCAATTTAAACTCTTAAAAAGAATGAAAGGAAGAAAAACAATAATGTTATATGCTTAACTCTCATTTTTCAAGTATAGTTTGTTAAAAAATCTATAAATTTACTGTTTTGTATATGTTGTTAAAAATTATTTACATTTGTTTTTAGTGTTTGTGTTGTTAAAAATCTTTAACACTTATTATTTTGTTTGTGTCACCGAAAAAGGTTGTTTTACTTTTACGCCTACATTTGTCTTGTTAAAAAATCATGAACGGTTTTTGTTTGCTTATTTTATAAAAAAATCTTTTAATTAATAGATGTAGTTCCCTTCAACATATTTTGAGTTGTAATAAATCCAATTCCATGATTATTCTAACATTTAGTACACATTTTTTAAGTCATCTAACTATATCACCAAATTCATTATTTATACATTTACATCATGTTGTCTAATAATATTTGAAAAATTAAAACTAGCTTTAACTAATTGTTATAATATTTCTGAAGCTGTTTATGCTAAATAATAAAAAAATCCGTTCTTTTAAGTCTTCCTCTTCTATAATGTTCTTAGCTATATCTAGATTTATCAGAGTGAAATCATCAAATAAAACAAAATAATGAACTTCACAATAGTCTAGTGGTATCTCGGCTTTATTTTCAATAAAAGTAACAGTTTTTCATTGTTTTTATACTAATATAGTGTACTGGTTCTGAAGTTTTGTGTATTTTGCTTTGTCAAAAAAATTGAGCATAAATATATAAATGGTTAATGTAACTGGTATAGTGTTAAACTTTAGTTAATAGTCATTAATATCCTTTTTCTGCATGCACCACCTTCTAGTACAGCACATTGAATAGAATGTGGAAAAATTATAACATGTTTTCTTACTACATTTCTGGAACTCTTATTTGTGATTCCCGAACGGTTTTCATTTAATTACAGTTTTTCACAAGACATTGTACTAAATATATTACTTAAAAATAATATATAATATTTTGATGGAGAACCTATAATAGAAACTATTGTCCAATTGAGTTTAAAGAGTTTAGAAAATATATTGACACTACGAAACCTGGTATTCACATTAAATGAAAAAAAGTTTAAAGTTAAGTAATCATTGTGAGTGATTTTCAATTATATGTGGATGTAAGAGATACTACTGGAAAAATTTAAGGGCTTACTGATCAAATAATTGAGTTTTTTGAAAAATTCTTGCTATTAATTTGTTAAAAATTATACCTTTTTTATCAATAAAGATTTTGAAGATGGACTGTCTGCAGAAAACAAATATTTTCTTCAAGAAGCTAATATTATTGCTTCTTTCAAACATAATTTAGAATTAGGATTTCCTAGAATTTGTGAACCACGATATCTTTTATTCATTCAGGTTCATAGTATAAGATTTTTACTGATTGTTTTTGATGAATGTAATTTATTGATTTTTTTACTAATGGTTCTGTAACAGTTAGTTAGCAATGAATAAAACCAAACGATTTGGTTTATTATGCTACAAACAAACTGTTCTGTTATATCTAATCTATTAAAATGAAACTGACGTAATTAATTCTCAAATTTGATTTTATTCTGACAGATGCTTTTTATATGCATAAATGGAACAATTTGATAAGAATCCCAACAACGTTACAATTATATTTTGTTTAAGATATTACATACATAAAGTCAAATTTTTCGATAATATTACTTGCTATATATAATTCGATACAAAATATGTTGAAAAATTAGTTCAGATGCATATAATGAGCTGAAAATTATTTTCCAAGATATATGTAATAAGGTGACAAGTGCATACGATTTTCATGTATTGTAGATGGAAATTTTGAACTAAAATGTGAAGGAATGAAGATTTATAAAAATGATGAGATTCACAGAATAGAATACACTACATAAATTTGTAGGAATGCGATCTGGAATTCACAACATAAAAGGAAACTGTTACTAAAAAAATTAATATACATATATTTTTAAATGTTGCAAATTTATTATTTTATAAATTTCTTACACCAAATCTAATATTCAGCTAGTTTTTCCATTTCGAAAAAAATAATTTTTTTATTAGAATTTATGCTTATAAGTGAACAGCCACTAAAGCAGTTTTAAATTTGTAAAAAATTAAATTTATTGTATAATATTAATACCTGTGATTGTATGAGTACTCTTAATGGTAAAATAATGCATTTTGATGACAGTACTGAATTTCAAATCTCTTACCAGAGAGATATTTTTTCAAGAAAGGATTGCTGAACTAAAATATGAAGCTAAGATGATGACCAAAGCAGAAGGAATGAATTTAAATTTTTGCTGCATTTTGGACTCGAACCCGAAAGGGGACCTGGGGTAGGATCCTGGCTGCAGCACACATTATAACTACGTAAGGCAAGGAAAATTAAGAAATCTTGTGGTCGAGTCCCAGACAAGAACTAATTTTAAACTAATTAATGCAAGGCAACAAAAGGAGACCTGGGTTCAGTCCCCACTGCAGCACAAATTTTAATTTGTTTCTTCTGCTTTGGTCATTGTCATAGATAATGAAGAGACTTAAATGTCTTAGGGAAACACTTAATTATAAAATATGATGGATTTAAAAATATTACAGTTTATGATTTAGAATTCAGTAATATTGAAAAAAAATGACGAAATATTTGAAACTTTATTTTCCAGAATAACAGTAAATTACAACTTAATTCTAAAACAAAAGAAGTAAATAATATAAACTGAATTGGGCCTAACTATTTCTTTAATGGTTCGAACCATAAAAATTGTGAAAGAAGTGAAAGATAATTAAAATAACTTAATGTTATACAAGTTTCTGTAAATTTATCAGTTGAATATCAACTGTACACATATAATTAAGTCATAGAATTTAGACTTCAAACTAGAAATTAAAAGATTACTATAGAAAAAAATTAAAAATAAAACATTTAAGAAGGGTAAACATGAACAAAAGTGGCTTATTTTTGAATTCTCAAAGATTAAACAGAATTAATGGAATACAATAGTTGTGTCCCAGTAAAAGTCCATCTTCTGTCAAATTACCAGAAAAAATAAGGGTAGAAAGAGTTTGTATTTACATTGAAAACATAGACTGAAAGTGTCTTCATTGTAGTACAAAATCTGCATTACTTCATCTAAATAATAATCCTCGAACGGTTACTAAACGTAAAACTGTCAGACTCAGTAGGTAAAATCTAAGGCTTTTGAAAAAATTAAGATTGATTATATTTTGATAACTGAGACCAAAATTTATATCTCTTAACATCTTCTCTTTTGACGATATATACCAAGTATACATCAAAATTTCTTTTGAATAATGGAAAACATAATAATTTATTGTGTTTTACAGAGGGAAGTAATTCACGCTATGGCAGGATACAAGATATACGTAAAACTGCTTCAGCTCTAATCGTATAACATAAATATTCAAGATTTATTTGTGACATGAGTGTATGTCATTTTAGAAATAAAGTAATGTTAGACAATCACATAAATAATCGTTTAATTAATAATCTACTAAACGTAGAACTACAAGAAGAAATCATTAAATTTTGTAAGTGTACTCAAGTTGTTTTCTATTGTTATTTATGCAGATTTGTATGTCCCTTCTTGATGATTGATAATTGTCAAGCAAATCCAATAATGATAAATATATTTTTAATTTAAGCAAAATAACAGCAATCATATCATGGAGTGATTGACATAATGGGTTACACAAGGAAATATTAGAACATGAAGATAACGTAGAAACAATAAGATTAATATTACCAAATAAAAGTTAAATAATGAATCTTATATTACAAAGTATCGAAAATTCAACCAAGTGGGGATTGTAATGATACTAAATATATAAATGAACATTAGAAAGTGTTACTTATTAACAATGGACCAAATTGAATTAAAAAATCGTTGAATGTATGAAGAAAGTTAAAAAATTGGTAAAACTTACACTGGAGTTGTAGAAGTGAAATCTATAGCAAGTGAAGAACAAAATAGACATGATTAATCTAAAATTGGCTTTTTACATAAGAAACATCAGATTTTGTGAATAATAATGTCTAGCTTATGGACATTAGCTAAATTTATTACATCTGCATTGCTCTTTCATGGTAATGGTTTCATTTCTTCCATTTCTGAATATAAACTAGTCATTTCTTCAACTGATTTTCTAATACCTTCAATATATTTCCTCTGACAATTTGTTCATTTATATACCACTTTATTTTTATAACCAATCATCATTTATTTAATGTAATGAGAAAAGCCACTTATTTTTGGTAGTTCATTGTTTATTTTTCCTGGATCCGCTGACAGTTATCAATTTTTAACAGTGTGCTTACAAAATTAGCATAAGAAACAAGACAAAATTTGATAATTTTTTAAAACTTATATATGAATTTTACTCTGCTGGGTTAACTTTAAGGGACTTATTTACTAAACATTTTGGAAAATAGCTATCAATTCTGTCTTTATTGTTACAATGTCCGAAAAAGATAGAGTTTGATGCTTCTTATGTCAATTATCCTGAAACAAGTATGCGTAATATGACTATCCAAGCAGTGTGTGTTCTTTTATACTTTAAATATTAAAATTAATTTGTGTCTTTTTTACAATTAAATAGTTTTAATGAATATACTTGTTCCATTTGATAAAATTAATAAATGCCAACAGATACTTTAATTTTAGTCTCGATTCTAGGAATATCTTCAACTGTAAACAGATATTTCAATTTTTTCCAGCTTCTGATTGATAATGACTTCAGTAGTTTTAAGATTTTCCAGCTATCTCTGCGAATTTGTTTAAAGCCTAAAGGTCTGATTTTACTGAACAAAGAATAGTTTTTGATAATTTTTTAACATTAACATAAGTTTATTTGTTTTCTCTAGTAATTCATTATATTTGAGCCCTTGATGTAATTTAGTTCTTAAACAGTAAATGTAACCCAATATTTCAATTAGTCTCCAACCTGGCTCTTGATCTTGAAACATTCGTCCTCTAATTTCCTTTACCCATTTTTTTAATTTAGTCTAATTTCTTTGATTGATATTTCTATAAATATGTGTCTGAATTTTAAGTTTTATTTTGATAGTGTCATCCTATAATCATAAATAAGTATGAAACATATTTTTCACGTACTATTTATTTTAAAGTTTCGCTAAAAACCTGATAATTTGTTGTTTTGATGCACTCAAAAAGAAATGTGTATCAAGCAAGTTAAGACTGTTCCCTATGATGAAGTTTTTTAATCCATATTCAAATTCCTTATTAACTTCATATTGTCCAGCTTCTTTTTGTTTCCCTTATGCTCCAGTTGAAAATGGCAATTCGTCTTTCGACATTGTATAACCATTTGGAAAAATTTCATCACTATTCAGTGTTTAGAGACATATTGAGATTTTCGTGTATTTTTCTGGTTATTAAGATGTTTAATAATAAAATAAATTAGAACATCATTTCCTAAATTTCTATATCTAGTAAATTTATGTCACTTTCACATGTCATGAAGATTAGCAACTATGAACCATCCCACCTTTGTCAGAATTTATACAGAAAAACTATTAACATATTAAAACACAATATCAATGCAAATATAGACCAGTAATGGTTAAATTCGAGCCAATATGAGAAAACGTAAAATCTAAAAAATAAAAAGCATTAAGATTTTATTACAATGCATGAATATAAGATAAACTAAGATCAAGGTACAGATAAATTTAACAGAGTTCAAGATAAATATACATATAAATTTAAAAAATTGTGTTTCAAAAATGGTTCAAATGGCTCTGAGCACTATGTGACTTAACGTCTGAGGTCATCAGTCGCCTAGAACTTAGAACTAGTTAAACCTAACTAACCGAAGGACATCACACACATCCATGCCCAAGGCAGGATTCGAACCTGCGACCATAGCGGTCACTCGGTTCCAGACTGCAGCTCCTAGAACCGCGTGGCCACTCGGGCCGGCAGTTGTGTTTCATACGAAAAAAAATTAGAGGTAAGATTTTTAAATAATTCACAATAATATGTATAAAAATGGTGATAAAATTCCCTTTTAACCAAATTGAAAATAATTAAAAACCCTATCTCTGAAATTATTTACATTTATTCTGTACAGCCATTTGAATTTTGATCTTTACATGATGGATTTTGAAAAAAAATAGTCTCAGTTTTTTAATTATTTAACATAATACCTTTTTACATTCTGTTGGTTGTCCATAATAATCATTTTTCACTGACAATATCATTTTAGAATCCTCAATTGTTCATCACTTCAGTTTCATTTACACTATAATACACATTATTATTTTATCATATTCCTAAAGAATTCGTTAATTATACTATCATCTATGATAGTCATTAAAACATTTTTCAAAAGTGTCATATACCCATCTTTTGTATATTTCTTTAAATTAAAATTATCAGTTGGCCTCTCAATTTTGTACACCTAACGTGGTTTAGTATTTGTCCCTCCAATTAAGTAGAAAATGCTTAAAAAGTAAATGTATTCACTATTCTCAACCAAAACAGTTATCATTTAAAGTAGGTACAGTGTTAAAATATTTGAGTCCCATTATTTGAAAAAATAATAAACTTTAACATAATAATCTGGATGAATCAACTCATTCCCATCAAGATTTCGCTATTAAAAGTAATTGCTCCTTAATTCCATAAAACAAACGAAGTTCCACATTCAATAGTAGAACGTGATAAATATTGGATAATATCGAACATTAATGAAATTAAAGAATATTTTATTCTAATTGAAAGTTTTTTTTAAAATGGAATTCCTAATAACATAATCACTACTAATTCTGTATAGTAATAAGTAAATTCTGATAATTATTGATTAGAAATAGTGCATCGTTTAAAGCAAAAGATTTTCCTGAAAGTTTACAGTATAATCGAACAAGTAATGCATTTAATTTTGATGTTCAAGATGAGAAAAATGTATTTGCGGTATTCAATCTGTTCAATGTGGATGTTTTCAAAGGAAATGGAAAATCTTCACTAGTTATCAATGAACTACGTTTGCGTAGTTTAATATTCTCATCTTCATAAGACATGGCAAAACATTTATATAATGGATAAATAGTGATGTTCAATAAGTTTACATGGTGAATATAAATTAGAAAAGGAATAGGAAAAACTTACAATCGAATTCGAAAGTCAATGATAACTAAATACCAGTTAAAGATCAAGAACTAAAGCAGAAAATTTTAGTATGAAGTAACATTAATAAAAGGATGTCAAAAATTGATTACAATGATATAATTTATATTGTTAGTACAAAACTACTAGGAAAGATCATTTTTATAAAATTATGGGCTCAATGAAAAATCAAACTCCTTCGTGATTATCTACAGATAATACTGATGAACTCTCAGATAATAAATGAGTATATCATTACATAAGAGATAGATTTCATCACCTAAAGACAATTATATAACATATACGTTGTTGACAGAGAGCGTGACTGTTAGTAAATCAATTAAAATTATGTAATACTAAACTTGAAAATAGAACCTTTTTATATCTCCTTAGAAATTTATGCTGTTGAGACTGTCTCTAGATATGACACACTTAGATGTGTAACAAAATGATTGATAAAATTCTATTAGATAATGTCAGAGAAGAAGGAGAAAACCAGTTACAGCTGAATGTTCCTCAGACTGTCCCAACATAGAAAAACTAAGAAAAAGCGAAATTCTAAAAACATTTATCTGATAATGTATGTAAAATAAACAATAGGATACATTCATTAAATACATTAACTAAGTAGAAGGGGTAGAAATATGTATATAATTATGTAGGTTATGTATAACATATAATTATGTACATCAGTCTTTCTCATGTAATATTTGTAAACAGTACAAACATCATCACCATGTAGACTAAATAAATAATTGCCAAAATTATAAGCCAATTACTTTCTTATTTTAGATATATTATTAGCATTACGATGACAAACAGAGAAAAAGAGAGTGCTACTATTTTTTGTTAGTAAATCCAGTAATATATAAAGTGATTTTTATAACATTGCTTTATCTTTATTTAGACAAAAGACAACTATTACGTGAACTATCACATTCTAACCATGAACTTTATTACTTTTTGTATGACTATTTCGAAAAGACACTACACATAGGGATTTTGTTGCTTATACTTCTTTCTCATAAAAATTTCTTTCACCTTTTTGAAGTGGCTTGTAATTCAATGTGAAAGTATGACTTCACAATGTCAAATATTTCTGTTGAACTGTTTATAGTATAACTTGTTTAAATTTTTTTAAATACACATATTGTCATTTTTACCCTACATAGAATTTTGGTTAATAATCATTACATACAAGTATAATTGTATAAAATTATTTTCAAATATTTTTATAATGATATTCTTCAACCAGTTTTTAACTAAATCATCTTAAACATAATTACTATGAAGAACAAATTAATTCCAAGTTTTCTTTCAATGCATTATTATATCTGAATAACATGAGTATTGATTCATGTCATATTTCACCACAACTTTTGGAAAATCTTTGTTGTAAAATATCTTCCATTATCTGTTTGATTATTTCCAAAGTTCTTGCAACTGAAATATTTTGAAAAGTTTTCAAGCAAATTTAAAATGCACATTAATTAAAGACAAGAAATATGTATAACCATTATTTATTTTTGAAATTCCTTTTTATTTTAGCAAATCGATTTCTTCTAAATCTTCTATCTGTATATTATCTATGTTGAGTGAAACAATATATCTTCCTTTAAGTTTTGTCTTAATGGCTTATGTAATTCATTAATTATTTCTAAAAAAAATTGTGTTACAAATAACTAAGATTTTCCAACAAATTTAGTTTTTTTTTTGTAAAATGTACACCTTCCTTCAACCCTGTCATCATACTTTACTTATTGTTCTTTCAAGATGATTGGCTTCATAAAAATTTTTGCACTTAAAACATATAATTGATTATCCTTAATCAGTTAGAGTACATTTCTTTTTCTATTTATACAGGTTAAATTTCACCAATTAAAGCTATTTATTATATCTTTTGTACAGTTTTATAGGAGCTTTTTATCATTCAAACTTTAATTTTGGTTATTGACTTTTATTGTTTGGTCACTGTTACTTCTTTCATTTAGATTGTCATTAACACATAATGTTGTGTCAAAAATATTAAATGAGAAATATTAGCTTATATTTTTACCAATACCAAAAATTTTCAAAAATTTATAACAGTGAGCAAAAGTGACCTAGAAATCCGGAAATACATTGTGAAAATTTATATATGCTATAGAAAATACATACTAAAATACACCAAATTTTGGCTTGCTAACACTTATTTTTTCATGAAACCCATATTAATAACAAAAAAAGGTGCTCGACATGAGCGAAAATCACTCGTTATTGTTTATTAATTTTTGTGAGTTGTCAGAATATTTTTACTGTTTTTCTGCCTTTTCATTAATTTTTAGGAATTACTACTATTTTTCTAGTGTTTTTGCTATTATATTTGGAAGGTCAAATTGTGAAAATATTTTTCTAAGATTTCAAGGAAAATTCATGAATTTTCAAGCACAAAAATCCACATTATTTTTCAAGCAAATTAATTATTAAATTTATTACCACTCTTATACAGACCTAAGTCATAATTTTAGATTTTTTAACATAAAAATTAGTAGTTCATATATTTTAAGCAATATTTCACATATAGTATTAATAATGGAATGATTTGATTTGTAAGAATCTTCAAGCTCTGAAAGCTAAAGATTCTATTTTGAGCATCAAATGATTAATTCTTTTTTCACAAATTGTTAACTACTTAACTATATCAGGTGGTATGTTACCATTAGAAGCAGTACATAATTTCAGTGTTGTATATTGTGTCACCACAATATCTTTACTACATCGCATAACAATGAGATAAATTAAATTATTTGTCATAAAGTAAGTTATAATAATTTATGTTATCGATCTCAAAAGTGCCCTTCAATCTGCTCTGGCGTTGTTCTGGCTCATAGATATGTTCAAATTTATAACTGATGCTTTGAGATTGTTACTTTCTACTATAATTTTGTCTTCCTTTAATAAAGTATCTTTCATATTGACACCAGTATAAGTTTCATTCGCCCATCGAAAAACAGTGATGCACTACTTCACTCTCTTGCTGCTTATTTTACAGTTATTAAGTATGTCCTTCCATACATAAGTTATCAGCAAGAGATGAAGTTAAGTGTAATAACAGTAGTGAAAAAAATGATGGATATTCGAGTTTGGATAAAACATTATTTGCTTTACTTATTTTGAGGAAATCAAATATGTTTCATATAGTTATTAATTAATGATTGATTTGTATATATCCAACACCAATTTGAATGTTAATATTTGTTTCCTTATTAGAAACGTTTATATTATTTTTACATTTTACATTCACAGGTAAGAATAAAACTGAATGTTCTCAATCTTCTTCATCCATTAATGCAATTCTGAAATAACTACTACAGTAGCACCATTGAAAATATCACATTATAAATCTCATGTTTAATTTTATCAACTAAATTAAAATTGGCACTAATTGATTCAAATGGTACAATTTTCGAAATATTTTCATTAACAGTTTTCCATTAGGTGCAATAATTAGAATCTTAAATTTTAGCAAACTTCTGATACCATCTTTTATGTGTGTATACAATTTAAGAATACTTTTACTAATAGCTTCATTTAAATTTTCGTTGCTTGAATGTATACTTTGGCGTTTTCTGTACAAATAAATTCTTCTAAATTTTTTAGACGTTATTGACCAACAGGAACTTCTATTGTTACTTCATCACATTACAAAACATATGGAGCTAAAGATGTTCTAGAAATATATTAATTTAAAAGAAGGAATGGTAAACTTTTACCTCATTCATTCCGTATGCGATAACTGGAAAAAGCAGATGTGGAAAACAACAAAAATAATGAGATTATTATGTTTTAGTCCCACGATGGGGTAACGGGGATCAAATGAATGATTTAAATGCTTATTATAAATGTTTGGATCTACTGGAATATCAAGAATTTACACAAAAAAGTTGAAGAGAATACTGTTACTTTTTAGAGAAAATAATGTTGAAATTGTTTCATTGGATGAATATGAAGGTAATTCAGTTGTATTATGTGATGATTTCATTCTTCAAAATGAGGATATTGTTAGAGTTTATTGTCCTAGAGACTGACATAAACGAATAGATTGTTTTATTTAGGTCAGACCCACTCAGAATTACCAGAACTTTTAGTCAGAAGTATTATCAATTTTGTGAAAATAATTGGAAAAGGTGAGATTGCTTTAAGTTATATTTACCATAAGTTTACTATTAGAAGACTATATTTTTATTATTTTTAAAATGTAATAATTTTGGAATGAGGTTCTGTTTGGATATTTGGTAATACATATCATAAGACTGAAGATGATATCAGCAGTAAATGTGGGCCACATAAATATATTCCTTACATTTTTATCAATGTAAATGTAAAATACTTAACTTAATAAATTTTTATAAATCTATCATTAAAATTTAATTTTGAACAAATTGGAAGATAATCAGTTAATTAATGTTATAGATTATCGAATCATTAAACATATGCATATTCATTAAATATAACTGTAGACATTAAACATGAAAGAAATGTTGACAATAAGATTTAACAAATATCAATTCTTTATCGAAATTAAATGCTAATAATGTAGAATCTGAAGTTTACATCTTTTGATAAAGCAGTCGCTAACAACCTAAATGAAACACAAAATGCTTATGAATCGAAAGATGAATTTAAGAAATGGAGGAAACAAATGATGACAGTATATGAGAAATTTAAAGGAAATGCTCAACCTGACATTATGCATTCGAATAGTTAAAAAAGGAATCGAACATTTAGGTAATTATATGTTACAATCAACTGAAGAAAACAAAAGATTTGAAAAATAAATTCTTCCTAATTATCACCAACATAAGAAAAATTTGTAGATATATCACCAGTTGATCGTACATTAAGCAAAACAGAATAGAGGCCCATTAAATCGGTATGAAAAAATAAAAAATGGCGTTAATAAATAAATACAAATGAAATAATGTTGAAATTTATTGCAGAGATAAAACCTTTGTATTAACAATGGCTCAGTTTTTAAATACATTGCTAATTTATCTCTAAAATTAGATAGAGATAAATTAATAATTGGTGAAAGAGAATATAAAACAAAAAAGAGGGACAGATGAATTCTTTAAGTTCAAAACCTATTAGATTAGATGATATTAATATAATTATATATACTATCAATTTATCATATTATGCAAATGTATTTATTCGATTCTGAAGTATATATTCTGATAATCCAATTAAAACAAAATCAAGTACAGGTATTAAACACAGTATTTTGATAAAGAAAGGGAGGAATGATATTTTCCAAATTCGGTATCAGATTCTTCAATTAAACAAGTAAAACATTAATTAAAAATATACTAATATGCCAGCTAAATATGTTTGGATAAATGATTGTACAGATTTAATCAACAAATTAGCCATAATTCATGGTGACGAAATAGATGGAAATCAGAATTATCATAATGAAAATATTAGTATATCACAAATGTTAACTACTAAATTAAATAATTTTATCAATAATAATTCGAAAATGACTACCCTCTTTACTTAGATTTTTGAACAATTTACTGCATCGATTTTGAAATACTGAAAAATTTGAAAAGACATAATTAACACAATAATTAACAAATTGACATTTGAGGTGGTCTGTCCAGTCTACAATTATTTTGGTCCAGCAAAGACTAGATGAAAGGTTAGTGTTTGGAGTACAAGGTAAAATAAATCAGATCAGGCATGTAAAAGGCATGATATTCCATGCAGAGGTCATAAAGCATGAAGCAGGAGAGAAATTCGCAGCAACAGAAGTTAGAGGAATAATGTATGGTTAAAGATTTTGAATAGGATTAGGAGTTGTTTGTAATTTTTTATAAATTTTTCTGTTTTTTCTTTTATCTATATTAACGAGTAATTTCAGGATCGGTTATTCTGTGCTACCAAAGAGCAAACCTAAGTCAACATGAAATAAAATTAAAAACAATAATGATGAATTACATAGTACTGATTATTTTTAACTGATGCTCAAAAGGGAAAACAGACAGAAATGTAGTTTCAAGAGCCCATAAGGGCAATAAAACATTCGGTCTAAATTTTCTCATAACTTTATATATACATGTTGTGAAAAATCATTGACTATTTAACAATAAGAAACAAGGAGAAAGTTTAACAAATCCTGACCAAGATTTCTTAGCGATTTTATTAGCAGCATTAAAAGTGGTTGGTTAATTAACTGGCGGATGATGACTATGAAAACAATCACTAAATCATTTGAGAATAGAGAAAATATGATGAATTATAAGAATAAGAAGTTCATTATGTAACAATAGAAAAGAAATATAAAGAATAAGATATGTGATAGAGAAATGTGTTCATTTAGGTTTATTTTTGCTACAGCTATTGTCAGATAATTGTAAGTTTAATCGTATTTTGAATTTTATAAATGGGAATTTTCGTAAATAAAGTAAATGTCCAAAGGAGCATTAAAATAAATTTAGGGAAATTGGCGGGTATGCTGTGATATCAGCACATCATGTTGTATGTTTTAGTTAAGTGTTATTTTCTTTGTGGCATACTGATGTTCCCTGCCACATTTCATGTTACTCTCAGTATTACAACAGGGATGTACAACTAATAATGTTCCAAGATTGGAAGATGCCACCATACATCTTTCAAAACCAATCACAGTAATAAAAAGAATTGCTCGAGATCTTCACAAACTTGATTAATCAAGAACAATATATAGAATAAGAAAAACAAAAAATGACATTAAGGAAGCATTTCATCAAAAAATAAAAATTATTGTTAAATAAATTCATAGTGAGCTAATAGTTAAACTGATTTTAAAAACAAAGATTAATAGATGTAAATCAGTCTATTGACAAATAGGATATAGTGAAGAAAGAAAATTAGAAAATGAAGTAAACAATCTAGTTACAAAAGGTGGATACACACTGTACCACATCCTAATGAAAATAGCTTAATAATGAAAAATAAGTCACCATAATTTATATTATCAAAGAGATTAATAATATAAACAGAGAATTAGAAAATTTCACGAAGGATTTCTTTAATATTTTAGAGAGAAACTTAAATGATAAATAAATAATTGAATTTTCATTTTTGATTCATAGTGAGCTAAAAATGTATAATTTTGAGTATGATTTACACTGAAAACATTTGTGTCCTTGGTAAAAAGATAAACAAAGGTTAAACATTTACTGAGTTTGCTATTACAGTAAGTGTTATGATAATCTGTATGAAATAAGTAATAACATTCAATCATTAATATTGCATAAACCAAACATTCAAATATGATATTCAAATCTACTGTTTAAACTGTTCCATTACATGTAAAAAAATTTGTTTGGTGAAATTTAATTTATATAAATGGATGATTGAACTTCATTCTCAGTCCTTAAGGACGGTCATATTTAATATTTAAAGTGTAAAAGTTTACTGAAACCTCTACTCCTCACACTAAAAATAGATGACAGAGACTTGAAGGAATCTTTACTGTTTGTAAAATGAAAAAGTAAATTTTTAAGTAAATTATAAATATAGGTAACATTAACATTCATGAAGCAATTCTTAATGATTAACATCAGTCAATTAAAAAAATTTTAAAATGAGAAATATGGTTTCACATGATATTGATGAAATATGGTAAGCAGATTTAGTGGAAATGGTTACTGAAAAATTAAAAGGAATTTCAAAAATAATAAAAGGATATAAACTGTAGCTGATGTTGTTTCAAAAATGTTTCAACAGCTTTTTGACAAATTTTACTCGCAAGAACTCTGAGAAATCTTCAAACATAATGCTATATAATTTTACAACAAAGCTTTTTAAGAACATGAGAAGTAACATAACTTTAACCACTGCCCAACATTTCCAGAATTAAAGGCAAGAGTTGTTGAGAGTTTTAAAAGAACATTGAAGGAAATGATTTGGAAAAAATTGTTCTTCGATATAATTACAAGTGGGTTGATTAGTCAGAAAACAGTTAAAGAATATAATAATACAAAATACATGAAACAAAAATGAGACCAAAAGGTGTACATAAATATAATTTAAATCTGCCTAAAACTGTACTAATAATAATATAGCAAAATATAAAATACGAGATAAAGTGAGAGTAAGTAACTTGAATGGAAGTTTGGAAAAACACTATACTGCAAACTGGTCAACAGAAACATTTGGAATATGGAGCCTCTATTTTTTGTTGAACACCTGGAAGATAAATTTGGGGAAGCGACAGCACTGTCCAAATTGCGCAATTGGTTAGTCCTGATTCAAACAGTATCCCCAACCCAGTCCCAGGCATTATTAGCTGCATGGTATTCCTGTTCGGTGAGTCCCCATAACAGCTTCAACATTGTCCAGGGAATTATTTTTCATATCGATCTCCTGCCTCAGTCCAACAAAGAGGTATGCGCCAATTTAGAACGATGGTGTGTCCATAGGGGGCCTAAAGATAAGAGTGTTGTCACTGGTACCTTCATCTTGGCGCTTGAGGGTGATTCGTTACTTGAAAAGTTCAAAGAACGGTATACCACTGTCCTGTCGAATCATATGTCCCTCCCCTTGTGCAGTACTTTAAGCATTGAAAGTTTCGCCACATGTCTTCCCAGTACACTTCCAGTGCCTCATGTAGAGACTGCGGACATCAACTGCATCTGAATACTCCATGTGCCCCTCCTCCCAACTGTGTTAACTGTGGAGAGCACCACTGCCCAAGGGAGGACTCGAACCTCCGACATGAGGGGCCACCCAGTCTGTGACATGACGCCTCGGACCGCACGGCCACTCCACGCAGCGTGGAGATTTTAGACTCTCCCAAGGACCTCTCTCTCGCCGACCCTTAGCCACAGTGGAAATGGACACAAATACTCAGCCGGTGGCATCAGGTGATTCTGAGGTGTAATCTGCTTCCTTGGAGCTTTCATGCCTTCCTCAACGACAAAATGAGTCATCCTCCAGAGGAACTGCGACGGTTTTTTCTCCCATCTGGCTGAGTTATGCCAACTCTTAAGTGCTACACCTCCTTTTTGCGTTGTCCTTCAGGAAACCTGGTTTCCCGTGAACTGGATCCCTCACCCTTCATGGGAATTGGGAGTGCTACAAAAACTGTACTGACTGTGACAGACTGTAAGGTGGAGTTTGTATCCATGTACTTACCTCTGTGTGTAGCGAACCCGTACCCCATCAAACACCTTTAGAAACTATGGCATTCAGGGTGAACCCAAAGTAGAATAGAAAATTACCATCTGTAACATCTACCTTCGTCCAGATGGTGAAGTGCCACACCATGTATTGGTTACGCTGATTTCCCAACTCCACCCACCTTTTCTCCTTCTAGGTAATTTTAACATCCATAACCCTTTGTGTTGTGGAACCAAGATTACTGGGTGTGGAAAAGGTGTCGAGGGTCTACTAACTCAACTCGACCTTTGCCTCCAAAATACCGGTGCCTACACCAATTTCAGTGTGGCACATGGCACATGCAAGGTCATTGATCTCTTGGTTTGCAGTCCTCGCGTTCTCCCTTTTTATCATCTGGGGAGCTCACGACGACTTGTGTTTTAGTGACCACTTTCTGCTCTTCTTTGCCTCCCACAGCGTCACTAATCTGGACACTTGCCCAGATGGCCTCTTACCAAGGCTGACTGGGATGCTTTCACCTCCGCTACCACCACTGAATCTCCATTGCATGGCAACATCAATGAGATGATCCAGACCATCACTACTACCATTGTTGCCGCAGCTGAATCAGCACTCCCTTGTTTCTCACGTTTCCCCAGGGTTCGGCAGTGCCTTGGTGGTCGCCAGAATTCGCTGTGGCAACTAGAGACTGTAGATGGGCCCTCCAGTGTCATAGGCGCAACCTGTCCCTGGAGCACCTCATTGCCTTCAAAATGCTCCATCAACTCATCAAACGACTGAAGCAGAAGTGTTGGGAGTGATATATCTCCACCACTGGATATTGAACCTGTCCTGCCTGGATTTGGACCAAGCTCAGACCCCTGCAGGTGTACCTGGAATTTTCACACATAGAGCTGTATCTGCACATCCAGACATAACCACAGAGTGTCTTGCCAAGCATTACGCTTGCATCCCTGACTCTGAGAATTACTGTCCCACCTTTCATCTCCTAAAACAGTGGGTGGAACGACGACACCTATCTTTTGTTCCACACCTCCTTGAGCCATATAATGCTGCCTTTAGTGAGTGGGGATTTCACAGTGCCCTTGCTGATTTTCCTGACACGTCCACTGAACCAAACCACATCCATTCCTAGATGATTAAACATCTGTCAGCAGATTACCAGCGCTACCTCCTTGCTGTCTTCAACTGCACCTAGAGCCATGGCGAATCGCTGTCAAATGGCGGGAAAGTATCATCATTCCAGTGCTAAAGCCTCGTCAGTATCTGCTAAATTTGGATAGCTATCATTCTATCAGGCTCACCAACATTCTGTGAAAGTTGCACGAATGGATGGTGAGAAATGGTTGTGTAGACTCCTGGAGTCTTGGGGCCTTCTGGCTCCATTCCAGGGGGGTTTTCGCTAGGGTGCTCCACCACCGACAACTTGGCCCACCTGGAGTCTGCCATCTGATCAACGTTTCCCCTGCGACAACATGTTATTGCCATCTTTTTCGATCTGACGAAAGCTTCCAATTACACTTGGCGACACTATGTCACTACTCTGCACGAGTGGGGTCTCCAGGGCCCACTACCGATTTTTATACGAAACTTTTTGTTGCTCCACACTTTTAAGAGTTTGAATTGGTGCTTCCCACACATCACCCCATATCCAAGGGAATGAGGTCATGCAGGGCTCTGTCCTGAATGTCCCAATCTTTGTAATTGCCATTAACGGACTCACACTAGTAGTGGGGTCTTCAGTATCTCCTGCCCAATATGCTGACGATTTGTGTATTTTCTACTGTTTCTCTTCTATTGACATGGCTGTACGTCGACTGCAGAGAGCTATACTAAAGGCGCAATCATGTCTTTCCATTTTCAGCCGCCAATACTTGCGTCATGCACTTCCGTCATTGTTGTACTGTCCATCCTCATCTGGAACTTTACCTGGATGACCAACTACTTAATGTAGTGGAGACTTACCGTTCTTTGGGTCTGGTTTTCAGTGACAGCTTAATTTCTCTGCCCCATCTTGCTTGAGGGAAGGTACAGCTGGCATCTTAATGTTATTCGATGCACACTTGCACTCCTCTGCAGGTGAGTCCTTTGTCACCTGTAGTGACTCCTTAAGCAGCCTACAACCTCCCGACCAGTGCTTCCCTCGCCATCCTTTGGTAATGACTATCCAGGAGTCTCTTTAAGCCCTCGGAAACTGTGGAAATTCAGTGTCCTTGATTTAGACCCCAGGACATGTTAGGATGCCGGGCAATGAACTTGTCACATAAGCTACTGGTAAAAAAAATCTGGAGATCAGACCGCCAGAGACTGATCTCTGATTGGTCTTACATGGCAAAGTTTATGGGATCTGGGATTCTGAATGGCCCACCCATGGTACACCTAATAAACTATGTGTTATGAAGGAGACAACGAATGTATGGCAGTCATCCATGTGAGCCCCTCCCAGGGACTCTGTTGTCCTTTGCTGGCTGTGCATCAGCCTTACTTGACTGACTCATGGTCGCCTCGTCCATGGCTGGACCTCGCCTCAGTATCGCTGTGGTTCCTGCTTGACTGACATCCACATCTTATTTGACTGCACACTTTTAGCCGCTCTCCTGTGGACTTTTAACTTTCCCACCACACTGTCAATGTTATTTGGAGACAATGCACTATGGCTGATGTAGTTTTACATTTTATTCATGAGGGGGGTATTTATCGACCCCCCTCAATCTTAACTCTTCCTGACTCTTTCTCTGCTGTTTGTTTGCCTTGGTGTTCGCCTTTTCCCTATCTGTGTTCCTCTAGCCTTGTCTTTTAGGCTGGAGATTTTAGTGTATTGCAGAGTGGCTGCTTGTGATCAGCCAGCCCAGGCCATCTGCTATGGTATTTTAAAAACTTCCATAACTCTTTCCTCTTAGTGTACATTCTCTCCTTTCGTTAGCTTCTTTCATTTTCTTCTTCAGTGTGGTTCTGAGTTACTTTTATGCCTTTTCTCACCCACTCCTTACAGGAATGTTTTTACCCTGAAATCTGTTTGATGTGGAAAAAGGGACTAATGACTCGATAATTTGATCCTTTTACTCCCCAGATCAAATATTTGAAAATGAAGATGTTATATTTTCAAATCCATATACACACAAATGGAAAGATATCAAAGGAAATTTGTATGATGAGGAACAGAAAAAAGCTAAATTTCAAGATGCATATTTTGTAGAAAAAGTTATAAGAATGAAAAGTGATAAAGTTATGTTGAATTGTTATGATTTAATAATTCATATAATAGTTGGTTAAATAAAGAAAAAATCATACTTTAAAGTTTTTTATACATCAGTGGATAGACTGTCAACAAAGAAAAGTGACCTCTCAATTCTCCATCTCTTCGTTATCCTGATGATGATGATGTATGTACCTTCATAAATCAATTGACTGATAATTCTAACAGTTATTTATTTAATATCAATATTGATGAAGTAAGTATTATTTATAAATAATACTATCGACAGATTAATATTAACACTTAAATTTATACACAAGTACTTCTTTTGTTTGTTTGTTTCAATATCCAACATCATATAAAAGTTGTCTAAAATCTTGTCTTGTTATTTTATCTTTGTTATTGTATGTAGAGTAACATTCTTTTATTAATTGGTTATTTATTTTTTACTCAGATAATGAAATATAGTTTTATCAGTTATATTGTGAACTATATTTTTAATTTTTTAGAGATATTGTAAGTAGCTTTATTTACTGAGGGGATATAAATATTTCGTTATACATTTCATCCATAGATTGACCATCATTCATTTTAATCGATTTGGGAACCATGCTGACTTTCTATCAATAAAAAATAACTAAATACTGTTTCATATCATCAATATCCATGTTACATAATTCTGAATCTTCCTCTGGGCTCTGTGATAGAGAAACTGATTCAAGCAATTCTTGAATAATGTGATACATAACTCTACTTCACATGTAATAATACTCAAATTTACTGTCGGCCACCAACTTTACAAGAATGATCTTTTACTAATTATTTCATGTTAACAATATATATAATATCATTCCTTATATTTTTTCTTTTACTGTTACTAATCAAGGTGTTAAACTTACAATTTGTTGTATTTGATGTTTATTTTATTTTGAAATTCGACTGTAAGTAGTTCTTTCTCTTTCTGTAATTTATATCGAACATATTTTCTAATTTATAATAAAACTTCATTATTAACAATTTTTAATTTTTATGATGCAATTAAATTATGTAAGTGAGTGTTCAGTTCCTTTTAATGCATAGATATTGAACACATTTAAATTTTCTAATTTTTTTTATCGTCTTCATCAATATTTTTATATTCTTTATATTTTTGATGACATACCAATGTTTCAACAACATCTTTTCCTTTAAATCATCTAATATTCCATCATGATTTACTTCTATTCAACGAATTTCGTTAGTTTTATGAGTTTAACATGATTTTTAAATAGTTGAAAATATTTACAGGAATTGTTTGATTCCTGTAGAATATTATGTGAAATAGTTACATATAATTTGTAATCAACAAATAATGGAATCCAAATATACTTCAACCATGTTCCTAAATTGATGATTGGTCAGATATCGGCCTGGTTAATAAAATGAAGTATAGTTAGCATTGCTGTAGATTCATATTTATTTGCCACTGGACACCCATCGTTTAATTACTATATAATTTTTTATATTATAATTGTTTCTATTGTATGAGAGCGATGAAACCAAAAAGTATAAAATGTGCATTTAAAACGAAATCTGAGACATGAACAATTCAAGACATGTTCTAAATCATTACTATTGATGAAATATGCTGATGATAAACAGTGAAGAGCACATAAAAATGTATTAATTGTGAAGAAATTAAAGTTGTAGAATTTTGTTATCAAAATCTGTCATGTAAAGTTACACTTGTAAGAAATGTACACAAGAAATTATCAAAATAACAAATTTCATGATAAAAATCAACTTGAAAAATAATCTGAAAACCTTAACTGTAATTCTATCTTGAACAAAATTAAATTATCTTTATCATATAGTCAGTTTACTTTTATAATAATTAATAATTACTTCATTCTTCAAGAGTCTTATATATAACTGAGAAATATGGTGACACAGAAAACAACTTGAGCCAGATAAAACATCCCAACTCTGAATTCACCTTTTTCTCAGACTCACTCCATTTTTCACCTTTACATATATATTTATCTTGTACTCAATTAAATGTATCTTTTTCGGGAACTAAGTTTAATTTACATTATTTTCCATAAATTTTTATAATTTCTTAATGCTGTTTTTGTATTATTTAAATTGTGTCAACTGTTCTCAACTTTTAACATTTTTATTCAGTATTTTCATAACCACTCCTTTTCGTTTTGCTTATAAATATTTTAATATAATTGGCAATAAAACTGAGACAGTTCCAGATTGCTTTTCTTTATAATAATTGGACGAGAAATAATTTTACAAGGTATAGTAATTTAAGACAAAATATTTCCTATGATGAACTTTTGAATCAATGGAAAATTATGAACAAGCTGATTGTGATAGAAAAGAAATAAATCTATTAATTGTTAAAAAAATAAAAATTTTGTTTGTTTTTACTCACATCCATCACCTAAAGACTAACATACAAGTCAATGTAAAAATTTTATCCAGAAATATAACAAGAGGATATGTGCAGAATTAACACAATTAAGTTCAAATTCATTAGAGTTAACAAAGAAATGTCTACAATCTCAAGACATAACTAATGATTGTTTTTTGTCAAAACCATCAACTAAAGACAAACATTCAGGTTAATACAAAAACTGTATTAAAATAAGTATAAAAAATGAAAAATGTGATTACAAATATAATTTTGAACGCATTTAATTACAATTTAAAACATAATTTAAGCAATTGCACCCAAATTTATTTATCTCTTATATTCATTACATATATGGAAAACAATATTTTTTATTTTTAGTTACGTAATCTAAATTAATTTTAAATAATATCTTTCTGTCATTTTTTATTTTTCTCATAAAATTTTCTCTCATAAATATCGGCAAAATTGTAAGAGAAAATTGTAAGAGAAACACACTGAAGAGCCAAAACGCAGAAGTGATGCGACATGATGTGGCATGGACTCGACTAATGTCTGAAATAATGCTGAAGGGTACTGACCTTATGAATCCTGCAAGACTGCCCATAAATCCGTAAGAGTACAATGGGGTGGAGATGGGCTCTGAACAGCACGTTGCAAGGCATACCAGGTTTTCTCAATAATGTTCATGTCTGTGGAGTGTGGTGGCCAGCGGAAATGTTTAAACTCAGAAGAGTGTTCCTGGAGCCACTCTATAGCAATTCTGAACGTGTGGGGAGTCGCATTGTTCTGTTGGAATTGGCCAACTCCGTCAGAATGCACAATGGATATGAATGGATGCAGGTGATGAGACAGGACAGTTACATACTTGTCGCCCATTAGAGTCATATCCAGAGATATTATAAGGTGGCAGATTAAATGAATGTCAATTTCGCACCTTACATCAGAGTTTTTATACATCGTAACAGGGAGGTGAATATGTCACTGAGATCCTTCAGCGAAAATGAGCAGATTTGCCTATTAAAATGTACAGTATGCAATGCAAAGGAATGACACTAAATCGACAGTATTAACACACCGAACCTAAATCCTGCATTTCAATGAGCACGAGGTGAAACAAGCTGCTGGAGGAATCGTTTCATTTGGGAGCAGATGCGAGTGGCGACGTCATGGGCCGAGTACAACGGAAAGTTCTTAAAAGCGACCCTCAGCGCAGGACAATGAACGGGCTAAGTGTCTCATCCAGGAGGGTAAGCAGCGGGCCACCAGAGTGGTAGGGAAAGAATCTTTAGAAAACTGAATTGTGGATTTCTAGACAGATACAGTGATGCAGTCGATCACGTGAACTGCACGTAATTCGCTCATGATGTACACATGTAACTTTTACATGTCTGGAGAGGGTACAAAAAACTAGAAAGACGGGGGATGACGCCATGTTTTCTCATCTAACGAGAAACGTGGGAGAGTTTCTCCTCATAAAATCAGCAAAGGTTTTGTTTAGCTTTTATAGGACTTTCAGAGGACGAGAGCAGCCATGCAACTGACAGCTCATAGCAGCTACCGCGCGCAGAGGCATAAACTTGTTGGTTCACCATCTTGCATCCACTGTGAACTCGAGCAGCCTTGACTAATCTTTTGCTTAGCTTGTCACAAAAGCTAACCCTCCTCCGTAGACTTGATTGTCATCCCAGATAGTACTGAACTTAGAACCAGAGTAGGATGAATAATTGCAAATTGGCCAACTTCACGATATAGTAGTGAGAATAATTTTGAAAGGAACCTTCTGGTTAAAATTTGATATTGTTGTGTTTAGAGTTGTTTCGGTTAATCAGGACGAAATGCGTTATCTTGACAACTGTCCTAAAATTGTACTGTTACAACCTATGTACATTCATGTATTTTTCTGATAATAATTCTGAATTAATGTACAGCTTAAATACTGTTGTGCTCTGTCATAGAATAAGGGTCCAGTACTTACCCCAGTCATTTATTATATAGACGCTAATGCACTCACAGGGTGTTTATGCTTATGTCTGATGAAAGGGAAAAGGATGGCAATTGGTCTGCCTGAATCGCAATTAGTCAAATTAGAAAGAATAATTAAAGCTTAGTTTTGAGAAAAAAAATTTGTGTCAAAGTTACTCCATAGTGGTCAGAATACTATCAATGTGTAATCCACAGAGTAGTAAAAGTTGTATTAACGAGTAACGATAAAGTTTTATGACAGCATTGTTGAGTTGGTTTGAATATCCAAAAATGCTGAACAGCGTCCTTAGTGCATAGTATAAGAAACTGTCTATGATTTTTTGGAGACGTGTCAGGTCATATAACTTCATGTTGACTAGATCTCAGGCTTGTGCAAATAGAGAAAGAAGAGGTTAGTTAGACGGTCTGAGATGGTGGAAGGACGGAGATCATCGCAGATAGGGCAAACTGAAAATATTGATAGGATAGAAATTGATGTACAACAAAAGGTATCGAGTGCAAGTCACGAAGCCGCACAAAGTGACAATGCAGAGGGAATGGTGGCAGTTTCGCGATTGGTATCACAATCTGAGATGACGGATCTAGTGGGTCAGAAGTAAAATCAGAGAATGAGCGACTTCGGTACGAGAACCAAATGTTGTAATTCTGAATCAAACGGGACAGTTTCCTATGGAAAGAAAATGTGTATGTGCATCAGCACTATGGACAGAAGTTAGTGAGACGTCACGTGAAAGACGCGAACGGCAAAATTTACACCAAATGGTGACAGGTGACGATGATGAAGAATCTGATAGTGTGTTTGCAATATTGAAGCAACTTACTATTTTTGTCAAGCAAACAAGTGAAACGATAAGAGCAGAATTAGCAGAGTAGAAAGAGAAACAAATGCGGTGTTAGCAGACTTAAAAACCGAAACGGAGAATTAAAAACAGAAAAAATGCTGCTTAAATGGTCTCCACTTTGAAACCAACGCTGGGTTCGAAAAAGTCCCCGAAGATAAACAAAAGTTGCGAACGGAAGTTAATGAGCAGTTTACTGAAATCCGGAGAGGCAAGAGACTCGCGCGAACTAATTCAGTCCCTAATGGCTGCTCAGAGTACGATGCGTACAGACAATGGCCAGGTGCAGGATGCATTGTTTAATATCATCCAAAGAGTTAATAATTTAGCACTTAAAGTGTCTGGTAAGGCGCAACAAATCGTGGAAGAACTCAACGTCAGCAAACGTGTCACACGAGCCATGTAAAAAAGATTCGATACACGCATTGTAAACATCGTCTCGAAAAATCAGCAGCAGTATGAACAGCTTCGCACAGAACTGAAGCAGTGTGTTGAGAATCGTACATAAAGCAGCAGTGAGGCGACGGAATCGGTAGTATCATCGGACATAGTGGTGGAAGAACAAAATCCAGAGGTAGCCAAGTCAGTTATTCAATCTTCCATGGCAGTTGCGGAAACACAAAAATGTCATGAGATTCCACTTGTATGTCAACAAGAGATTGGTCAGTATTTTCCGATCCGAAATTAGAAGCAAATGGGAGGAGAACAGTCGAGGCAGGTGAGTGAAGCAGGTAGTGTGCGTTCACAGCAGACAATGGTGCGAGAAGCGGTAACTGCGCGCATTTCAACAGAGCGGCAGCCGACCCTCAGAACATACGCGAGTGACGTGATAACAGAGCAATTTAAGGCGGCACATGTACCAAATTCTCAATTTATGAGTTACAGCACAACAGGTCATATACCGCAGGTCAATATGAGTCAAGTACAAAGAAAAAACACTGATCCTGTAAAGGAAAATTTAAACGTATCTTTCAGTCCGATACACTAGGAAAGTTTTATACATTGTAACAGGAAGGTGAATATGTCACCGGTCATACTTCGGCGAAAATGAGAGATTGGCCTATTAAATTATACAGTATGCAATGCAAAGGGATGACACTCAATCGACAGTATTAACACACCGAAGCTAAATTCTGCATGTCAGTGAGCAAGAGGTGAAACAAGCTCCTGGAGGAGACATTTCGTTTGGGAGCAGATGCAAGTGGTGACGTCACAGGCCAAGTACAACAGAAAGCTCTTAAAAGCGACTCGCGGTGCAGGACAAGGAATGGGCCAGGTGACTCATCCACGAGGGTAAGAAGCGAACCACCGGAATGGTATGGAAAGAATCTTTAGAAATCTGCATTGGGAAATTTCCAGACAGATACAAACAAACCAATGACGCAGTCGATCATGTGAACTGTACGTGGTATGCTCATGACGTATACGTGTAACTTTTAGGCATCTGGAGAGGGCACAAAATGTCCGAACTGCTGACAGGAACTAGGAAGGAGTAAAGCAAGGAGTAAAGCACCGAAATTTTGACACAGTTTGATGGTAGGCTCTTCGCAGTTGGTGGAAATAGTCTCCACAAAATAAAAGGAGCGCTCCTATTGGTTAGAAAAAGCCGCGATGTAGAGCACAAAAGGACTCAGGTGGGGGACAGTTTTGCTACGAGAGACACAAGGCCGAAAATTTCGGGGACATTCGTCTCAATCAGCGTCAACTGCAGAACAGAGCGCATCACGCTCTGTACGACACAAAGGAGGAATTTTGTGTGAACACTGTGTTCACTTCAGCTGACATTCATCTAGATGTTAGCTGTAGAGTCGTTGACCTCCAACAGCAGAGAAACGAAACAGCCACATAGTTAATTGTCCTTGCGAGAACTGAGAGGGCATTGTAATATGTGTTCTGCTCCATCCATGCACGTGCATATCGCCATATTTCAAGATGAGGGATGAGTGCATGTTTTCTCACCTAACGAGAAACATAGGAGAGTTTCTCCTGATAATATCAGCAAAGGTTTTGTTTAGCTTTTATAGGACTTTCAGAGGACGAAAGCAGCCATGCAGCCGACAGCTCATTGCAACTAAGGTAAATATCCCGTGCAGAGGTGTAAACTTATTGGTTCACCCGCTTGCGTCCACTGTGAACTCGTGCAACCGTGAGTAATCTTTTGCTCAGCTTGTCACAAGAACTGACCATCCTCCGTAGATTCGATGGTCATCCTAAATAGCATTGAACTTAGCATCGGAATCGGATGATTTATCGTAATATTGGCCAACTTCATGGTTTTGTAAGAAAACTTCTGGTTAAAATGTGATATTATTGTGTTTAGAGTTATTTTAATTAATCAGGACGAAATGCGTTATCGTGAGAACTGTCCTAACATTGTACCGTTACAGCCTATGTAAATTCATGTATTTTTTTAAATAATAGTTCTGAATTAAAAAGAACTTATGGACAGCTTGAACACTGTTGTGCTCTGTCATAGAATAAGAGTCCACTACTTACCCCAGTCATTTATTCTATAGACCCTAAGGCACTCACAGGGTGTTTATGCTGATGTCTGACGAAAGAAAAAAGGAGTGGAGTGTCAGAATATCAGGGGTCGCATATCACTCGTACTGCACTCGCCCCACACCATTACAAAGCTTCCACCAGCTTGAGCAGTCCTCAGCTGACATGCAGGGTCCATGGTTTCATGAGGTTGTCTGCATACCTGTACACATCCATCCGCTCAATAAAGTTTTAAACGAGCCTCGTCCGACCAGGCAACATGTTTCCAGTCATCAATAGTCCAGTGTTGGTGTTGAAGGGGTCAGGCGAGGCGTAAAGCAATCTGTTGTGCCGTCATCACGGGTACACGAGTGAGCCTTCAGCTCTGATAAGCCCGTATCGATAATGTTTCGTTGAATGGTTTGCACACTGGCACTTGTTGATGGCCCAGCATTGAAATCTGCAGTAATGTGCAGAAAGTTGCAATTCTGTCAATTTGAACGATTCTCTTCAGTTGTCGGGGATCTTTTGCTGGCCCCAGCGATGTCAGAGATTTGATGTTTTACCGGTTCCTGAGATCCACGGTACACTGGTGCAATAGTCATACAGGAAAATCCCGACTTCATAGCTACCTTGGAGATGCTGTGTTCCATAGCTCGTGCGCCGACTATAACATCACGTTCAGACTCACTTAAATCCTGATAGCCTGCCATTGTAGTAAATGGCTCAAATGGCTCTGAGCACTATGGGACTTAACTTCTGAGGTCATCAGTCCCCTAGAACTTAGAACTACTTAAACTTAACTAACCTAAGGACATCACATACAGCCATGCCCGAGGTAGAATTAGAACCTGCGACCGTGGCAGTCGTGCGTTTACAGACTGTAGCGCCCAGAACCACTCGGCCACTCTGGCCGGCCGTGCCATTGTAGTAGCGGTAACCGATCTAACAACTGCGACAAACACTTGTTGTCTTATATGGGCGTTGCCGACCGCAGTGCTGTATTCTGCCTGTTTACATATCTCTGTATTTGAATGTGCATGCCTATACCAGTTTCTTTAGCACTTCAGTGTATATACGTCTAGTAGTGGTACGAGATAGCGTCCACCATACATAAATTTGTCTGAGCTTACGGCGGAGTCTCATATTTCTTGGCAGGCAACAGCACGACATAATGTCGCCATAAATAACAAAGTCTCTAATTTCACTGAGAGACTTAGTAACTTATACGATAAAGATAACCCCCTAAAAACAGTAAGAGTTAACGAGAAAACCTGCGCCATGGCTCACAGATCATCTCAAACACCTCATTGGTATCAGAGATACAGCACACAGGAAATAGTAGCAGCACATTATATCTGATAATCACATCACTTACAAGTAGCTAACAAGTGAGTGAGTCCATCAGCAATGCAAAACTCAGGTATGTCCACTCACTAACTGGGACTTTCGCAGGTCTGCAGTACTGTGGAAAAATCTATGCGGCCTATTAATTGGCAAACCCGGATATTCTGTTGAACCTTTGCTTTTTATCAAAGACCTAAATGAGTATTTCCAAACGCCGTCATCTATACTTGACCAACACGCAAGGGCACAAACTATCGATTCCCTTAATACATCAGTGGTTAGTGGATGTGAGAAATATTCACTGAAGGGTCTGAGCCCTAACACCGTCAGGAACTCAATTGCGCGAATTCGTTCTGGAGATGCAGAACACTTTATTATTAAAGTGCAAATGATCAGTTTTCTTGTCGATCCGCTGCTGGCCATAATTATGGATATTTTAACAATACTTTAACCTCTTGCATCTTCCAATCAGATTGGAATGAGGGACTCATAAAAGCATTAACAAAGAAGAAATCTATCAAAGGACCCTCTGACAACAGACCCATTTGGATTCAGCCAGTACTATTGAAGACTTTACATTATACAGTTCATGGACAGCTCAATAATTATTTAATATCACATAACCTTTCAGATGAATACCAGTCTGGTTTCTGGCAAAATCGCAACACGTCGACTGCTCTTATGAAATTGACATGATTTAAATCAAGCCATGGACAAACAGCAAGCGACTATTATGTGCTTTTTAGATTTCAGCAAAGCAGTCGACACAGTGGACTTTGAAATTTTACGTGCTAAACACAGGAGCCTAAACTCTTTTTCAACTGCTGTTGACTGGTTTCACTCATACATCACGCAAGCAGTGTCTACTTATTGAAACAAAAAGGTCACAAAATGGAGGAGCATAGTATCAGGAGACCCTCAGGAATCCGTATTGTGCCTGCTGCTATTCTCATTATATGTTAATGACATCTCAATTGTTCTCTTCCACTGTGAGTGTCATTTATATGCTTATGATCTCCAGCTAAATCTAAGTGTAAATCCAACAAAATTGCATTGTCAGACTGGGTGCAGAAATTAGTTTTGAAACCTTACCCATCTAAAACACAAGCAATCTTAGTCGCTCATAAAAGACTCATTACCCTTCAATACAGAGAATCTTTTCAACCATTAATCCTAAACTGCAGAGAAGTAACCTTCTCTCCTTCTGGAAGGAACTTGGGAATAATTCTGGACCATCACCTACACTGGACTGAACACGCAATTACAGTCTGTAAAAAGGTGTCAGTGTCACAACACTCAGTACAGAAATGTAAAAAAGTGTTTCCTTTTGAGCTTAAAAAGAAGCTTGTAGAGTCACGTATACTCCTTATACTCGACGGTGGAGATACTATTCTCCAAGGACTTTCATGTGAGGGCTCACATACGTTGGAACTGGAGATGAATGCTTGTGCATGATGCAATTGTGAAATTCGCTTTTTCGACCAAATCACACCTGTCTACAAACAATTATCATGGCGACGTGCCAATTAGTGCACAATCTATCATACACTAAGCTTGCACTATCGTCTTCTCAATCACTGCACACCCTCTTAATTATTGTCAACTTTTACATTACTATCTGAAAAGGACATCAGTAACAATGACTCTCAACACAGTAAAATCCTCTCTGTACCACCAAATAATACTGCCATATTCTCTAAATCATTCTCTGGAACAATCTTCCACAGAATATCAAAGAAACAAAATCCCTTCCATGGCTCAAAAGACAGCAAATGCCTCACCTTCTGTCACAATAACCATCTATCCCGTACTCAGAACCGCAGCTTAGCCTTGCAAATTCCCTCTATCCCACAACTCCCCCTCCCCTCTTGCCAGCAGAGTTCTCTATTTGTATTTGATTTGTTTCCTATCTTATAGTGTCACTGTTGTCTCAATCTTCTCCACCATCTATATTTTTTTCACTCCTGGTAACTCTATTCATAGACTCCAATGTACTAAAATAATTTATGTATTTTGTTATGCCATTCACATTTATAATTAAAATAATAATAATAATAATTATTATTAGTGTCACCTGTTACTATTCTCATTTTTAATAGTATTATGACTGTTATTACTCAGAACTTTTTTGTGGTATCTTTGGAATATGCTGTTCCTGGTGAGATGTAAGACAGGGCCTTAAGGCCCTAATCTAGGCAGGCTAAATAAGCAGTGAATAAATAAATAAATAATGATATTTTGTATATTTATGGAAATTAAATGTAGCAACTGAATACTCAATTTCGCACATGTTACACATTTTAGTATTAATCACTTGCATATAATAGAAGAAAATTTTAGAAAATAAGAAAAATTATATAGTAGTAAAACGTTCAGTTTTCTGTAATATATTCTTTGAAACAATTATTGTATATGAAATGATGTAATACAATTTATATGAATCAGAAAATTCACTTGAACAAGTTGCTACTACCTTTTTATAATATTATTATAGTCATAAGATGTATTAGCCTACAAAAATTCAACTATCCATTAATATGTCTGAATGCATAATTAATTCCTGCAGGCATTCCAGAGAAGTCTTTACTTATAACTACACATAATTTATATTTAAAATTATGTTCATCCAGCTCTGTATAGAAAAACTCATTAGAAAAAAAAATTCACTGTGAATATGTGTTCATCACACAATATAATTTAAAATGTTGATGTAATCCTTTATCAGGTACAGGTTTTGGAAATCCTAGGATAACTATAATGTATTTATACTTATCATATGTATCACATTATTAACAAATAAAACAACTTCAGTACATGGTCTTTTGATACCAGTTACTGATTGTAAATTTTGTGGTAAGAGTTTTAACCAATTGCTTATTAACTATGGTTTAAAATTTTTATCATCAACAATCCACATCTATTTCTGATAAAAAATTTATAAAATTCTATTCATAACTAATAAGTAATCAGTATTTTGGTTTGACATAATGATTCAACTGGTATAAAACACGCAGCTTGTGTCATTTTTGGCATAAATGTTTGTTTTGTTTGAACTGACATTTTACCATATAAATTTTGAATAGCATTGATGTCATCTTGAGATAAATTTAAATGTGTTGGATTAAACTATGGATACATTAATGATACAAAAATATCTGTATGTTGTGTACTTAATGAATCACCAGTTACATGTGATAATACTTCAAATAGATTTTTGATGTATTAATATCAATCTCAAAGTATCAAATCACACCTTGATCAAATTCCTACCAGATTATTATTAATACCTGCAAAAATGCATGGGGTAACATAGTACCTTTTCCATTTAATTGTACTGAATATTGAACATTTTTATCAGGTTCATTTCAATGAACACACCATTTATTTGAGGTTATTGTTACAATGATCGAACTTAACATTGACATATTTTTGACATAAATTAAATGCTGTTTCTACTACTTGTAATTCTTTTTTATTTGTTCCTTTGTAACATTATTTCAATTTTTTATTTCAGTTATACATATTGGTGCAATAAATATAAAATGAATTTATATATATATATGTGTGTGTGTGTGTGTGTGTGTGTGTGTGTATACAACATACCTATTGAAAAATCACCACATTACAGCTACATTTCATGAAAAAGTCCTGGAAATTCATTAAGAAACACAATTTTGCTAAGAAGTCAGATTTTAACAGTAGAAACCTGATATTGACCTAAACAAAATTAATCGACATTTTTTAAGCATCTTCACCATTTTCCAAAAAATTTTCATAATTTTTCATGTATTTTCATCACTTTTTCAAACATTTTTACTATTTTTCACCATTAATTTCGGAAAATTGTGTCATTTATCAAAATACTTTCCAAAGATTTCAAGGAAAAATCTTGAAATTTCAAGCAAAAAATATCCAAAAAACATTTCTATTAAAATAATTTTGAAACAGCAAACTTAATATCATGATATTCGTTATAATCACCTTGTTTAACATTTCTATCTTCAAAAACTGAAAATCCATCCACTTATGAGTTTCAGCTATTTATCTGGAAAAATTACTTTAAATTGAACACTGAGCTGCACACAAATCTTTTCTCCATCTTTTGTGTTTACTTAATGACATCCACTAATGTCATATGGTACATCTACTTCTAGCTCATTGATTTTCTTAAACAATTTTGCATTGTTTAGATTGTTGAGGCTTTTAAGTAGAGACTGCATTTGCATAAAAAATTGTTGATTACGAAAATTTAAATTTATTCATCTTACAATTACAAATATTTTTTCTAGATAAATTTATATTTAATATAAATGGACTCAAAAAGAACAACAAAAAGTCTAAGCAAATCTACACAGTTGAGGAGATAGCAAGTATGACATATAATAATTTTCAGCTTCTTGGAGTTGAAGATGGAAAGGTAAAAATTCCATTTTTTATGACAAAAGTGAAAAAAATAACAAGAAATGAAGAAAAGATGTTAATGTTAAGAAATGTAAAAAATTAAGAAAAATTGAACTGCTGCAGTTGCCACAGTGCCTGTTGCTTAGCATATGCATGGATATCCAAAGGAACATGGCATCATACTTCTGAACAACACATGCACTGCAATATTACATTTATCTGCTGACACAGGGCAAGCAGCATTCAATAAAACTGTCTCCCCTATATGGGAACATACACAATACATGTATGAGTGCACATTCTAGACACATTCTTGATGACTTACGGAGGTTTGCATCTGGCTGTGATCTGTGATCCGAAATATTGGGTTAATGTTCGTTCAGGCACACTTTTGATATCAAATTTATATGCTAATTAATTAAATTGATCAATTAAAACACCCTCCACCTCCACTTAAGCTATTGTTATGCTAATTGATTTAGGACCCCCTAAGGATAATCTGTCCCTCTCAGAATTCCACACCTCTCCCCCTCCCCTCCTCCTCCCCTCCCCCTGGGAAAACGGACACTTTTTTGTCACCCCTTCCCAGTTCAGTTCTGAGTCAATTTTCTCCTTCCTGTGAAATCCCCCAACCCTCCCACCTCTTCCCCACTTCTGCTCCCCTCCCCGAACCGCAAATTGGAGAGAAAAACACTCAGTCTGTGCACAGCTGCTGGAGAAGAGGGAGATAAGGTAGTATCTTTATTTATTTATTTATTTCTGAAGCTTTTTGATTGTAGTCCATACTCCACTGCCTCACCCTCACTTTCTGTCCCCACTTTCTGACGCCCCACCCCTACTTTTTGCAATCGCTTGTGTATATGTTCGCCTCAAAATTTGAAGACCGGCTGGTGTAGTCCACAATACCACCACCATAGTGTGCTTGATACTGTCCTACAGCTGCCTCCACCTGCCTCCACATTCCACCACCCTCTGCCCCCACTTGTGACTTGGCGGGAAAAAGGATGGAGTGGTAGGTACAGGCTTTATTTTTTGCCAGATGCTGGTGTTGGACAGAGAGAGTTTAATAACTGTATTGTCCATAAGCACATGACTGAGCACTACATCCATAGCCTCCTACACAAGGAATGGAAGGAGGTGATAATGGATTAGTGCAGGGGGAATACTTTTCAGCAAATAATGTACTGTAGATGCATTTTGAAACTCTTAGAGACTACTGCCTATGCTGGAGCTGTTGGTGTTTTTTTTTTAAATTGTCGATCAGTTCACAGTGCAGGAGGCAACTTTGTCCTATTCCACTACCCCAGACTGAATAGACCAGAGGTGCTCACCTTGGTGTATGGGACTCATATTCCACCATCCCAGACCGAATGAAGCAGAGATGCTCATATTGATGTAAGGGGATCAGCTGAGGACGCTTGAAAGGATTTTGCTCCCCTTTCTATCACACATGTGTAGATGTTCATCTCAATACCACTCAAAATCGGCGAGGAACTGTCCTACCGCCACTTCCAGAAGAATTACCTCCTATCGATCTACAAGTGTATAGCTGTGGAGGAAGTTGTACACACACATATACATACATGGCAAAAAGGGACAGGACACCAGCTATCATTGAAATGTCCGTCACCAATACAAAAGAATGTAGTTTCACTTAGTCTGTCAGGATGTTGCTTAATAGCTAAATACCAACCTCTGAAGGATGCTGGCCTCACATTGTATGTTCAGTATTTATTGTGAGCTAATCTAATCTCCCACTCATCACACATTGTACTGCATAGCGATGCTGATTCAGGAGATGAATGTGGGAGTATCCCCATTCTGCATAGATTACAAGTCTCGTGCAAAACAGTTTAAATTAACGATATGCCACCACGAGAACCTCAGACATCCATTATGTTACAGGGCGATCTGCTTTCAAAGCTCAGTTTATGCAGAGCCCACTCTAAAGACCCAAGACGCTGACGCGTCTGTTCATGTGATCATGACATCTTTTCTGGCCACATATTCTGAATTTGCTTGTAAATATTGTGCAGCTATGCTATATATGTAGTGAAACTATGCTATTTTCCATACCCTCCACCTTGCACTGTACAACCGCTAGCAGTGTATTACTTTTAGATGTGTGATGTTTGTAGGTGGTGGAGTTGTCTGCAGGCAGACAGGAAAACCTGCAATGGAGCTGGTAGTTGACCTGAACATAACTAAATCTATTGCACATTAATAGGACTACAAATCCTGTACACTGTCATCAGAAGAGTTAACTGTTGTAAAACGTCTAACAGCAAGCATCTGGAACGAGCTGAAGTGGAATGCATATGACAGGTTTGGCTTCATTTCCTGGAATCTTAAGGAAAGCAGACCAAGCACTGAGAACCGCAAATCAGTGCACTAAAGCAGGAGAATGTGTCAGATTCAAATTCAATTCATGGATTTTTAACGGGAGGTGTGATCCACCCACTAAGATGTAATGATGAAGGAGGCAGTGGTAAGTCGTCTATAGACTATTTCACTACAATTTGGATCGAGATATAAGAAGTACTAAGACGACTGCTGTTGCCCATTGAGAATGAATTGGTCTGGCTTGTACTTATTGCTTAACTGGCTCTCATTGTACGATAGATGGATAAGCGTGTAAGTACTGGGTTTGCTTCTAAATAAGCAACTAGTACTATGCAAGAACAAAGGGAGGTACCTCAAGTGAGCAGGCTCCTGGGGGTAAAATATAAGCAATGCTGTGATTAAGTCCTGACTCTCCCTCTACTCTTGCAATAGCTCTGAATTATGCATGGAGGTGTGACGCTGTTGTATCAATATAAATGATTCAATGGATAGTTTATTAGTAGCTCTGTGACACTGTTAAATTCGTATTATGGTGCTATGCTCCATATGAAAAAACATGATGTATTTCTCACGAACCACTATGCTGTCAACGAAGACTATGACACCAGTACACTCGTATTTCTCGCATAATAATCATAGGAATGCATATAATGGAGATGAGGACACATAAAGTGGGATATCTTTAGACAATCATTTGGTATCAATGAATTGTAGATGCTATGGCTCTGAATTTGTTTGTACAGACCATACACACACTAAATGGTTGTGAATTTCAGCCTACACGTTAAAGTGCTATTTTTCTCGTCGTGTTAGCTCTCTATCTAGTCAATCATCACGTCTATCGCGATTGCGGTTTATCGTATGGCGACATTGCTGCTCGCATTGGTCGAGATTCAGTGACTGTTAGCAGAATATGGAATCGGTGGTTTCAGTAGGGTAATACGGAACGCCGTGCTGGATCCCAACGGCCTCGTATCACCAGCAGTCGAGATGACAGGCATCTTATCAGCATGGCTGTAATGGATTGTGCAGCCACGCCTCGATCCCTGAGTAAACAGATGGGGACGTTTGCAAGACAACAACCATCTGGACGAACAGTTCGATGATGTTTGCAGCAGCATGGATTATCAGCTCGGAGACCATGGCTGGGATTACACTTGACGCTGCATCACAGACAGGAGCTCCTGTGATGGTGTACTCAACGACGAACCTGGGTGCACGAATGGCAAAACGTCATTTTTTCGGATGAATCCAGGTTCTGTTTACAGCATCATGAGGGTCGCATCCGTGTTTGGCGATATTGCGGTGAACGCACGTTGGAAGCATGTATTCGTCATCGCCATACTGGTGTATCACCCAGAGTGATGGTATGGGGTGCCATTGGTAACGCATCTCGGCCACTTCTTGTTCGCATTGACGGCACTTCGAACAGTGGACGTTACATTTCAGATGTGTTACGACCCGTGGCTCTACCCTTCATTCTATCCCTGCGAAACCCTACATTTCAGCAGGATAATGCACGACCGCATGTTGCATGCCCTGTACGGGCCGTTCTGAATACAGAAAATGTTCGACTGTTGCCCTGGCCAGCACAGTCTCCAGATCTCTCACCAATTGAAAACGTGTGGTCAATGGTGGTCGAGCAACTGGCTCGTCACAATATGCCATTCACTACTCTTGATGAACTGTGGTATCGTGTTGAAGCTGCATGGGCAGCTGTACCTGTACATGCCATCCAAGCTCTGTTTGACTCAATGCCCAGGCATATCAAGGCCGTTATTATGGCCAGAGGTGGTTGTTCTGGGTCCTGATTTCTCAGGAGCTATGCACCCAAATTGCGTGAAAATGTAATCACATGTCAGTTCTAGTATAATATATTTGTCCAATGAATACCTGTTTATCATCTTCATTTCTTCTTGGTGTAGCAATTTTAATAGCCAGTAGTGTATATGTGTACTTTGCAAGCCATTGTACGGTGCGTGGTGGAGGTTACCCTGTACCACCACAACTCATTTCCTTTCCTGTTCCATCACAGAACGAGGCAAAAAGCTACTATCTATATGTCTCCATATCAGCGTTAATTTCTCATATCTTATCTCCGTGATCCTTACCTAAAATTATGTTGGCAGGAATAGAATCCTCCTACAGTCAGCTTCAAATGTTGGGTCTCAATAGTGTTCCTCGAAAAGAAAGGCGCCTGGAAAGTCTCTGAGAGGGGTGGAATTGCAATTACAACTATATGTCCTAGCCGCACCTGCTTGTCTCACAGTCTACTAGGGCCAAGAGCAGGAGTGATAATGAGATTATGGGAGTTAGACTGATGGGAAGCCGTGGCGACAAGTCCTGGTGGTGGCACTCGCAGACCCCCTCTGGGTGGCTCAATAGCGAACTAGCCAATACACTGGTTGAGCTCTCAGAGAAGCGGATATGTGTGTTGCATGTATTATCCGATTTTATCTATGGAAATTTGAGACAATTCAATATAGCGAGTGTTTCCACCGAACGATTATTCCCCCTTGTAAACTGATCGCTTAACAGCTTAGCGGTACCGTGACATTCTGTCTGGCCTCTTAGCATCTGGTAAGGCCAGCGTGTGGATACCTGGAGATGGGCGCACAACTGCCAGCATGGCCAGCGCCGCTGTGGCTCCTGGCACTCCTGCAGTTGTCGGACGGAGCGTGCTTCACGATCGCGAGCCTGTGCGATGAGGTTGTTTTTTTCGCAAAATGTATTTAGTGGAATCGGTGTGGGGAAATGTGTTTATGTTCTTAAATGGCAGTTGATACACGACCTCCAATATATTTAGTGCTAAGATCTATTTGTAACAGAAATTTAGTTAATTAGCAAAATGTATGTGTGTGATTCTCAAACGTGAAGACCTAATATATGTATTATTATGAAGAAGAATCATCGTAAGGTGGTGGTGAGTGTTTTAAGCTATCTATCTGACTCCTATAAATTGTTAAACGATTAATTTGATAGGATGGAAGGAGGAGATGGAGGGACAAGGGAAGTAGGAGGATAGGTAAGACTGGTCCTAAGCTGGTTAGCCTCTATCCACACATCAAGGTGAACACATGTGCTTACAGGCAATACCCTTATTAAGCTCCTCTCCGTGCAGCGCCAACATCTCATCAATCACACACATTTCTGGCAAAAATAAAGACAGTACCTTCCACTCAAGTCTTCTTACCGCTAATTCACAGTGGAGGCGAGGGGTGGCAGAAAGTTGGGGCAGGTGTAGGCAGCTACGTAACAATTTCAAGCACCTCTGGTAGCGGTATTGTGGACTATATCAGTCTGTCTTCAGATTTTGAGGCGATCATGTACACACGCCATCGGAAAAAGTGGGGACTGGGGGAGGGGGTTGTCGGTGGAAGGTAGTGGTAGGAAATAGAGGCGAGAGGTGGCGGAGTATGGAGGACTTCAAAAATAAATAAAGCAAATAAATAAAGATACTACCTTAGCTTATTCCTCTCCATCAGCTCAGCAGAGACTGCGTCTTTTTCCGACCAATTTCCAGATAGGTAGGGGAGAGGGAAGTGGAGGAAGGGAACAGAGGGCTGGGGTATTTCCCAGGAGGTTCGAAGGTGGCTCTGAACTGAACTGGGGAGGGGTGATAAGAAAGTGTCCCTTTTCCCAGAGGGGTGGGGAAGGAGGAGGGTAGGTGGAGGAATGGGGTTTTCCAAGAGGTTCAGACTATCCCCAGGAAGTCATAAACTAACCCCCGGGATATCATAAATCTATAGCACAACAATAGATTAAGTAGAGGGGGAAGGGTGTTTTAATGGGTCAGTTTAATTATTTAGCATATCAATTCAATATCAAATGTGTGCCACAACGAACATTACCCAACTACTCTCGGATAGCCTAATGATAGTTGACCGCTCATAGTATGGAACAAATATTCATGGTCGTCATTCCGTTATACCATTGATGGTTGTCCATAGTCACAAGTGTAAATACAGATCATCTATTTCATAATGGCTGTAGTCGCCGCAGTGAATGTTCCTTTAGAGCTACATGCATGTCCAAAGGTCCATTGTATCGTACTTCTGAACAACACAGGCACTGTTATATAGTATTTACTCTCCAACAGCGGGCAAGAGACTTTAAACTGAAGTGTCTCCCCTGTACAGATATATACATATGAGTGCAGGTTGTAGGCACGTGGTTGGCAATATATGGAAGTGTGGATCCGGCTATGAGGTGTGCTCAGATAGCGTAATTGTATCTTCCGCGATTAGCGCGAAATCCCGGTTCGTATCCTGGACCGGCACAAATTTTCATTGTCCTCATTCCATTATACAGTTGATGATTGTCCATATTCGCAACTACAAATACATGTCATGTATTTCACAGCGTCTGTAGTTGCTGTAGTGTTTGTGCCTTTGGACATGGATGCATGTCCGAAGAACATTGCATTGTACTTCTGAACATCACATGCGTTGAAATATCGTATTTATCCGGCGGCACCGAGCAAGGCGTCTTTCAATTAAAATGTCTCTCCTCTGTGGGAATATACGTAATGGATATACTAGTGCAGTTTGTAAGCACAAGGTTGACGACATAGGGAAGTTTGGGTCTGACCCTGAAGCGTGCTCTGGTAGCCCAATGTAAGGCGACCGGCCGCTCCCAACCAGCGGGAAAACCGGGTTCCAGTCCCAGTCCGGCACAACTTTTCACTGTCGTCATTCCATTACACTGCTGATGCTTGTCCATATTCGCAACTGCTAATTTATTTCACTTATTTCATAAAGGCTGTAATCGCCGCAGTGCCTGTTTCTTTGTACTTCGGAATGTATTGTTTAGGTGTTTTACGTCTCATTAGTCATGTCTTATTGAAACAGGTGGAAACACAGGTATAATAATCAAGAGACAAGGCTTCGCCACTCTTCACCTCCAGTACTGTCGGGCCTGCTGGCCTAGTGGTAAAGCACGGGACGAAACGACGAAATTTTCACTCTGGTTTAACCTAGCCTTCACCTCTCAAGAAAGTAATATTTGCCAGGACCGACACGTGGTTCTGATTCCGTATTAAACTGTGTGTCCTCTGTGAGGGACACGTCAGTGGTCTAAGTGGCGTCCAACTGAAACACCTGAAGCAGGCGTTCGACCACACGAAGTTTCTTTTGCAGCTACTTCGTAGTTTTCAGACGCAGAATGTTTATTTACGTTCTTTGTATTTGAAGATGTGTTCTCTGTCTGTGTCAAATAATTCGAAGCTGTGTAATTCGGGTTTTATCCAATTCTTAGTTCCAAGTATAATTTAGGCGTGGCAGTCTTCCTGGCGGGTATTAAATGCAGAGACATTGTTACGAACGCTCCGGAAATTAACTGTTAACATCTTCTCATTTGCAGTGTCTTTAATTTGTGCAGTACCTGATTTAGGTCTCTGCATAGCGAATGGCGAACAGTGACATTAAATATTTCAGTTATTCATGAGCAGCTACATGTGCACTTGTTTGAACTTTGAATGTCATGACGAACTTTTTCGTTCCGGATATAGATTCAAACCCAGTACCTGCAGTCAATGCTAACTAAACAATGATTTCGTGCCTGACCGCGACTCCAGCGCAGCCCTCATCGACATAGAAGGCTAAGCATAAAGAGAGGTGACATAATTAATTTTTGGCTGATACCAATTAGCAACTTTGAACTTTTAAATTGTGTGACGAAACTTTCGTACTGGGCCGAGACGCCTATGTATCTGTTAACCACAAAAGATGTTAAATATGGTTTCATTCACAGGTAACAAGTTTACGCCCGTTTAAACATGAAATGATGTCACGCATATCGGATTTTTAACTAAGCACAATCACGGTGTTGGATATCAAATTTTTTCACCAACAGCGAGATGTCTGAACCTGAAATAACGAGACCAAAAATTTGTGCCTCACTGCGATTCGAACCGAGAAACCACGGCTGTTGTTTCCTATCCATGAACAGACGTTAAATATCGGATTCATTCACCAGTAGAGCCCTATCAACACGTTTGAACAGGAAATAGCATGACGTGCTGACTGGGAGGCGAAACCCACGGACATCTGTGCTGTTGACTATGCACGAAGAGACGTTAGCAATGACATTTTTTTCACCAGTGTCTGTAAGTGGTATATCTGTACCGGGAATGGTGTGATGAAAATTTCCTTTTCTGAGTGGAAGTCAAAATCGGCACCTATTGTTATCGTCAAAGACGCGCGAGGAGACATTAAAAGTCAAAATTACTTCACATCAACTGCTACGTGTGCACATACTAGATATTGAAATAAAATAGTGAAGTTGTGTTGCCGGATAAGAATTCGAACGCAGACACGCACCAGTCTTGAGGACCTTAAGATGGTTATACCATTCGAGAGACAACGAAATGACCGAACTGTATCGTCTGAATTGTGTCAAATCCCGTGAAAGGGTACATCCCCATTTCAAATCTCAGTCATGCACCAATATTTTCAACATCTAAAGTTCAGACAAAATAATAAATTAGTGCTCTGTGATCTCACATGACGATTGGTTCATTAAACTGAATAACATTTCTAGTGCAAGAAGGCTTACTTTTGACAGAGTTTCCACTTGCCACTACATACGCCTCTATCATGGCCCATTGTAAATCAAATAGGCTCTAGTTGCTAGCAAAGTTGCTAGCATAATCTTTAATGTGTGTTTGGAACTACAGTGCAACGCTACGGTCTTCAGTTGACACCACCAAAGCTGAAGAGTGTTTGTTTGTATTTTTTAAATGTGAATAGGGAAATTAGAAGAGGTAATCGAACCCTGAACTCAACCATACATCAGCCTAGCGGTCCACTCTTCAAATTTTATCGTAATGCAGGACACTCAACAATAGATGAGAATTGTCACTCCTGGAGCTGAGATACAGCTTGTCAATACATTAATTTCCTTGTTTGATGGCATCGTGATTCCTTCGTTACCTAGCGCATGCATTCCACTTTATTTTGTAATCACTGATATAGAATCACGTGATGGCCATCTGCACGGACTGGTAGCAGTGAGAATGCGGTAGACGCTACAGGAAATGTCATCTTCCGCTAGAATGGTTCTGGTGATGTATCTATTTGTGGTCTAGTGGCGGCACAATGGAAACGCAAAGCCGAGGCAAAAAAAGTAGGTTGGTGCCTAAGTTCATAGTGATTTTGTTTGGCGTATTGGTACGCAGATTGCTATAACTTTATTTGTTAAGCGTTATTTTTTATTTGAGATTCCAGTACTGTTATTGTGGTGACTTATTGAATGTTCAATATTTGAAAGTTTTGAAGAGCGTTGTTTAAGTGTCAGAAAATGGAGCATAAAATGGAAAGAGTCTAACATTTGTGAATTAGGATGAGTTATTGGGTGAAGGTAGTGGAGGCAACTCGAAACATTTGCTCCGCGTATAGGATCAGTGTTGTCGAAAAAATCACACCAGAAAACAATTTTTTCGTTTGTAATAGAACTGTTACAGTAGGAGTGTTATTAGGAGAGGGAACTGAACCCTGAACTCAACCATACATCAGCCTAACAGACCACTCTTCACATTTAGCTGCATTATTTTGTCGTAATTCAGGATACTCAACAATAGATGAGAATTGTGACTCCTGGAGCTGAGATACAACCTGTTCAATACATTAATTTCCTTGTTTGACGGCATCGTGATTCCTTCGCTACCTAGTGCATGCATTCCACTTGATTTTTTAATCACTGATATAGAATCACGTGATGGTCATCTGCACGAACTGGCAGCAGTGAGAATGCGGTAGATCCTACAGAAAATGTCATCTTCCATTGGAATGGTTCTGATGATGTATCTGTTTGTAGTCTAGTGGTCGCGAAATGGAAACGCAAAGCTGGGCAAAAAAAGTAGGTAGGTGGATAAGTTCATAGTGATTTTGTTTGGCGTGCTGGTACGCAGATTGCTATAACTTTATTTTTTAAGCGTCGTTTTTTATTTGAGATTCCAGTACTGTTATTGTGGTGACTTATTGAATGTTCAATAATTGAAAGTTTTGAAGAGCGTTGTTTAAGTGTCAGAAAATGGAACATAAAATGGAAAGAGTCTAACATTTGTGAATTAGGATGAATTATTGGGTGAAGGTAGTGGAGGCAACTCGAAACATTTGCGCCGCGTATAGGATGAGTACTATCGAAGAAATCACTCCAGAAATCAATTTTCTCGTTTCTACTAGGATTGTTTTGACATGAATTATTTGTCACATACAGGAGGACCAAAGGGATTTGACGAAGAATCTTCTTACAGTTCAACACAACGCTAGTGTACACAATAACTGTAAAATTTTCATTCATCCAATGGGCAATGTTGCGGAAAGAAGGAAGGAAGATAGTTAAATGTCCTATCGTCGACAAGTTCATTAGACATGGAGAAGAAGTTCAAATTGCGAAGGATGGGGAAGGAAACAGGCAGTGCTTTTCTATGAAAAAAATCCCAACATTTTCATTAATTGATTTAAGGGATAACATAAATCAGGATGGCCAGATGTAGATTTGAAATACTGTATGTTAACTTCATAAAAAGCACATAATGGTTGAAATCTAACAAGAAACATCTCAAGCCAAAGTCAGTGTGAGTCAGCGGAATGTAATGTTATGCAACTAGTGGGACAAAAAAGTGTTTTGTGCTATGGACTGCTTCCGTGGGATGTGTTCAATACAGTTCTTATTTGTTGCCAACAACAGAGACGCCTGTAGATCACCTTACACACTGAGTGACAAAAGCCATGGAATAGCTCCTAACATCGTGTCGGACGTGCTTTCGTCTGGCGTAGTACAGTGACTCGACATGGCACGGACTCAACAAGTCGTTGGAAGCCCCATACACAAATACTGAGCCATGCTGCTTCTATAGCCGTCCATAATAGTGAAAGTGTTGGCGTCTCGATCATAACACACCATTGCTAGATGGGATTCACGTAGGGCAATCTGGGTGCCAAATCATTCGCTCGAATTGTCTAGAATGCTCTTCAGACCAGTCGCGAACAGTTGTGGCATTATGACACGGCGCATTGTCATCCATAGAAATTGCATCGTTGTTTGGGAACATGAAGTCCATGAATGGCTGCAAATGGCCTCCATCTATCCGAATATAACCTTTCCCAGTCAATGATCGATTCAGTGGAACCAGAGGACCCAGTTCATTCCATGTAAACACAGCCCATACCATCCCAGTTCACACCGTGCCTTGTTGACAACTTGGCTAGAAGGCTTCTTGAGTTCTGCGCGCAATATTCGAACCCTACCATCAGCTCTTACCAACTGAAATTGGGTTCAAATGGCTCTAAGCACTATGGGACTTAACATCTGAGATCATAAGTCCCCTAGACTTAGAACTACTTAAACCTAACTAACCTAAAAGCATCACACACATCCATGCCCGAGGCAGGATTCGAACCTGCGACCGTAGCAGCAGTGCGGTTCCGGACTGAAGCGCCTAGGACCGCTCTGTCACAGCGACCGGCCTGAAATTGGGGCTCATCTCACTAGACCACGATTTTCCAGTCGTCTATGGTCCAACCGCTATGGTCACGAGATCACGAGCGGCGCTGCAAGCGATGTGGTGTTTGTTAGCAAAGGCACTCGCGTAGGTCGTCTGCTGCCATAGTCCATTAATGCTAAATTTCGCTGCACTGTGCTCACGGATACGTTCGTCGTTCTCCCCACATTGATTTCTGCAGTTATTTCACGCTGTTTTGCTTATCTGTTAGCACTGGCTGCTCTGCACAAACGCTGCTGCTCTCTGTCGTTTAGTGAAAGCTGTCGGCCATTACGTTGTCCGTGGCGAATGGTAATACCTGAAATTTAGTATTCTCGGCACACTCTTGACACTGTGGATCTCGGAATATTGAATTCCTTAACGATTTAGGAAATGGAATGTCCTATGTGTCTAGCTCCATTTACCAATCCGCTCTTAAAGTCTCTTAACTCCCGTCGTATGGCCATAATCACGTCGGAAACCTTTTTACATGACTCACCCAAATACAAATAACAGCTCCGCCAATGCACTGGCCTTTTCTTCCTTGTGTACACGGTACTACCGCCATCGGTATATGTGCGTATCGCTGTCCCATGACTGTTGTCACCTCATTGTGTAAAAAAAGACCAAGATAACTGTATAACATGCTGCTATTGCGCGAGAGTACCCACCTACACTCTGCTGATTACACAAAACAAGGCCAGGAACTTGGTTGGGAATCCCTCCCTTTCCACACTTATTCTTCTAATCATGCACACTCAAATGTTTATCTTTATCGCTCCTTATGGGACAACCACTAAGAAAATTTATTTGCGGGCGAAACTGTGCTCCACACTTGGCTTGATGATATCGTTAACTCCAAACTAGCAGATTTCTACAGATAAGGAATTGAGAAACTGTATAAGTAGGCTGTTTAGGTTTTTATATTGGTAACGCCACGTAGGTGCAGTCTGTGGCTGGTTTGCATTGTTGTTGGCCATTGTAGTGTTGGGCAGTTGGCTGTTAACAGCGCGTAGCGTTGCGCAGTTGGAGGTGAGCCGCCAGCAGAGGTGGATGTGAGGAGAGAAATGGCGGAGTTTTGAAATTTGTAAGACTGGATGTCATGAACTGCCATATATATATTATGACTTTTGAACACTGTTAAGGTAAATAGATTGTTTGTTCTCTATCAAAATCTTTCATTTGCTAACTATGCCTATCAGTAGTTAGTGCCTTCAGTAGTTTGAATCTTTTATTTAGGTGGCAGTAGTGGCGCTCGCTGTATTGCAGTAGTTCGATTAACGAAGATTTTTGGTGAGGTAAGTGATTTGTGAAAGGTGTAGGTTAATGTTAGTCAGGGCCATAATTTTGTAGGAATTTTTGAAAGTCAGATTGCGTTGCGCTAAAAATACTGTGTGTCAGTTTAAGCACAGTCATGTATAATTTTTCTAAGGGGACGTTTCAACTGTCTGAGCAGGTTCAGGCTGGTTTAGATAATGTGAAAGATATATTGTTGATGGTTACTTACACTCTTATTTTTATGTTTGTTCTACAAAATAACGAGAAAATGTTATAAAATATCAAATTTACAAATACCAGTGAATTACAACTTATCATGACAACGTTTGACGAACGTCTTCACTGTACTGTGTAACCATTTTACCATAGAACTAGCAACCAAGTACAGCATTCAGTAGTCCCTCGTTGACATGGTGATGGTAAAGACAGTCAATTCGTAATGTGGAAGACGAAATTAACTGAAGTTCTTTCGAACGACCTTCCTCGACTAAAATCTATATACAAGGTGATTCTAAAAGAAAGAACACGTTTCAGTTCAGTTGTTTATTACATGTTTATTACAGACAAACTATAAAAGATAGAAACACATTGGGCAAAATCAGAGGATAGAGTAAGGTTCAAAGGTCTGACATAGCTGCACTGTTGGTTGTAGAGCAGGGGGGGGGGGGCTTAGAGGGCCCAACTCTCTAAAAGGATTCAGATCCCATAGGGTGTTCAGTTGGCAAAGCGGGCTGCTAGTAAAAATAGTAAAAAAATTATTGTAAAATAAATTTTTTATCATATCATTCTTACGGGCCAGTTACATACAATTCTATTTCGTGTTTAATCTTGAATGCACAAAATTTTCTTTAGATATCATGCGCTTAAAATCATATTGTGATGAAGTTGAAAATGCGCTTTCTATAGTCATTGTTGGGAATCCAACCAAAACATTTCCCCAACAAATATACAGCCGACAACATTCGAAGATAAGGCACTTCTGATTCCATCACAAGATGATTTTACAGGAAATATACAGAAAATATTTTGCATTCAAGAGTAAGTACAAAATACGATATATATCTATTTATATATAGTTTTCCTGGAAGAATCGTTAAAATGGAAAAATGAAGTGACATGAAAGAGGCACATCGACCATGCTGACGCTCAGAAGTAGAATAACCAACTTAAATCGAAATTCTGATGTTACTTGATGTCTTGGTCGAAGAAACTTGGCCTTCAGAGGTTCATCTCACAAAATGGGAGATCCAAATAATGGAAATTTCCTCGGAATATTACAGATCTTCAGTCACTATAGTCCAGTTCCTGCAAAATACATTAACATAGTCATAGATGGACAAGAAGCTGCAAAGAATTTACAACTGCATTATCTGTCAAGTGATACTCAGAATGAATTTATTTCTAGTTGTTCCCATTAGGTCAGGAGTGCCAGCCCGGAACAGAGCTATAATATCTAGTGAGATTAGTACAGATTTCGAATGCGAAGTAGTTTGAATGAAGACAAATATTAAAGGCGGATCAAACATGGTCATCGGATGCTTTTATAGACTCCCGCCTCAGCAGAAGTAGTGGAGGAACAGTTGTTGTGGGGAAGCTTGAAGAAAAATTTCACTTACACTTTCTGCTCATGTTGTAGTATTAGGCGGAGATCTCAACGCACCAGTTACAAACTGTGACAATCAAGTGATTAGGGTAGGTATTAGGAACAGGGAATCGTGTAAGGTTGTTCTAAGTGTCTCATCCTAGAATTGCCTTGAGCAGTTAATCAGAAGACCAACACGTGAAGATGACATCTTAGATCTGCTGATGACAAGGAGACTCGAACTTTTCGACGCAGTTAGCGCAGAACATGGAATCAGTGATCAGAAGTCCGTTACAGCATCAGTAAATATGGCTACAAACAAGAGTACAAAGAAAGGTAGGCATGTCTTCCTGCTTAGCAAAAGTAAAAAGAAACATATTTCAGCACGAAAATTTCATTTCCAGCACTAACAACGTGAGTATCAACGGACAAAGTTCAAGAGAATTGTGCAATATGTTTTAGGAAGACGTGACAGCAACTGGGCTCACCTTCAGTTGCTCTCACGTCAGGGTATGAAGCATCTGTAAAATGATTGGAATTCACGATATCCAGTTTTACGGCGCTATACGATAAGTTCGTTGATTTTAGAAAAGGCTTATGGGACCTTAAGATGGCAAAATGAATTGCCGAAACTGGTTGCTTTCAGAAAAAAATAAAATACCTTAAAGCGTACGGCTGTAGGTAAAGTTTATTGACATTGAAAAGTACGTATCAGCCGATGTCCCTTGGTCGTAATGGACTAACAGAGATTGAGACCAAAAGGATATGTCCCTGAGTTTTATTCCTGTTTCTGTAACTAGCTTTCGGGGCCAGAGCGTAGCTATCTAAAGTACTTAGGTGCACAGACTACAAATTAAATACAATAAATCAATAACTCTAACAATTATTTCTGTTTGTCTGTTCTAAATACACTGCATACTGAAAAGCTCATTCACCAGCCAAGATTCACATTTTTGGAGCTTTCCTATGGTTACACCGCATACGTTATGAGTGGGCAACACGTTTTTAACTATTACACACTTTGAAAATATTTTTCGTAAGAATGCTGTCATTGGCACTATTTCCAAAACAAAGGAACACAAGCGAAAAGATACCAACGCAGCATTGTTTACAAAACGTGAACATCCACAGTTATGAATAACACAATGTTCTAAATCAAGTAGTCTACTGTGTGTGGAAACCATACGCCATCTCCGAAAAAGCACTGTAAACGAATGGAGAAAGTTAAACCAGCTAACATGAAAGGAGAAGCAGTTGTTATCAGAACGTGGAACAAAGAACACAGAACGCTGACAGTCATGTCTAGAATAAGTCCTGTTTAAGCAAATCCGTCATTCAGTCCATAAATACTGGAAAAATGATAAAAATATCTACGTATAATTATTGCAGTTTTGTCAATAAAAGCGAAAGGCGTCTGTGCTGAAGAGCTTTTCAACTTGCAGTACGCCTAAGGCTGAGAGAACCCGAAATAACAACTGGTTCACCAAGCTGAGTGTGTTGCTGAGATTCTATGCAGCGTCTGTGTTATTATCTTAGCTCCTGACGTTTGCATACGAACGAGGCCTTTAGGGTGGCATAACCTTCATATGAGAACTATTGAGTTGTTATGCGACTGCACAGATGGGCATACGGTTGTAGAATCTGCCGAGACTATCCATTAGGGTGTCCCACAAAAATCGAAGTAGTTTTTTTTAACGCATACCTTTTTACTTTATTAGCTCGACGTCAAAACAATACTAAATAAAATTTCAAAAACGTAGGACCTCGGCAACCTGTGTCGACTTGCATGTGAAACATGTCAGGTTGGCAGTACTTGTTAAGTAAGGCCGTCGCTGTGTATGTAACGTTGTTAGTAAACGTATTGTTGTAAGTCCGTGAACATGTCAGTGGAATTACGTAGTAGTTCCAAAAATTAATAGTCGTGTAAAACGTCAGATGAAAGGTCCAAAACTGCCGTCTAATGAACAAGTTCTGTTAGTTTTATTTTATAATACCTGTGAAATGAATTTAACTATCGGTGAAAATGCAGATCCCACTATTCGCAATGTATTATCTTTCGGGAAAGACCCGTATACCTACCAAATATTTGGCTAATTGTGTGAAGGAACTAGTGAACCTACTTCAAGGTCGGAGGGAGTTACAAAAGAATGCACAAAAAACCCAAAATGTATTTGAGCAGCGCCGACAAGAGTTTATCAACAAGTTAGATTATTTGTCTGACATTGCACACGCCGAAACGCTTCAATTCATGAAAATAAATAAAGAGAGAAATTTCTCACAGCGACAGAGAGTGAGCCGTGTCGGCCTGACCACTTACCTAGAGTGGACAAAAAACTGACTCAGAGCTATTGAGCAAGAAAAGAGACGTTCTAAATATGTTTCCATGACAATTCATTCGACATCATCTTATGAACCGTTACAAACGACTCACTTTTTGATTAAAATGAAAATGACATGCATTTACAAGAAGATTTCCCAACTGTGATCGAGAACATACAGCCTGGAACCAGTAAAAGAACTATGTGGAAAAATTTTGTTATTCAAAACTTAGTAGCAGCGCTAGATAGGTGTCAGCTATGTGTGAGAGAGTCACTGTTTATTCTTGAAGCTACCATTCAGGCACTTACATATAATTCTGATGAGCTTTCCATAAGTAAGTCCTCTATTCAAAGAATTCGTACGGAAAAAAACGAAAAAGCGTGAGGAAGCTATAAAAACTAATTTTTAAATCTGGGTACCAGATGTTGTGTCTGTTCACTGGGATGGCAGACTGTTGCCTGCTTTATAGACCTTAAATCAAAAGAAGAATCTCTTCCGATATACTTCTGTTCCAAAGTTGGAAAGCTCTTCAGGATACGAACGTTTGAAGATTGTTTGGATCGCGGCTGTAGACTGGAATCGTGAAGGTGAAGTGCAGTTTCTTTGTTGTGATATTACTGTTTCAGATATAGGTTATATCAATAATGCCTGTGTCCTTCTCGAACAAAAACTTAATAGAAATCTACTTATTTGTGCTTGCAGCCATACGTTTATTAATTGGTGTTAAAAAGCGTGTTCGAAGTAAAAGTCAGTCAAGTGATAACAAATACTGATGTCTTATTCTTCAAAAAGTTCCGAGATAACTGGTAACGAGTCGATCCAGAAAAAAGTACAGTGTTGTAAAGAAAAGCTCGCATTGTACCTGACTGTTTTCGAAATTGACGACAATCAGGTTGGGTTTTACCGAACTGAACTGACTAAAGAAATAGTCAGAGATGATTATCGAGAGTTTGACAGATCTTTCTGTGATACTTTTAGGTAGAGATACACAGAGAAAGTTTACAATTCGACTTCAAGGTGCCATGAACCAAGCTCGATAGTTGGCGAGAGCTATTTATTTCGTAAAAATATCATTACTTTGTGCTCATTTCAAAATTACGAGCAATGATAAGGCAGCGCTGTTGATTCTTTAGTTTTCTGATTATTTCACAATTTTGTTAACACACATTTTCTTTCTTAACCCTTTCAGACTTGATTTTTTTCTGGAGGAAGGTAAATTTTTCTTTGTGTTTTAATGCTCTTAGGTGATTTTATAATGATTTTAGATGCGTGATTAATACAAATATGTGTACCCGTTTTCAATACATACTTTGAACAATTTCCTTCTTTTATGGACTAAAATAAATAATTTTAGAATATTCACTTTTGTAATAAATAAACTCATAATTCAATAACTGCCATGAAAAATAACAATAGTAATATTCAGTAATACAGTGCAATATAATTAACCAAAAACTTCCGTGAATTCTGGCGGTCCGAAGCTGCTGCGCACTACTACATTCACTTAGTGATATATTTACAGTGATGACCAACAGGTGCGAGCACTTGCGCACGATGAAAAGACTGAACATTAGCAGATGTGTACATGGGATTTCCACTGAGGAAAAATATTTCTGTTGCAACTAATACGCACTAAATATTAATGTACACAATTGTAGTCAGAGAGTCGGAAAGGGTTAATTACAGTGAAAAACATCTGCGACTTCATTTCAGCCAGTACAAGTCATTGTTCGATCGTCTTAAAATTGATGTCAGTCTCTCCATGGATGACCTACAATGTGGTCAAATAATGCTTCGTTTCAAGAAGCCAGAAAGAAGGTTTCGACGCTGAGGGCAGTGGACGATTCAGCTGAAAGAGCGATTAAGTTGATGCAAGACTTTCACTGTTTAACAAGAACAAAAGCAATTTTTGTTACGTTGCCTACAAGAACACCACAAGATTTATCCTGACTGCAGAAAGCAAACTTCGAAAAAAATTTCAAAAGATAATGTTTTTTACATCTTAAACAGTATTTAAACACGATTTGGGCTGATTTGTGTTTTATTTACTAAATAAACATTAAGTCTTAAAATCCTCTCATACTCAGTACAAATTTTCATGTCTCACGTTTGGCACCGGGTCGGCACGTGTTATCATAATTTAATCGCAATAAAATTAACATGTGAGTTATTATGGTCAAAGAGATAAAAATAGAGGGAATATGTATTCCATTTCGCGAAAAAAATCTTCGTGTCTTGGGACACACTACTGTCCACGCGCTGCTGATTCGGAACGCAAGACTATCACTACATCGGATTACAGCGCAGATTTAATTTCTGACTGTGAAAGAATAACGCAACAATGAGTAAATATCATCGACATCTCTGCACCCCACACACAACACAGATCCATTGTATTCCAATTAATAGCAGAAAAATGCTCTACGTTTGCGTCTCTCTCCCCACTGTGGCTGTGTCATAATTTGTGACAATGAAAGTAATTTACACCTAGAGCATGATTCCATGATGACGGTACAAATTTTCACAGATGATGTAGAAAAGTAATCGTACGTTCATTGTCATAAGTTATGAGACATCCACAGTGGGTGTGATGGGTGGATCAAGGGAGGGGGCGTGAATGATGGTGTGGCAGACGGTAATACCTCCACAACGGGGTGACAGTCTGCTGCGAAAGAAATTAAGTTCCTAACAGAAGGATGCAAGTATAGAGAATTTTGTTATGAATAATTGGCTCATAATGGGTCTGTGTTATTTATGGGGTGCCAGGGTATTGGTACCACTCACCCACCGTTAAGCAATTCCTCCACAGGCACAAATTGTCTGGGCTATAAACCGACGCAGTGGTAGTTTGGCGCATGGACAGTCTTGACAAAAGCTACAACCGTCTGCCCATCTGTGCCGTCACATTACAACTCGATAATTCTCACATGAATATTGTGATGGCCTAGAGGCGTCGTTGGTATGAAAACGACAGGGGCTAAATTAATAACACACTGCGCAGACGCTGTAGAGATTCTCAGCATCACACTCACCTTGGTGAACCTGTTGTTACTCTGGGTTCGCCCTGTCTTAAGCGTACTGCACGTTGAAAAGCTCTTCAACATAGGCTCTTTTCACTTTTATTGACAATGCACCAGCAGCATATATATTGCACTCATAACGAGCACATGATACATGTCGTTTTTTCTCTATTTATAGCTTGAATAACGGTTTTGCTTGAGGATAAGTTATTCTAGACATTGCCGTCAGCGTTTTGCGTTCCTTGTTCCACGTTCTGATAACGACGGCTTCTCTTTTATTGTGAGCATAAGTTGGAAGCGAAAGTGGACTGCACAGATTCGTTGGTTTCATATTTATCCGATTTTTGAGCCCACATTTTCAGTCCTGCGCAGGAGTCTTTCTTGAGCTGGGACTTCATGTGGTTTGTATCTTATGAAGTCTGCCCGTGGGTGTTCATGTTTTGCAGTCAAGTACCTAAACCTAGTTACTGAAATGCGAATAAAATTCATTAACATATCATATGGGTAGGTATTAGGAACAGGGAATCGTGTAAGGTTGTTCTAAGTGTCTCATCCTAGAATTGTCCCCTGCAGCTGCATCTTTGAGACACTAACCGTGGTCACTTCCCAGCCTATTCGAGGAACACAATGGTCCTCCTTCTAGTAGAATAACTGAATGTTGGAAACAACGCAGGATATGTTTGGCAACTCTGTGATCAACGAGTTACTTCCTGGATGGCACAGAACTACACTGCTAAATTCACATGATGCATTTGTATATTTCCATTGAATAAGCAGAGTGATCATCACGTAAGGTGTGAAATCAAGTTATCAATTTATGGTTTCGAATTCAGGAAAGTCATTGCACGCAAAAAATGTAATTATTTCGTCTTTTAAGGTTGCGATATAGCTGTCTTAGACACCTGTACGGCTATAAGGTGAAGGAAAACGCTATAAGAATTAATTAGCTCCGAGGTAACGTGGCTGCCTACGAAATGAATGCTGCACTGGCTTGTGGTCCCAGTCTCGGTTAAAATGCTCGAGTATTAGCCGTTTTGTATATTTCCATTGAATAAGCAGAGTGATCATCACGTAAGGTGTGAAATCAAGTTATCAATTTATGGTTTCGAATTCAGGAAAGTCATTGCACGCAAAAAATGTAATTATTTCGTCTTTTAAGGTTGCGATATAGCTGTCTTAGACACCTGTACGGCTATAAGGTGAAGGAAAACGCTATAAGAATTAATTAGCTCCGAGGTAACGTGGCTGCCTACGAAATGAATGCTGCACTGGCTTGTGGTCCCAGTCTCGGTTAAAATGCTCGAGTATTAGCCGTTTTGTAACAGAGCTACAGGCAGACAGATCGAAAATCAATAAGAGAATCTTATTTATTTTGTTTATGAAATGCCATATTTTTATACTATTCTAGAGTGACCTAGGACAGCAGGTACACACACGTAGAACATAAGTAATAATTACTAATTCGTGCTGATATAGGCACAGAGACATTATATTTTATTAAAATCGAATTTTGTCGTAAGGTTATTGCGGTGCACTGTGTTTCATTTGTATTTGTACAGTGCAAACTTTAATAGCGTATTCCGTAACTTTATTGAAAACAACAGTAAACATCAGAGAGAAATCAATCATCAACAATATATTCTCTCATATTATCTTAAACAGTCTGACAACGCTTAGATAGTTTACCGATTCCACGCCTGTGGAAATGTAATGTGTTTGGGTTAAAGATGTCGTCATACGAGGTTGGAAATGCATTTTGGCTCTTAAAGGAATTTTCGTGACTTTTTTCCGTTAAGGGACGAGAAAGCTCAACATTTGAGAGCATAACATGAGGAGGGTAAGTGTGTGGTGGATGACGTCCCAAACAGATTTCTAGATAGTTCTGTTTTTGAGATCAGCACAGGGTGTTACCGTGTAGTAGCAGCACGTGGTGTAGTTTTGTCGGTCGTTTTTCTTACACTACGACGCGAAAGTGTCTCAAGTTGTTGACAACAAATACCAGCTACGATGAGCACACCCCCTGGGAGGAGTTCGTAGCGCATAATAGGCTATTTGAGTCATCATATGCAAAATATTATGTTGTCACTGCCCTTTGCTCGAGTATATGCTTTTGTTGGAGTTCAGCCATTAATTTTTTCTCAAGAAGTTAACATAAGGTCATTATAACTCGCCACCAGTAACAGTATTGCAGAGGAAAGGTCAGTGAGCAGCTGATTACGTTCAAGCAAAAATGCAGTTACGGTCACCGCTTTGATTTTTTATGCTTTGAACTAGAGCATACAGTACTCCTATTCCAGACTTCTGAGCCTTGCCTATTGAATACAAATGCCACGTGACGCTTAAATGGTCGTAATTCATCACATATATCAGTTTTTGTTTCTTCCTGAATCTGGCAAACTCCATCGTTAGGAGCAGCGCTTCATTCTTGCGAATGAAGATTTCAGTGCCGTTTAACACAAACTCAGATGGAACTGGATTTGTTGCTTAATCACACACTTCATGTATCTTGGGCCCAGATAATTCTCATGATTCTTCCACTGTGAGTCAAGAGCTGGCATTGATGATGCAGTTAGTAATGGAAAGTGGTGCATTTTGCTTTCGAATCTTTGTGTGTGAATAACTGCACGTCCATGCTGTACCACCTTCATCCACTCGTCCTTTTGCTGACAAATGATGGCCACCTTAGTATTGTCTGCTCATATGGAATCATAGGTTTAGTGTTTTTATGTGTGTTCCATGCAAATGTCGTCTCAGGAATATGCTCCATTTGTGAAATAAATGTTAATAAAGCAGCTACTTAGTTCGTTAAATCTTTCACCAAGAGGCACCCCAGGTCGTTTCTCCATGTCCTGTAATCTTTAGCATTTTATATTCTATGAGAGAAACTTACTTAACACGCTTAACAATGTCTGATACCTGATCGGTCGTTCTCGAGTTCACTAATTAAAATTCCAGTGTGCATGCAGGACCAACTGTAAGTTCATGGAACTTCAGTCGATTTAGCACTCAGGACTGAATAATTACTGTCAATCACCTTATTTGTGCACAGTTAGTTCTCAGTTACCCAAAGTACTTGATATAATGGGAAGTGATCCACTTTTATCGAAAGTCCGAACTACTTTTATGGTGAAAGGCGTTTTGGTTTCCACATTCCACTCAGTATGGTACTTAGGTTCACAGAGGATTACAAGAATATTATGTTAAATGTTGCTACGAACTTTTTCTGATTCGTGACACAAAAGACACTAAATGCTTCGTCGCAGATAATGCAGACACCGAGTCGAAAACTGTGATCGGACAAATGTGCTGGGAAGTGCCAGAAATACGGGTGTCTGGGAAAGGGCAAATATCATTGTGAAATAAGAAAGGATCTAAGTCTTGAAAGGGTACAGTACCACCCGACATTGAAAATGGGTACAACATTCTTCGTTATTCTTGTCAGAACAACATATTTTTTCTAATAATAACTCAGTTTCAATTAATACAACGAAGCCGGATACCAGTGTGGGAAAGAATGACAATTTATTTATTTAAATGATCACATGTGCACTCCCACAAAATAAATCCCTACATCCAGTTTGGTGAGATCTGTGAAATGAATGAATGTATGGTCGTCTGTTAACCGCAGATTGTGAATGTGAATATATGATCATCTTTGAGACGGTACTTGGGTCACCTTTGGTGGGACCAAAGAGATGAAATTTACCTGAGCTTTGAGCGCCTGAAATGTGGCTGACCAATACGGTAGCATGGTCTTCCCCCACCTCGACAGAGGTGCTAGATGCCCTGAAGAACGGCCATGTTTCAGCACTCTGCCGCTGGGTCCAGTGTTGGTAAGACCTGTCTTAGGCGTGCTCCGTAAGGACAAAAGAGTGGAGACATGGTATGCATGTGAAATACTTAAGAGTAGTTTAGAATAGTAATTTCTCTATTTCAGGAACTTTTGTGGGGAGAATTAAATGTCAGGCAAGTAGTGGAGCAATGGGGCTTCAAGCACCAGCGACGTCACAGCCTATCTCTGATGTCACAATGACGTAATGATGACGTCACAATGATGTAAGTATGACGTCACATTGACAACCTATCTATGACGTCATAATGACGTCATGATGACGTAATGAATTACATCATAATGACATCATGATAGTGTAATATTTTTATGAAGTTATGATGACATACGTGGTGGACTTTTGCCAACAGCGTTGACCTTATTTCCGCATGTTTTGATACTGACCTTACATAATATGACGTCTTTAGCTCACTGCGACATCATTTTTTTATGAAGTTATGATATACTTGGTGGACTTTTGCCAACAGCGTTGACCTTATTTCCACATGTTTTGATACTGACCTTACGTAATATGACATCTTTAGCTCACTGCGATAGCATTGACAGTGCCACAACCTACATAGCTATATTTTGTTAAGTCATGTTGATGTCATGGTGATGTACTTGATGGCACTGACCTTACGTAATATTACGTCTTTAGCTCATTGTGATATCATTTACAGATTTTTCCTCTTGTTACCTCCTCTGACATACTTGGTGGCACTAACCTTACATAATATGATGTCTTTAGCTGATTGTGATATCATTGACAGATTTTTCCTCTTGTCCCCCTCCTCTAGGCATTGCGACTACCTCACACACACACACACACACACACACACACACACACACACACACACACACACACACACACACACACACACACACACACACACACAAGGTGTGCAATAAAAACAAGCTTATATGTTTATTCAGATATCATTTAATGTAAGAAAAATAATTTTGTTACAAAATGTTATTAATTTATTTTACACTTTTACTTAAATCTACTTCATCATCTGCCAGATCAGGTTTATTTTTCAACCATAAATACATGCAATGAGGGAACCAGCGATAGTGTTCACCCCATGGATCATCACCATCAACCCAATCATGCAGTGTCCCACAACAGTAGAAGCAGGTCATGTGATCAGCAGTACCAGAGTAGGAGAAACCTGCTTCAGCCAGTTCTTCAGCCTTTACTGGGATATACGAGGGCCAATCATGGAAGGACTGTTGACGTACTTGCTGACAGCAATACTGAGGCCATGCTGGTTGTGCTGTATGCATCAAAGAGAGTTTTTTAACTGTACAACAAGGACAACATGTGTTGATACCAGCAAGATGGTATGATGCAGGACATATATGTCTCAGAAATGGTATGTCATCAAATTGCCAGTTACTCTCTTCAATGTTACAATACATACATTTTACAGTATCATCGTTACTGTTGTGATTTGGTCTATAGAAGCCCATCTCTGCTAGGTCTTCAGGCTTCAAAAAGTCGATGGGCCAGTTACCATTCTCAAAAGTCTTTAGACGCTCAGCAAATGTAGGGTACATTGTGTAGCTTGCTTACAATTCTTAGTGCACATGTGTTAGGCGGTTACTGACTTGTTATTTGCTCTTTATATATTCTAATGATTAGATAACCAATTCTTACATAATTATTCCAGCTTCTCGTAATTCTTCTTCAATAGAAATAATCTCATCGTCATGTGATGAATTACCTGCTGCTTTTGACCCATGCAAAAAGAAAAGACGTCCAACAAGTTCATTTGGGTCATCCCAGTACATATAATCAGGAGGTAAATTGCTGCTATGTGTCTTCCACTGTTTTACTTCTGGAACATTTACCTTCTGTTTCTTTCTCATCTACAGTAATTCCTTTACCACTATGAATACTAGGTTCACTTTCCAAAGTTTCCTCACTTAGCTGCCGATGTGCTTTTAGTAAATTTGCTGGAGATGATTTTCGAACTTTGCTTACATCAGACCGATTTAAATGAAGAATGCGTTGTATGATTGTTTTATATTTTATACTGTTATTAATATTAACTGGTTTATGAGCAGAATAACCTTTCTTATGGGCATTGGTAGCTTTTAAAATTTTTGCATACGTAAGAAGATCAGATTTTGTATAGCTTCTAGCTAAAGGTTTTTTTCTAAGAAGTAGATTATATAATCCTTTTGAACCATTGTATGTTACATCATTAATGATTATATCCGCTCCATCAATTATCGCTTTTTCATTCCCTATCATCCACCCATTACGGAGGTCATATCTCATACCATACACTTCATCACGTTCTTTAGGAGGAATTTGCCTTAATATTGATGATACTAATGTCTCATCAGGTGAAGTGAGAATACCTCGTTTCACAAAATCTTCCACTTTTTCCTCTTGATCGGATGATATAACATCAGGTGAAATAAGATTTTCTGGTTTCACTTCCTCTTTATAATGAGATGATGTAAATGTAGGATATGAAAGCTTTTCTCTTTTACTAATAGAAACAAGTTCTCTCAGAGGATCAGAAACTGGCTTCAATTCTTCCTCCAATTGTTTTTTCTTTTAATTTCTTTTTCCTTAAGGGATAAAAATTTTTTACGCATATTTCTTCTAGCAGACATAATTTGCCTTTTCAGTTTTATATTGCAGTTTACAGCCTGTTGAAGCATTTCAAGTTATTTGTATGGTTGGCACTAGATAATGATTGAAACAGGTACTGAGGTTACATCTCATCTGAGAAATATAGTCAAATTACAGCATATTTATATTACCTCATATTCAAATTCCACATGAAGACCATAATTTCCCAATTGAAGTGGGTGTGGTTGTTTAAAACTGAATTTATCTCCTTCCTTCACACTTAAAGGTACATTTAACGCAAGCTCAGTTTCCTTGCCATTGTGTACAAATGTAATCACTTCCATATCAGGTGATGCTGAGCGTAGTTTCATAGTTCCTGTATAAGGAATATCATATTCATACTTCCCATTATGTAACAAATATTGTATAGAATTAGGATTTGTGGAAGGTATGCTATCTATGCGTAAAATGAATTTCTGACTTACTTTAGAGAGTGTTTTATCTACATATGCTTTGTTAGCTGCATCGGTTTCTATTATTGGTTCTCGCAAATTTGCAAGTCGCTTATGTTGTATATCAAACACTCGATCTGTTACACCAAAGAGATCTAACATATTTATATTAGGCTGTGACATTTTAACTCGAATATTATTCTCATTTTCTAACATAGATGTTACTTTATGATCGATTTTTTTACAATATTTTCAACATATTTCTTATTAACAGCATCATACATATTAATTGGATCCAAAACATTTTCAAGTCTCATATTGTTTATATCAAGAACACCTTCCCTGACTGATAAATTATTCAGTAGTAAATCATTCTGAGGAATCTTATAGGAATCGACAAGTGATCTGATTTTTACTTCTAACTGATTATATTTTCCATCCACATAACCCTTTGTAGCCACATCACTTGATATTAATGGATCTAAGACCCCACTTAGCCGCTTACCTTTAAGTCGTATGACATTGGTTCTATCATCTGACTCTAAGAAGCTCTTGTTTTTCAAGTCCATTTTTGGTCAAACTGCTTCTTAAGCTGTATAAATGAATCATCCACATATTTCTTGGTGCTAGCATCATTATTTTCCTTAGGAGAAGAAAGGTTGCTAATGCGTTTCGAGTTAAGTCTGATAGAATCACTTAAGACATCGAATGCCCTTAAAACAACATTAAGTTTGTTCCAGGTAACTATATTGTCAACAAACCTTCTAAGACTAGTTATGGAACTATCAGCATACTTTTTGGTAGATGCATCACTGTTCTCCAGTGGATCTCGCAAACCTGAAACACTTTTGTTTCCAAAGTTGACTGCATCATGTGAAAGATGTAGTATACTGAAAAATGATTTTAGCTGTGGAATCCATTTACTGATTGAAACTAAGAAATTGTCAACATATTGCTTTGTAGCTACATCATTCACTGCTTGTGGTTCAGAGAGAACAAGCTGAACGTTTCCAGAGGACTGCATTGTGCAAACTAAAATAAAAGTAATGCAAAGTCTTCTTAAATGCAAAAGAACTCATCAAACTTCTTGCGATAACGTCCATTGTGAATTTTATCATCTTTGCTGATAACTAAGAAACTGTACAGTTCACTATCCCAAACTTGTTTACACAAGTTTAGAAATTGAGCATAATCCATATCTGTATCAACATGATCATTGTATACATGCCTTAAATTGCACTCATCTTGTTTGAATAGCATAATCATGTTAGCATTATCTCTAATCAGTTGCTTTGGGATCCGACTGAATGTCTGAAATAGGTAAAGGCAGTCAATATCATAATGTCGCCCCATGCAAAAATAAGCCCTTATGTTCTCTTGTTTGTCGCATATAACATCAACAAAAACAAAAACTGAAGATGGTAAGGCTTTATCAGGTAAAATAACATCTTCATTGTTTGAAAATGTAAAGAATTTGATCCTTTCAAGCCTAGATAATATGTTTGTGAGAAATTTATACTTCGCTTGATGCAACGATTTTGAATATATATAAAGATTCTGAAATTTTAGACCATTTTCATGAATCAGAAGATTCACTACAACGTTAGTTTTTCCAAAATTTGAGGGACCGCAAATAATGCATCGCACAGTATGTGGTAACAAATCACCATGTTTCTTCCTCTTACCATCTGTATTATCAAATGAAATATTTGTAACTGGTAGTTGGAGTACATGTTTCTTCAAGCGCATGTTGGTTAAAAGTGTTACAGATGCTTGGTGTAATGTATATAAAAGTAGATTTTTCCCACCAACCTAATCATTTAATGGCTAGACACACTCAGAGGAAGGTTGGCAGAGGTATTTTAAACACAGCTATTAACAGACTCCCTATAGATCTGCACCTACCAGGATACAATTATTGTGGTCCAGGTACCAAGCCGGCCGGTGTGGCCAAGCGGTTAAAGGCGCTACAGTCTGGAACCGCGTGACCGCTACGGTCGCAGGTTCGAATCCTGCCTCGGGCATGGATGTGTGTGATGTCCTTAGGTTAGTTAGGTTTAAGTAGTTCTAAGTTCTAGGGGACTGATGACCTTAGAAGTTAAGTCCCATAGTGCTCAGAGCCAGCCAGCAGGTACCAAACTACAGAAGAGATTACAACGCGGTGATCGTGGTATCAATCCACTAGATGATGCATGTAAAGAGCATGACATAGCATATGCCACATTTCCAGATAATCTTTCACAAAGACATAAAGCTGATGAAATGTTAGCAAAGAAAGCTTGGGAACGTGTTAAAACAAAATCCGCAAAGCTTGGTGAGATACTGGGAGCATTAGGAGTTGCAGGTACAATGAAAGCAAAAGTTAAATTGGGGATGGGTGCAAAAAATTCTTCAAGGAGGAAGAAAGACACATTGAAGAAGGTTATTACAAAGGTAGGTAGAGCTATGAAGGGATTAAAGAAGAATGGGAATCTTCTTAGTACAGCTAAGATTGCTCATAAAATAGCGGTAGACAGTGTTCGAAAGACAGGAGTCGAAAATTTACAAAAGAATAAGACTCGTTTTATACCTATTCCAAAAACAGGTGGTGCTTTACCTCTTATACCAATTTTTGCAGCTCTTTCTGCTACTGGAAGTCTTGCAGGTGGAGCCTCTGGTATAGCTAAAGCAGTTAATGATGCAAAAAGTGCCCGTAAGCAGTTGGCAGAGATGCAACAACATAATAGAAAGATTGAAGCTCTAGCTTTGCAAAAGGGTAAAGGACTTTATTTAACCCCATATAAAAAGAATGGTATGGGACTTTATCTAAATAAAGGAACTAAAAAAATCCAGTTGATATTACCAGATCGACCTCTTACAAATATCGATTTGAGATTCTATGAAAAAAAGTGGAAAATACCTAATTTCTGAGGTTTTTTTCATGAGAGACACATTACCTAAAACAGCAAAAAAAATTTGAAAGTGCAATTGTGAACTTGAACACTTCAAAAGAGCCTGGATCACACTGGGTTGCATACAAAAAGAAGAATGATACTGTCTACTGCTTTGATAGCTTTGGTAATCTACCACCACCTTATGAAATCTTAAAATATTTGAATCATTGTACTTTTAAATATAATTACAATACCTTTCAAGCAATTAATAGTTACAATTGTGGTCACCTGTGTTTGAAATTTCTTTGTAAAGAATAAAAGGAGCTACAAGTGTACATACATATGCATTCACACAATGGATATTGGACAAGGTAAGACATTAATTGTTAGTGGAAAAAAATCAGTGCTGGTAACAAAATTTAATCCAGCACTGGACGTATCAAATGGTGTCTATGAAATAGCGCTTCTGAACTATTTTTCATACAATTCAATACCTAATGTTACTCCACAGAATTGCAATTTCTATTTTTCTAAACATAATGAAATATTACAGAAGTTTGTCATTCCAACTGGTTCATACGAATTGCAAGATATTTTCTCTGAACTGTTAATACAAACAGATGAATACAATGAAAAATTAACAAGTTCATCTCTCAAAATTTTTCTTGACTTTGATTATGATAAACATCTTAATCGATGCAAATAAAACACAATGTTACACTAAACTTTGATTTAAATAACAATCTTGGATCCCTTCTAGGATTTACAAAGGGAGTGATTAAAGGCAATAAAGATTATAGCATTGTATCAACAGCTAACCATCCTGTGAATATTCAGAACATAAATGTTTTAAATAAAGAATGTAATATACGTATCAGGCGGTTCCTATATTAATGGTGAACCTTCTCATGTTATTCACCAGTTTTGGCCAACAGTAGCTCCAGGATATAAGATTGTGGAAACACCAAATTCACCCATTTATGTGCCAGTCATTACAAGATACATAACCTATTTTATAATATCTATTTTTGACCAAGACAGGCAAGTTTTACCACTAGATGAAGACGAAATAACTGTTAGACTTCACTTGAGACGAATTAAGTAATGGGAATTGTGTATAAGGAGAACTGTAATTTTAGTAATGGAAGTGGTGTCACTATCAAAAAAGTAAGAAAAAATAAAAAAGCTTTTAACTATATACAGTAAACAGCTATTGAAGTCATTAGGGTACAAATTAGTATAAATACTATAACATCATGGATGGTAACAACACTTCTGCACAGATTGCTAAACAGTGAAAAAGGAACAATGAGCAGTATTCTGAATGTTCGTGAAAACATTACTTTTGATGATTCAGTTCATCGAATTGAGAACCATGCATACAAACGTTATGGACAATCAGTATTTGGGTATAATGATTCAGTATCAATTGTCATTCAAAATGAAAACAGTTACTTATTACCTTCAGAAAGTAGATTATTCATTGAAGGAAAAATAGTAAATACTGCTAAAACTAAGGCAACTGATGCTAATTTAGGCAAAAACTGTGTACTTTTCTTATTTTCAGAACTTCAATATCGTCTTAATAATGAAGTTGTTGACCATGTTCGTAATCCTGGAATTACTACACTTCTGAAGGGAACTGCATCTTTTACACCTTATCATTCCAATATACTGTTAAATGCAGGATGTGGCTCAGTTGCAAACATCAAAGAACTTGTAGATAGTAAAGGTCATTTCAACTTCTGTATTCCTTTGAAAATGATATTTGGCTTTTGTGAAGATTATAAAAAAATTATACTCAATGCACGACATGAATTAGTTTTAATTCGTAACAGGAATGATACATCTTCTGTATTAGCAACTAAATCAGATCCAGATGTGCAAATAATACTGGAAAAAGTGTGGTGGGAAATGCCTCATGTGCATGTAGTAGATAAAAATCAAATTCCATTGTGGAATATTTTGAAAAATGATAGAAGTTTAAGACTTGCCTTTCGTCATTGGGATTTAATACAAAGCATAGCACCAGAGATTAATTTTTGGTCCTGGAAAATTAAGTTCACAACACATCTGGAAACTGCTAGATATGTAATTTTGGGTTTTCAAGTTGATAGGGAAGCCTATGACAAAGATTCTAGTATATTTGATAGTGTAGATATAACAAATTTGAAAGTGTATTTAAATTCTGTGCGATATCCAGAAGAAAACTTTCTATGTGATTTTGAAACCAAAACATTGGCTCAAGCATATGATTTATATTCAAGATTTCAGCACTCATATTATATTCATAACGGATTAAGTAAACCACTTTTGAGTCCAATTGAATTCCATAACAACCCCATATTTGTTACTGATTGTTCACATCAAAATTAATCAATAAAATCCCCCATAATAGATATGAAGATTGAGATAGAAACAAAGAATCCTTTTAAAAGAAACACAATGGCATACTGTCTTGTAATACATGATGTTATTATTGATATGAACCCCACTATCAACCGCGTGATGAAATGTGTGCAGATATAAGCTTATAAAGTTATATTCTACTGTTAGTACTGCTCTTGTAACAGACTGAATCAAAATGAATAAGGTAATAATCATTGAATCAAGACACAATATTGTGACTTGTTTAATGGTGAACTTGATTGAGGATGCAGAAAGAATATTAAGTGTTCATACTGTACCTTATTCAGCAAGTACACTGGAAAGTCTTATAAGAACCTTGCTTCTAGCGCACAGTGAGTGTAAAACAATTGCATACTCTAGAAATTATCTGCAAATGGAAATTCTACGGTGCTTGAAGAATATTATTCCAGAAGACTTAAATCTCATACAACTTGAATATTATGGTTTCCAAGAAGATGAGTGCGACGTTTTTATGGTGTTTCAATGGTTAAAGTCAATAAATGTTTGTAAAATTATATTTAGAATATCTCAAAAACTGGGACAACCTCAGAATCTAAATGGTTTAGATTATTATCTATTTCCTGTCAAGCTCTTACCTAAGTTAATCTCGGTTCCACAAATCTTTAAACTGTTACCACAATGTATGCAAATGATGAATATTTAAAATGTTACCAATATTGTTATCGACTTCATGCCAATGATGTTAGAGATAATTGTTAAATGTGAATGTAAGTGATAAGGTTTATTTTTTAATAAAATACTGAACAACTTATATAGTCTTATTATTTTTATTAACTTTATAAGTATACATTTTACATATCACAAGTTTTGATAGTGACATATTGTGCTATACATCTGAAAGTTTTTCTATCCTATAATGTCCCCATGGTAATGTATATACGCCATTTTTTTCCACATAACTTTTATCATCATCATATGATAATGCTAATTTTCTTTGCTTTATAGTGTGTACTATATGAGAATTAGATTGAATAGTGTATTGTGTAGTCATTTTTGGTTCATTATCCAATATGCAACTACGATAGTCATCAATACTTATTTGCTTCAGAGATGCACATTTCAAACCTTTCGCCTTCTTTATAGTAGAATGAGAATCAGTATCTATTACATACATTTTTGGTCTTAGACCAATAAATTCAGTTACAATCTCTCCATTAAATTCATCTTTCATTAAACCAATTACACGTTTGTTATATATTGAAATATTATATCTATTTTCAGATGGATATCCAGAGGTATCAAACATACAATTCATGTCGGGTCTGATATCACTATACAAATCACTTGTAGATATAAGATATTCAAAGCTGTCAGTATCAGTATAACACATTTCCACTTTTTGTAGAGGATACTTTTTCAACATATAATTATAATGGAATTTAACATACTTGTTTTAGAAAGGTCAAGGATTGTCATTCCTACCGCAATCGGTTTATCAAATGGTACTGATGTTTTTGCCATTTCTATAGCAACTAAAGACTCATCGAAAATAGCCCTCTTTTTAAAATTTGGTTGGGCAATATATGCTGCTGCACCATACCTACCATTCCATGAGGAAACCAATCGAACATTTCGCATTTTTCTCACATTTTGCATTGTCTTACCAAAGGTACTATTATTCATTAACTTAAAAAAAATTTTTTCAAAATCGTTTTTAGCTTGAATCCTTTTTCTTGTGTTGATTTCAATATATGGTTTCATCCATGCCCTCTGAGAAAATGATAGAATTCTGTGAATCTTTTCTAATTCAAGACCTAAAGAGAGGCTTTGTTTAAGATTTTGTAATGTAAAACATATTTCGTTTTATCATAAAGTGTCCACATTAATCTAGGTGGGGCTTTACTATTACTCTTAGGAGATTTCATTTTCTCAGGGCACAAAGGAAAATCGTGATGTTGGTCATGACATTTTTTGTGATACTTCAGATCAACTTCAAATATGTATCCAACATCAGCTTCATCCAATACATTCATCACATTGAATGTTTGTACCTCATCTGCTGTTAACCACTTAAAATTACCAACAGGTAAGTATTGCATCATTGCCCACCCATACAGATTATTTACATCAAAATATCCAATGAATGATTCTTCCTTAGAAGAATAATAACTCTTCATATACTTGTTATTAGCTACAGCATGTCTGTGTGAGCAATGAACAATACCTCCTCTGATTCCTCTTTCAACAAATTGTAATTGGGTTACATCTGTAATTAACTCCAATATTACATTAGTAGATTTAAGAAGAGCATCCCAAGCTAAACCTGGTGATGTTACATAATGAGCAGGATCTAATTTATATGTATCAAGACATAATTTTCTGAAATTTTAAAATACATCAGCTAGCAATAGAACATCAGATTTTAAGTATATATCTGTATAATCGCCAATAGTTTTACATTTAAAAAGAGTCCATACATAATATGCACGTTTATACTCTAAGTGTGATACAGTTTCACCAGTTAGAAGACTTTGGAAATGTTCTCTCTGAGGTAGTTTTGTTTCTTGCAATTTCATTTCATCAGTGATATATTCATATGGGAATATACCTTTCTGACATACTAAACTGAACTGATTTTCATCATTAAAGTATTTTCTTGTTAATTGCAATGAGCATTTATCCATATATGAGACACATTTTTCTAATGAACAAGCTAAAAAATTTAGAGAGTCTATAAATCGGTATTTAATGAAGCCAAATGATCTATCACCTATTACTTTTTTTACATATTTTGTAAATGACTTGTATTTCTCAGTATTTGTAGGTATTAAGGTGACATGGATTTCATTCTTTTTTTAAATTTCCTTCACCTCATCAGATACCTTGCATTCACATAAATCTTTTATAAGAAAGTGAGCATCATAGTTAGTTAAGTTATGGGATATTACTGGCACTATCACACTAGGCTTATAATTTAAATTACAAGATTGATATGCTGCTCCACGAAATTTTCCAGTAAAATGACAATGATCCTTGACTCTTACATCAGTTGTAAGGAAGTGTTTTTTACATATATGGCATGTTTTAGCGTTTTCAAAGAATTTTTTGTCCTGATCATTCATCTGTAATTGCTTTTTATTCTTAAAGTACTGTAATACATTATCTGAAATTGCATTTAGATTATCAGTAAACCACTTCATATAATCTAACCCTCTATACAAGTAAAAATAGGAATATTTTTCATCATGAGTACAATGTACATACTTTGCAACACTGTATGGAACATGAACATGAACAGGTTCTGAATGAGATCTCTCACTACTTTGAGGACATGTTGTGAGAGGTTGTAACATACATTCAATATCACCATAAATAACAAATGGTACCTTTTCCTTATTGCAGTAGTTTTGAAATTGTATAGTTTTAGTTTCTTTACTTGGCATTACTGTTCTCACAGCCTGAAATTTAATACAATCTTCCAAATGCACCTTAAGTTTATCCTCTGTATAAAAGTAACACAAACATCTTTCACAGAAGTGAATCGATTGTTTATGGCTTGTTAGTGAAGATCTCATCAAACGAGATAGATTGGTTATGTAGTAGAAGTGATAAATATTAGAAAAATCAGTTTGAAGTACTAATAAATTTGCATGCCTATTATATCTTTGTTTGCTTATATGTATAGGTACAAAATAAAACTCTTTATTTTGAGCAATATTTTTCCTTGCAACCATCCAATCACCATTATCATACTGAATTCCATAGACATTAACTGATATACCTGGATTCTGCCTCTCGAATTGAGTAAGATATTTAAACTCCATTGGAAATGGAATTCCAGTAAAATTAAGTTCATTTTCAAATTTTTATAATTAGACAACTTATACTTATTCTGTTTCACTGGATACAAAGCACATAACACTGCCCATTTAAAACATTCATTATCACTACTATGTATGCTAACTATCGCTCTCTTGTCTCTAATTACATCAGGCAATTCATGATTCCTCCCAACTCGAAAGCCTTTATTTACATTAAGATTTACACAAAGCTTTACAATTTCCTTTAATGCTAAACCTGAATCTCTCTCTTGAAATGAATCAAATTTTTTCATGATTGCCTCCACAACATGTTCTGTGTACCATGCATATATATCATCAGAAATATAAAACGCTTTGTTTTTAGAAGAAATATAAATTTCCTTTTCCTCAGCAGATATTGGTGAGAGGAATATGCACAAAAGAGAACAATTGATTTTCAAAGCCTAATGTTTTGTTTTAACATTTGTCTTAAACAATGGAAAACACCTTTCCAAAAAAAGTCGAGGGTCTTGAATGTTGTGATTATATACACTCCTGGAAATTGAAATAAGAACACCGTGAATTCATTGTCCCAGGAAGGGGAAACTTTATTGACACATTCCTGGGGTCAGATACATCACATGATCACACTGACAGAACCACAGGCACATAGACACAGGCAACAGAGCATGCACAATGTCGGCACTAGTACAGTGTACATCCACCTTTCGCAGCAATGCAGGCTGCTATTCTCCCATGGAGACGATCGTAGAGATGCTGGATGTAGTCCTGTGGAACGGCTTGCAATGCCATTTCCACCTGGCGCCTCAGTTGGACCAGCGTTCGTGCTGGACGTGCAGACCGCGTGAGACGACGCTTCATCCAGTCCCAAACATGCTCAATGGGGGACAGATCCGGAGATCTTGCTGGCTAGGGTAGTTGACTTACACCTTCTAGAGCACGTTGGGTGGCACGGGATACATGCGGACGTGCATTGTCCAGTTGGAACAGCAAGTTCCCTTGCCGGTCTAGGAATGGTAGAACGATGGGTTCGATGACGGTTTGGATGTACCGTGCACTATTCAGTGTCCCCTCGACGATCACCAGTGGTGTACGGCCAGTGTAGGAGATCGCTCCCCACACCATGATGCCGGGTGTTGGCCCTGTGTGCCTCGGTCGTATGCAGTCCTGATTGTGGCGCTCACCTGCACGGCGCCAAACACGCATACGACCATCATTGGCACCAAGGCAGAAGCGACTCTCATCGCTGAAGACGACACGTCTCCATTCGTCCCTCCATTCACGCCTGTCGCGACACCACTGGAGGCGGGCTGCACGATGTTGGGGCGTGAGCAGAAGACGGCCTAACGGTGTGCGGGACCGTAGCCCAGCTTCATGGAGACGGTTGCGAATGGTCCTCGCCGATACCCCAGGAGCAACAGTGTCCCTAATTTGCTGGGAAGTGGCGGTGCGGTCCCCTACGGCACTGCGTAGGATCCTACGGTCTTGGCGTGCATCCATGCGTCGCTGCGGTCCGGTCTACATCTACATCTACATCCATACTCCGCAAGCCACCTGACGGTGTGTGGCGGAGGGTAACTTCAGTACCTCTATCGGTTCTCCCTTCTATTCCAGTCTCGTATTGTTCGTGGAAAGACGGATTGTTGGTATGCCTCTGTGTGGGCTCTAATCTCTCTGATTTTATCCTCATGGTCTCTTCGCGAGATATACGTAGGAGGGAGCAATATACTGCTTGACTCTTCGGTGAAGGTATGTTCTCGAAACTTTGACAAAAGCCCGTACCGAGCTACTGAGCGTCTCTCCTGCAGAGTCTTCCACTGGAGTTTATCTATCATCTCCGTAACGCTTTCGCGATTACTAAATGATCCTGTAACGAAGCGCGCTGCTCTCCGTTGGATCTTCTCTATGTCTTGTATCAACCCTATCTGGTATGGATCCCACACTGCTGAGCAGTATTCAAGCAGTGGGCGAACAAGCGTACTGTAACCTACTTCCTTTGTTTTCGGATTGCATTTCCTTAGGATTCTTCCAATGAATCTCAGTCTGGCATCTGCTTTACCGACAATCAACATTATATGATCATTCCATTTTAAATCACTCCTAATGCGTACTCCCAGATAATTTATGGTATTAACTGCTTCCAGTTGCTGACCTGCTATTTTGTAGCTAAATGATAAAGGATCTATCTTTCTGTGTATTCGCAGCACATTACACTTGTCTACATTGAGATTCAGTTGCCATTCCCTGCACCATGCGTCAATTCGCTGCAGATCCTCCTGCATTTCAGTACAATTTTCCATTGTTACAACCTCTCGATACACCACAGCATCATCTGCAAAAAAGCCTCAGTGAGGCAGTGCCCAGGTCGACGGGCACGTGCACCTTCCGCCGACCACTGGCGACAACATCGATGTACTGTGGAGACCTCACGCCCCACGTGTTGAGCAATTCGGCGGTACGTCCACCCGGCCTCCCGCATGCCCACTATACGCCCTCGCTCAAAGTCCGTCAACTGCACATACGGTTCACGTCCACGCTGTCGCGGCATGCTACCAGTGTTAAAGACTGCGATGGTGCTCCGTATGCCACGGCAAACTGGCTGACACTGACGGCGGCAGTGCACAAATGCTGCGCAGCTAGCGCCATTCGACGGCCAACACCGCGGTTCCTGGTGTGTCCGCTGTGCCGTGCGTGTGATCATTGCTTGTACAGCCCTCTCGCAGTGTCCGGAGCAAGTATGGTGGGTCTGACACACCGGTGTCAATGTGTTCTTTTTTCCATTTCCAGGAGTGTATTTCACAAGTACAAATACGTTTTCGGAATGCTGATTGTCTATCAGTCCATTCTAATTCTACATCTGCTTCCTCACTTCTTCGCGTTTTCGGTAGAGCACTAGTAGCCATGCCCCCACAGTTTGTACAGTCTATCTGTACCGAGAAGTAATTGCTTACAATTTGAATATACACACTTGATTTCTATGTTTGAGAAATCTGTTTTCAAATGATACTCTGCTTCACAATGGTCATGTCTACAGAACACAGAATCTGATATCAAAGATGTCTGTAATATGTATAACAATTCTTTGAAGTAGTGTACTCCAAGTTCATTTGGATTGAATACGAAAATTTCAGTCTCATAAGTACATTGGAGTTTGCTGTATCTCAGATAAGCTAAGTAATGCTCACCTTTACAGAACATGTCATTTATTGCTTTCAAAATTACTTCTTCTAGAAGCCTTTTATATTGTAAAAAATTGTTACTGACGCTGTGTAATCTAAATCTGAAGTTGAGTGTATCCTCATCTTTAAGCTTTCTGTCACACCCATCATTCACAAAACTGTTAGTATCTACAACCTTCACATTCCCATGTGGACATACTTTATTAAATTCTAAAGACATTTTTCTTCTTTCTAATCGCAAAGTAATTAGTCACACTATAAAACACTCTATAAAACACACTATAAAACACACTATAAACACTCTTCTTAGTCTACGCAAAAACTAACTGTGTACATATTATTTTCCTCAACTTTTCCAGTATATGTTAAATGAACTTTTCCACTGTTGAGGTACTCCAAATCTTCATCGCTCATCTTAGAAAACTGAGTAGGAAGAAGGGCTTTTGTGCTTTCTAATTCCACAAGCACCGCTGGACCAAAGGGTGTAGTAACCCTTTTTGCTCATAGTATTATGAACTTCTTATTTATAGGTAATGTTGACAACCTCGTTGTTGCCTTCTGTATGCTAGCCTCACTGCCAAGAACATTAAGATTCTGCAATGAAGGATTCCTATCTTAAGATATAATATAAACTATTTCATATTTATGTTAATGCTTAACTATGCTTAAAGCAATAACATATACTTACATTTTGATAGGTCTTTGCAGCAAGATCAGTAACACAGCTATTGACTTGTAGAACTCTAACTTCTCTGATCTGTGAATGAGCTTATATACACAATCCAGCAGGATATCTCTAAAGTTCCACTTTTTTGACTTAAAAGGTTATCCAGAAGGTTAGAAGATGTAATGCTTTGCATTAAAAGATTATCCATCAGGTCAACATGCTGAAATGTGACATCAGCCTGCTGGCTGATGAAATTTGTACCCCATGCAGAGGGTTATCCATAGGTCAACAATCTAGCAGTCTTAATTATAACTGAAAGCCGGCAAATTAATCGATGTGATACCAGCCAGTTGGCAAACGAAATGTTTACACATTATCCATCAGGTCAACAGCTTGAATTGTGACGTCAGCTTGCTGGCTGATGAAATTTTACCCCATTCAAAAGGGTTATCCATAGGTCAGCGAGCTAGTAGTCTTAATTACTCCCAGTGTCTGCTAATTAAACGATATGCGATTCTGGTCTGTCTGATAAAATTTTACCGCATGAAAAGGGTTATCCATAGGTCAACAGTCTAGCAGTCTTAATTATAAAAGAAAGCCTGCTAATTAATCGATTCGATACCGGCCAGTTGGCTGATGAAATGTTTACAGATTATCCATCAGGTCAGCAGCTTGAACTGTGACGTCAGCCTGCTGGCTGATGAAATTTTACCACATGCATAGGGTTATCCATAGGTCAGCGAGCTAGTAGTATTAATATCACCCAGTATCTGCTAAATAAACGATATGCAATACTGGTCTGTTGGCTGACGAAATGTTTACCACAAGCATAGGGTTATCTACATAGGTCAATAAACGTAATGATTTGTTAAATCCATGGAGAAACGCACTTTGAAAACGTTATTCATAGGTCAGCGAGCTGGTGGTCTTAGTTCCAACCAGCAACTCATAATTAATCGATAAGTGGTATCAGCCTGTTGCCTAACGAAATGTTTAGCGTATGCAAAAGGTTGACAATAGGGTCAACAAGCTGCTTAAAAATACTCAGCTCTTTATTATATAGCCAGCCCTTGGAGGAGGGAATAAAGAAGAATCTGTTTACGACATTGCAATGAGCTAATGACAATAGGGTCAACATGCTGCTTAAAAATACTCAGCTCTTTATTATATAGCCAGCCCTTGGAGGAGGGAATAAAGTGGAAGCTATTTACGACATTGCAATGAGCTAAAGGCGTTATATATATTTATCTGTAAATTATCTCCTCAACCAAACTAAAATGGTATTTATACCACAAATTTGTGAAGCATATTAGTCAGTTCACTCTTCACCATTCTGGTGTGTGTGTAAACTTCTTTCAAGACGTATACTGTAATCTTCGACTGTCAAGGCTTCAAGACATGTGCAAATGAATTTGTTCCTAAGGACTTAGCATTCCAAATGCTGTGCGATGGTGGAATAGTGTTTGCCTCTGGAAGTTACATTCTTCAATGTACAACACCGTATTACGAACTTGATATCGAATCAGCAAAATGGTTGGCAGAGAACCATCACCACTACAACATTAATTCAGTTGGAGTCTCGCTGGATAGTGCATTAAACTCCATCAAATCAGTGGTACCAACAAACTGCACTGTACTTGTTAAAGGTACTGAAAAAGTGAAATGGGTAAGAGAGTTCTTGCCTGACTGCCTAATAACTAATGCGGAGGAGAAAGGCTGCCCTTCACTACATGCTCTATGTATGCTGAATGGTATTGGCAGGTACCAACCAGTAACTGCGAAATTGAACACATATCTGCTGGTGAAGTGGTACAAAGAGTACTACTTAAAAAAATGATGCCAAACAGTGTGGTGTATAGAGTGTAATGGACCCACACAAAAACAGGCAAGTGTGAACTGTTAGACAATTGTGAATCCTGTGAAAACTGTGAAGCTTATTTTCATTTCCTAGTATTCAGACCTTTTTTGTAAATGCTTTAAAATTCCTGATGTGTTGTTTGATGGTGTGTATCTGTGGTATAACTATTAGGAACTTGAAGAAGCAGTTGTTCGTTTGGTATATCTCTAAAACATGACTGTAATTTTATATAATTCTTTAAAAATAACTGTAATTTTAAATAATAAAATTACATTTTATGTTACAGTAATCCAACTGTTATGTTTTCTATCAAAACCTAACCATTTCACAAATGCCTTATTTCCTTTCCTGTACAATACTTTCTCTAATAGATAAGTACTGGGGTATTTTGTTTTTTGTAATTTATGACCATAAAACGCACCAGCAATATTATTTAGTTCAAAATCTTGCAGAGTGAATGTCCTAGGATTTGTTTCTTGGGCTCCAATTATCTTAAATATTTCTGTAGACCAATTTGGTGTGTATCCTTTATCAAAAATGGCTTTGTTTTTACTGATTCTTACAAACTCTCCTACTTTAAATTTCTGCTTTGATTTGTCTATGGTACATATTTTATTATATACTGTGGATAAAAGGTGATTATCATTAACATCGCAAGGTCGCATCTTAATTGTGGAATGCTTTGTTCTATTATATTTATCAATTAAATGTGTTAGAATGTTAATCCACCTGTAAGAGCCTGTAGCTGTAAATTCTTTAAACATTAGTCCTTTTAATGTTCTGTTGAAACGTTCAATAACTGAAGCCTTCAGATTGGAATAAGTAGAATAATGATGGATGTTAAGTCGCATCATTAACATTTTAAATTTTGAATTACAGAATCCTTTCCCAAAATCTGTTTGTAAAAATGCAGGTACTCTCTCACAGTGTTTGTACAATTTCTTAATAGCTTTTGTAACTTCATCTCCAGACTTGGTCTTTAAAGCAACTGCCCAAGCATATTTCGAGTACACATCAATCAGTGTTAGTATATACTTGTAACCTGAATTGTATTTAGAATATGCACTCATTTCCACTAAATCAGCTTGATGCAAGTCATCAAATCCTTTGGTAATAACTGTCCGCCTAGGATACACTTTTTGAGCACTACGATGGTGCTCATTAGCAATGGCACGTTGTGTCATATTGAGTTGTGTAAGTAGAGAAAAGTGATGTCCTTTACACATGTCTGATGTTCTTTATACACGCAGAATATATGAAAAAATTCAATGTCACTTCAGTGTGTGTGTGTGTGTGTGTGTGTGTGTGCGTGTGTGTAATATTACGTAAGGTCAGTGCCATCAAGTAAATCACCATGACATCATCATGACTTAACAAAATATAGCTATGTAGGTTGTGGCACTGTCAACACTATCGCAGTGAGCTAAAGACGTCATATTACGTTAGGTCAGTATCAAAACACGCGGAAATAAGGTCAACGCTGTTGGCAAAAGTCCACCAAGTATGTCATCATAAAAATATTTCACTATATTGATGTCATTATGATGTAATTCATCATTACGTCATCATGACGTCATTATGACGTCATAGTTACGTCATTATGACGTCATAGATAGGTTGTGAATGTGACGTCATAATTACATCATTGTGACGTCATCATTACGTCATTGTGACGTCATCATTACATCATTGAGACGTCAGAGATAGGCTGTGATGTCGCTGGTGCTTGAAGCCCCATTGCTCCAATACTAAGGCAGGTAATATTAAGGGGATCGTAGTAATCTTCGGAAGTGGCCAACAGTCACAATGAAACCACGTATAGCAATAAGTTGAAATACTTCTGAGTGCTTAAGTTAAGCTGAATTACTAGCGTGTGTACTATAAGTTGGAAATATTTAAGAAATGGCGTGTGCAGGAATTGAAATTAGAGACGAGTACTTCCACGTGGTGAGTACTGTGTGAGTCTCAATCTGTGTATGAAACAAAGGATAAAGAGAAGTACTCGTCCATGGTATCAGTTGAGGACTCGCGTGTGTGATGAATATGTTCTTAATATTACTTTGCGTGTTGTGTTTCCGTGTGACGCTTGATTCAAACCATAATACTCTGAGAGAGAAGCAAGGTGAGTCAGCCATCTATTCAGCAACGCCACTTGGCTTGCATTGCACAGGAAGACGTGCATATAATGTCCAGAGTTCGTAGTAGCAAAGAAAAGTTACGAAGTGGGGCAGTGTTGTGTGGAACTGGGATGAATACTAATTGAAGTGGGAAAGCTGAAAGTGATGTGATTATAATATTGTGACTATTCCTTATGTCGTACTCCATGCTGCAGTGTGGTGTATGTCATGTAATTTTAAGTATGTGTGGTTTGCATGGGAGAGTAGCAAGGTAGTTTCAGAGGTAGTGGGTTATGCATGTTCCTTTTGTACTGCTTGGTCTGGAGGAAAGTTTTGTGATGATGGTTGTGAGAGTCGAAGTGTGAGATATAGAAAAAGATCCACCATCCTATCCAGAAAGTGCACTGTAGCATTAAATAATTACGAGACCATAAGATAGAGAATCACCAATGTAAAGCCATGCCCAATGGGTGGAATTTCCCATGTGTTATTGTTGTAGGTTATAGAATTTGTGCGTTTAGGTTATAGAATTTATTGGAATAAATAAGATAGTGAAAAGAAAAAGATTGGTGGCCTTTTCCTTCGAATTGTATGTTGTCATGATATCCACAATTTATAATGTGTGCGCGATTCATATTCAGTGCGATGGCCACGTGTTGATAAAAGCCGTTAAATAAGAAAGGAAATGTGGTATTGCCAGTGCGTAGTGAACAGTCAGTGTTGTGTAAATTACTAACAGTCAGATGTGCGTTTCCGTTGCGTAATATCCAAGCAGGAGGATGACTTTTAACTTAATTGTGAGTACTAGAGTTCATGTTACTTGATAAATAAAAAATGAATCCACTCGCTTGGCAGACCACTCATCTTGCAGGCCTGACTGCTTGATGCCACAGTATGAGCAAGGCATGTGGGTGCCTCTCATAATTTCGACCCTGCCAGAATTTTGCTGTTAGGGTTTGCTGTTAAGATTTTTTTGATGGAATATATTGTGATAGCGCTAAGAAGTAAAATTTTTTTCTTTCCAACTTCTTTCTGGATTGGTGAGGATCTTTTATTTTTTTTATGTAATTGGTTCAAATGGTTCAAATGGCTCTGAGCACTATGGGACTCAACTGCTGTGGTCATAAGTCCCCTAGAACTTAGAACTACTTAAACCTAACTAACCTAAGGACAGCACACAACACCCAGCCATCACGAGGCAGAGAAAATCCCTGACCCCGCCGGGAATCGAACCCGGTGTAATCTCCCCACGGAAAATTACCCTCTACCACGCAATAATTAATAATGGTCAATCAAATCATCCACATTTATTTACGTATGAAAAGTATCTGAGCAGATTTTCTAGTAATATATGCGCCGACAGTTCGTCGACGCCAAGGTATTTTTCGAGTACGTTTATTCTTTGGAACAACAGAGGTACACAGGTGTATGCTCCATGGTCATTATAGTTGGAGAAAGGGAGATAGATAGAGAGAGAAAGGAACAGCTTCGGAAAGTATCGGTTGGAAGATTTTCGTATTGCAAAAGGAGATTTATTTACTCTTCTTCGCGATAAAGCGAGGCAGGAAAGTTTGTGCCGCTAGCGGGGTAGACAAAGAGAAAGAAGGACTTGTAAAAGTAAATTTCATGAGACTAAAAATCCACGGAAACGGAACATGTACGGAAATGGATTCAATATACAATTTTCCTCAGAAATAAGGTTTGTGACCATTTCATTTTAGAGTGAATGACGAATGCGTTCTCTGTCTGAATTGTTGATGATTGTCTGGGGCCTGTAATTAATTGGGAAGTTTCAGCTGTGATGAAGAGAGCCTGCAATCTCTGAGTTTTATTGAAATCGTCCAAAAAGGCTTCGTCCACATCTGAAATTTTAGATCTGTCGTAAACTGAACGAAGTGTTCAAAACGATCGATTTTTTCCCAACTGAATGCAGCGCTTAATAATAATAACGTATGTGAAGATCTTTTCTAGCAAGCCAGCCGCTGAATATTAAGAAGAAGGGCTCCACCAGAGATTTTAATAGGCTGATTTCATGTAACTTAAGACTTTCAGCAAAATCGATTTAAGTAGTAAGGGCATTCATTAGAATGGCCAATCCGTGACAGGACACGTTTTTGGACGTTGTTAAAATAATTTTGTTCTTTGTTTCATGTGAACTACGACGAGACAACTTAACGTGGAAAAGAGAAGAAATACTCGCAGGCGCATTATTTCATCGACAAATAAAAGCAGCACGCGGGACGCAGAAAAAAGGCCAGATCTATAATTTTTTTGTAAACTTGATAGTATTGAGGAAGTAGTCGTAGATTTGAATATTTTCTAATTGTGTTCATAACAGAAGTAGTTTGATTCGAATATTTTCTAATTGTGTTCATAACAGAAGTAGTTTGATTCACTTGCCCTAGTTGCATTTATCTGTATAAGTACCATAACAAAGTAGCCACAGAAGTATTCGTGTGAAGGGAGATATATATATATCTTGACGGTAGAACATTTATATGGTTTTAACGAGGGCAATGTTTAAGATGAGTCAATCAGAGCAGAGCAATACGCAACAGCCTTCAGCTGTGAGCACTGATGATAATGATGTAGTAAGGACTGTTGTAGAACCGATCGCTACAGATAGCGCAATAGAACGCCCGGTAGACACGGCGGGAGATGTATCAGCCAGTACGCAACATGGATTAGACACATTGGTCATTATCATGAGGCAGATGCAGATGTTAACGGAGAACGTGAAAAATATGAAAACTGACATTAACGCGAAATTAGCCTCAGTTACTGAAGGGCAAAACCATTTGAATACGAAATTAGCCTCAGTTACTGAAGGGCAAAACCATTTGAATACAAAATTAGCCTCAGTTACTGAAGGGCAAGAAAATTTGAAAACCGACATTAACGCGAAGTTCGCCGCAGTGAATGAAGGGCAAAATGATCTGAATGCGAAGTTAGCCTCAGTTACTGAGGGGCAAAATGATTTGAATACGAAGTTAGCATCAGTTACGGAAGGGCAGGAAAAGCTGAAAGCTGAGATTAAGCAGCAATTACACGACAGTTTTTCCGAATTAGAACAACGGATAGAGGCGAAGACAAAGGAACTTAAAGATCAGGTCGAGGAGACGGAACGAAAATTAACTGCACAAATCGAATTGGTTAAAGCTCAATGTGAGGAATCTACTCACCGCGTACGTGTAGAAATGAAGGAGTACGTGGCTATTAAGATAGATACCGTACGCGAACAGGTGGAAATGGTTCCGCAATTAGTACAAAAGCAAGATGCCATGTCGTGTGCAATTGCGCAACTTCCTGAATTGGCACGTACGCAGACGAACATATAGGAAAGTGTGGAACATCTGACAGAACGTCAAGACGTTATAGACCACCAGATTAATGTATTAACGGGTAAATTATCCGAAATCACATTAGAAAACAAAAGGCTAATGTGTGAAAACGTTGAGCATAATGTTAAAGAAGCATTCCAGAGTCTGTGCGGTAAACAGGAAGAGAATTTGTTTGCGAAAGGACTAGAGGAAGTGCGACAGCAGTTAGGTGCTGATCTCGAGCATTGGAAACAAACGATAGCAGAGTCGATACGCGTTTCACAACAAGGCTCAGAACAAATGAATACCGGCCAGCAGCAGAAGTTGCCAGCGACTATAGAGCCAGTTACTGCACATTCGCACACAATACCGACTTGTGTGAGTAACTCAAATATTAAATTGCCACGAGCTAGTTGTTCGCATGAAGTTTTATCTGACGGAGATTACGAAAGCCTTTGCCATGCCGAAGAAAAAATGATAAAGCATCGGCAATTTCAGATTTTTAATACTGACAAAAGGGGGGTCCATCCGATTGTTTTTATTCGAAGTTTTAGAGGAGTTCTACCCAGAAATTGGTCGGAGTGGCAGAAGATCAGTTTCGTTACTGGGTATATACAAGGTTCGGGGGCGATATGGGCCTCGGATATGACTTCTGTTTGCTCGACATATGACGATTTTGAGAAAGCGTTTTTAGCAAAGTTCTGGTCAGAAGGAGTACAGGAACGCCTAAGGCAGGAGGTGCTCTACCCAGAGCCTTTCTCCTTTTCGAAAGGAAGCCTTAGGAAGTATTTTGAAAAATATATAAATAAAACTAGATATTGGGACAGACCTATGGCTTTGCCAGACATAATAAACATACTTAAAGCAAGATTACCAACGAGCATCCGGAATCAATTAATTTACGGCAACGATAAAGACCTGGAGTCGTTCCTCACGACGTTAGATCATATAGATATTATAGAAGAGAACAACCAGAAAGCCCGTAACAACAGATTCCAATATAGGGAGATAGAACCTCCGCCAAATGGTAGGCAAGGGAACGCACAGAGATCGATAAATAGTGGAGAAACCCCTCAAAACCTCAATAATAATAGCGGCAATAGTCTTGCGAGGGGCTATCCAAGGAACAACAGGAATGGGAAACGATATAATCCCGTATGGGGGAACGAAAGGAATTTCAGACCACAAGCTTGGAACAATAACAGTAATAGAAAGTGGAACCAACCGGGGGGAACAAACTCAAATAACCAACATCAGTGGGGACGGACATCCGCGAATCAACCGGTAATTACCGAAGTGACGGATGAGGTCAACCACCAGGTGAATCAAAATCCAACAAACTTGTAAGGACCCACTCGTGCCCCGGAGGAGCGGTCAACAATAGGTTGAGGGGCAACAGGATATGTATACCCATGCTAACGTATAATGATGGACGATTACTGGCAGATGAATTGACCGAGGACTTAGAAACCCAAGATGAGAATAGGGAACAGGTGGCAGTAGCCGAAGTGCAAGTCATTTTGGAAACTGTACCTATAGTGGCAGTTTTAGACACAGCTGCAACCACAAATGTCATTTCGGAGGCTCTATTCAACAAGATCAGAAATATAAGACGAGTACCAATTTTTCCAGTTCAAAATTGCAAAATAATAGGCGCCGTTGGGGCTCGATCGGCGAATGTAAAAGTGCAGTCACTACTTAGTGTAGAAGTAGGAAATGTAGCAATATTAAGCACATTCCTTGTGGTGAAAAATTTGGTGGTAGACTGCATTATCGGAGTCGACAGCCTGCGTCAGTACGGATGCAGAATAGATTTTAAAACAGGAAAAATTTGGTTAGATGTAAATAAACAAGAAATTGAATTGGACTTGTTGAAAAAAGAAAGCCTTACCAGAAAATATAATAGTGGGATCAGTGTGCAAGTAATCAGGACTGCACGAAATTCTAAACAGCACGTGAATAATGAGTTCAAAGTCAAAGGAGATTCCGGTCAATTAGTGGATGAGAAGTTAAATGAATCCGACTGCATCACGGAAGATCAGAAGAAGCAGCTCAAAGGGTTATTATCAGCGTATGAAAACGTGTTTGATGAAAGGCCAGGAGTGATTAGAGGATACATATGCCATCTCTACGTTAAGCCGCACGAAACGTATTGTAGAACTTTCTATCCTGTTCCCTGGAGGTTAAAGGCTCAAGTTCAAAAGGAAATAGATCGCATGTTGAAATGGGGTTTGATCGAACCCTCTACAAGCCCATACTGCTCCCCATTGTTGGTTGTGCCAAAAGCAAATGGAACTGTGAGACTGGTACTCGACGCCAGGGAAATAAATAAAATTATAATTCCAGTGAGGACACACCCGGAAAACATAGACGAACTGATACAACGGTTCCAGGATGTCCAATATTTGACGAGCATCGATTTGCGGAGTTCTTATTGGCAAGTCAAGCTGGATGAGGTATCGAGGAAATATACAGCTTTCATTTATGCAGGAAGAAGTTACCAATTTACTGTAGTTCCTTTCGGACTCAACATTAGTGCTGGAATTTTTATAGCAGCGCTAGATTACGCATTAGGCCCAGAACTAAGAAGAAGGATAACAGTATTTGTTGATGACATGATTATTGCATCGAAGACCTGGGAAGAGCATATTACTTTACTGAGGCGGGTGTTGGACGTTTTCAAAACCATGGGAATAACTGCTAACCTACAGAAATCACATTTTGCACTAAATAGAATCAAGTTCCTGGGGCATATAATTGACGAAAAGGGAATTTTACCGACCAAGGAGAAGCTAATGGCGATTAGTAAGTTTCCAACACCAAGAAATAGGAGGCAATTAAAAGGGTTTTTGGGTCTTGCATCATTTTTTAGAAGATTTATCACGAATCAGGCCATGAATGCAGCAGCACTGAATAGTTTGCTGAAGAAGGATGTGCCCTGGCTCTGGACATTAGAGTGTCAAGAAGTATTCGAAGAGATAAAGAGGCAATTAGTAAATGCACCGCTTTTGTACCATCCGGACATGCAAGAGGAATTCTATTTGTCAACAGATTCGTCAAATGTGGGTCTTGGAGCGTGCCTCTTCCAAGTACGCAAGATAAATGGACAGCTTAACTTTTGTCCGATTGCGTTTGCTAGTCGGGTTTTGTCCAACTGTGAACGAACGTACACGACAACAGAATTGGAGGCTCTTGCGGTCGTCTGGGGATTTAAAAAATTTCACTATTAATTATATGGGTCGAAGACTATCGTATATTGCGATCACCAATCATTAACGTTTTTACAAACGTGTAAACTGTTACACCCCAGACTGGCTAGATGGACTCTCGCTCTGCAACAATACCAGTTTAAGATCGTACATGTCTCAGGGCAGCAAAACATTATTGCGGACGCTCTATCAAGGTCACCGCAGGGTTTAACCAAAGAGATTGAAGTAAATAATTCCTCAGAATTCCCGATATTGCTACTGCAGGAAAATCCATATAAGACGTACTACATCAATTTGTGTGTGCATATGGCCCAGTTACAGAAAAAGGATGCTCAATGGGGAAGTGTCATTCAAAGGTTACAACAGCAACCTTCGGATCAGATTGCAAATTATTACAAGCTAGTAAATGGCGTATTATTTTTCCGCTGTGGAAGGCCAAACAAAGTCCGTTGGTGTGTTTGTATACCTGAGGCACAAATAGAGAAACTTGTCTGGTTCACTCATTTGACCTGGGGACATTTCGGTGCGACAAAATGTGCAGACAAGATAAGTGGGTACTGTTATTTCCCCAACATAAAGCGCAGAGTGCACGAGGTCTTAAAGAGGTGCATAATCTGCCAAAAAACAAAGCCGGATTCAAAAGGGACTAAGCACCCATTATGCTCTATAGTAGTACAAGAACCAAAAGGATTAATTTCGTGCGATCTGTGTGGACCGTTACCTACTTCAAGAGGTGGTGTTAAATATGTGTTAGCATTTCTGGACGTGTGCACGAAATACGTAAAGCTATACCCGATAAAGACGGCTACAGCAAAAGTAATTGTATTAAGATTAATAAGAGATTATCTTCCACATGTGGGTATACCGAAGGCGATCATAACTGACAATGCTAAAATATTTACGGGACTCCGGTGGAAGCAGACTTTGTCTCAAGTAGGTGTGAAACACGTACTAACATCATTTTACCACCCACAAGGTAATTTGGTGGAGAGGATTTTTAGAGAATTCAATCGATTTATGAGGACGTATTGCCATAATAAGCAAACTGCGTGGGCAAATTATGTGGAAGAGTTTGAGCAAATATACAATAACCTGCCACACTCCTCAACTGGATATACACCTCGTGAATTGATGTTCGAAGAGAAGGAGGAAAACTTCTGGACTCACCATATCCCCAAAACTCAGGAAACCGAGATGCCTTGGGAAGAAAAAATAAGACAAGCTATCATAAATATGACGAAAAAGGCTGATCAAAGAAAACAACGATATGACAAATTGATCATGAGGGTACAGACATACCATGTCGGCGAGAAGGTACTAGTCAAACGACATACCAAATCATCCGTAATAAAGAAAAGTATAAAGAAGTGGGAATTACTATATACTGGACCATACATTATCCTACAAATTCCGAATCCTGGAGCTTATCTGTTAGCATACCCGGGATCGAACAAAATAAAAGGGTTATTTCCTCATAACGACTTAAAAAGATATAATGAAGATTAGAAGATAGGGAGGAATGGTGTTCCGAGTGACAGAGATGAACGCTCGTAAAAAAATATAACAATAAACTGTGTGTGTGTAATGTTAAAAGCCTTTAAATTGAAATATTTAGTTAGTGACATAGAGTATAGAAGTAATGACTAATTAGTACTATTGAGGGTTGTAAAAAAGGATAGTGGAGATAGGCTTCACCTGTGGTTTAGGTGAACATAGAACTTTAGCATTGCTAATGTTATCAAGATGTAAAAAAGATCTGACTGACCTTCAAGAAGAATAAAATGTTTCCCTGCAAATGACGCTGAATAATCTAAAGAGGTTCGAGTGAAGATTCGTATATAATCTCATGTGAACGCTTAAATGTGTAAATATGTGAATTGTGGTAGTGAATCGTGAGTGACGGTTAACGCCGCAACGATTATTTCCCGCGCAAAACAGTTGACATCAGCGCGAGAATTAAAATCGATATAGACGAGACAGATATTCTTTGTAAGAGACTCGCACCAAACGCGAGGATAAATTGATTCATGTTGAACTTTAAAAGGAATAGGTGGTATAATTAGAAGCTAAGAGTTTTAATTTTTTATTGAATGATTAAAGAAAGTAGTATTCATAGATTCACTAGTAATTGAATGGTTCGTGTTCATTTGGGAATTTTGTGTGAAAAATCCATTTCCATATATGAGCATGGATGGACGCCGTATGAATCAGAGAGTAAATGAAAGAAGTGAATCCGCATTCTTCAATGCTAATAACTTCTACATTTCAGCACTCAAGTGTAGAAATATATGTATTTAGAATAAAAAGTTTTTTTTTGAGTATAGCTAAATTATATGACTTATCAAAGAAATATGGATGATGTCTTGAAATAAAATGAACTACACTTTCCATTATTCGATAATTTGAATCCAAAATCTATAGTCAGTTACATGAATCCTTTAAATTACGAAGAACAAATCAGTCACAGAAAATCTGTTAAAACTTTTGGACTTATAAGCACAAGTGGGGAGGCAAAGTCAAAAGGAGTATTCAAACGAGAGTAAATCGGATGATGCTTTTGCAACATCATTAATTAAGAGTTGAATTCCTTGAAGTACGTCGTAACAAAAAGGATCCATGAAGCCACAAGGATTTTGCTTTCAAAAAGGAGAATCTTGGACGGTGCTACCTAATCAGTTCTCTTACAGGAAGAGTTTCCCTTTTGGTCATTGCTAATCCTTTTGGAATGAATGTTGCATGTGAATTCGAGTATCCCTGTCCCTTCTACTCTTCTCATTGTGGGCCGCGTAGAAGATCAACGACAGAGGGGGCCGCATAGAAGACCGACTACAACTGTGGACGTCGGGGACATGCAAGACCCGGGGGAGTTTAGCACCGCAAGATATATTGTCCTAGAAGCAAGATTGTAAAACGCAAATTCACGTTATTTATTGTAAAACGTTTTTTTTTTTTTTTTTTTTTTTTTTGCTAGAGGCACAAACTACTCTTCTCCAAAACGTGGTACTAATTAGGCCCTATCCTTCCTTTAGAGATAAATTTCAAAATTATTTTTGTTCTTCTATAGGCTTTCCTATCTTCTATGTACCGTAGGCTGGGGGTCTAAGCTTAAGAGGTTTTCCAAGGTTTCCCTGCTTAAGAAAGTTCTCGAATGGGTAGACCCTGACATACGTTCATGAAAGATCATCTTCCTTGGTTGTGCACAGCAAACATAACACCTAGATGCACGTAAAAGTAATACAGCCGCGGTACCGGTCTCTTCATTTCTTCTGTCTTCAACATTTCTTTTCTTCGTCTAGTTCAAACACAATATTCTTTTTCAGTCGGAGGACTGACAATCATCACTCCGGGTTATCCACGCTAATAGATAGCTCGCGAAGTGTGTTCGGTGAATAAAAATTGACCTCACAAACTTCGCTCGCTGCGAGGGGCATTGTAATCTCCCCACGGAAAATTACCCTCTACCACGCAATAATTAATAATGGTCAATCAAATCATCCACATTTATTTACGTATGAAAAGTATCTGAGCAGATTTTCTAGTAATATATGCGCCGACAGTTCGTCGACGCCAAGGTATTTTTCGAGTACGTTTATTCTTTGGAACAACAGAGGTACACAGGTGTATGCTCCATGGTCATTATAGTTGGAGAAAGGGAGATAGATAGAGAGAGAAAGGAACAGCTTCGGAAAGTATCGGTTGGAAGATTTTCGTATTGCAAAAGGAGATTTATTTACTCTTCTTCGCGATAAAGCGAGGCAGGAAAGTTTGTGCCGCTAGCGGGGTAGACAAAGAGAAAGAAGGACTTGTAAAAGTAAATTTCATGAGACTAAAAATCCACGGAAACGGAACATGTACGGAAATGGATTCAATATACAATTTTCCTCAGAAATAAGGTTTGTGACCATTTCATTTTAGAGTGAATGACGAATGCGTTCTCTGTCTGAATTGTTGATGATTGTCTGGGGCCTGTAATTAATTGGGAAGTATCAGCTGTGATGAAGAGAGCCTGCAATCTCTGAGTTTTATTGAAATCGTCCAAAAAGGCTTCGTCCACATCTGAAATTTTAGATCTGTCGTAAACTGAACGAAGTGTTCAAAACGATCGATTTTTTCCCAACTGAATGCAGCGATTAATAATAATAACGTATGTGAAGATCTTTTCTAGCAAGCCAGCCGCTGAATATTAAGAAGAAGGGCTCCACCAGAGATTTTAATAGGCTGATTTCATGTAACTTAAGACTTTCAGCAAAATCGATTTAAGTAGTAAGGGCATTCATTAGACCGGGAACCCTGGCGTGGGAAGCGAGAACGCTACCGCACGACCACGAGATGCGGGCTTTTATGTAATTAATTGCTGTATCGTCCAAGGCTGGAAGATCATTGCATAATTTTTTTTTTTGCATAATGTCCGTAGTAACTAGGTCGCAGTCGAAAAGTGTAGTCATTATGGTGAATAGTGATTCTGGGGTGAACGTAGCAGTGCAGCAGGAAGTAGGTGTTGGCCTTGGGTTAATGAGCGAGAACGGCAAACATTCGGAAGGGGCTGAATTGGTCAGCAGACCGCGGCTACGTGATTCTTTAAGCGGCGGGCTTTGTCCACAATCGGGGGCTTTTCCCGACGACGCGGGCGAGCCGGGACTAGGTCAGGTATGCAGTGAAAGTGTAGCTACCCTTAGCGAAGCTACGGTTTCTCAGGCGAACGAGGTGAGTGCACCGAAAGTAGCAAATGACAATGTACTACTGCAGTTTTTACAGAGGATGGATAGAGATAATAAGGAAAGATTGGAAGCGATGGATAGAGATAATAAGGAAAGATTGGAAGCGATGGATAAATATAATAAGGAGAGAGATAGGGAGATTGGAAGCAAACAAGGAAAGATTGGAAGCAATGGATAAGGGAAATAAAGAGGCAATGAGGAAGCTACACACAGTTATCGATGAGCGTCTGTCCGCAGTTAATAATCGGTTAGATGAGGGGGAGAAGAATCTGGGTGCGTTGAAGCATGTATGTGACGCCGTGAAAGAAAAAGCCAATAATTCGGAGGTACGAATAATTGCAATAGAGAGTGATATTACAGAACATAGGGACGTGTTGCCGGATGAGCGAATCAAAGAGGTAGTGGAGGACTTACTTGCAGATAAACAAAGGGCATTAGACAGCGTGGAAGCTCAAGTCACCTGGCAGGAAGTGGCGCTAAATAAACACAGGGATGAAGTTGCGCAGGTAGTGGTCAGAATGAATACGATTTGCGCAGATGTAGAAAAGATCAGTATAAGAGGCGAAACAGGTTCTGACAGTACGCAGCAAGAGGTTTATGCCGACCAGGAGGAGATACAATCACTATTACAGTTTAAAGAGGCACAATTAGAAACAAATAGGAAACATAGGGAAGAACTAGCACAGTTGCAATTAGCGTGCAGAAGCGAAGGTGAAACACCACTAGGTAGATTGCAGAGGGAGAGTGAGATAAATTCAAAAAACGAAAATAGGCAGAAAGAGAAAGATGAACTCAGAGAGTTAGAAGAACGGTTGTGTCGGATAAAACAGGTGGCAAAACCAACTGGGTATAGTCCAAGGTCGGAAAACATAAATGCGGAAGAAGAATGTAGGAGGCACTTCATGTCGGTACAAACGTACACTTGTTTTCTGGATCCTGATAACTACCAACATCCATGCCTGTGGCTGTCTCAATTTCAAGATTCATTACCTTCATCGTGGGGACCGCTCCTCAAAATGAAGTTTGTGTGTAACCATTTGAGGGACGAGGCTAGAGCGAAAATGCAGGAAGTTATTAAGGACTGTAGTAGCTACAAGATATTTTGTGACAAGTTTTTAAATGAATTCTGGTCGAAAAGTAAGCAGGACCAGGTTAAGCAAAGCATATTGATGATGCCAAATTGTAACGAAGGTGGTATAAGACATCCAGTGGCGTGCTATCAGGAAATGCTGAGACGAAATAGGTATTTGGATGTTCCATACGAAACTGGGGAGCTCATTAGGATCTGTATAACGAAGTTGCCAGTGAGATTGCGCAGAGATATAGTGATAGCAGGCAGAGGCTTAGACGATTCTTCGTCATTTCAGCACTTGTTACAGGAACTTGGTAATGAGAGCAACATCGTAAACGGAGATACGACTCATAGGTCAGACAGAGTCGAGGATAGGAACAGCAGAAACTATCAGAATGACAGGAGAGCATGGAATCCTGGCATTTCTTTCTTTTCGTAATAGATTGATGGATCCAACATATCAACATATCAGCCCTTAGCATGTTGCCTTAAAACACTTGCCACTAGCACTGAAAATTGTGTATGTAGCAGACATACTCTACTGATATGTAGGAGTGCAAATACCATACTTCTGGTCACAGAATAAAACACCAGTAATGGAATCTGTTAGGCTGGTCTCTCAGAGCAAAATTTGCTAATTTTAATTTGGAACACTAAAGTAAAAGGACTGTTTCCTAAAAAAAAAAGTTGCTAAAAATGTTATGTAATAATGCCTATGAGTCCAGTTTAATTAGTGCGATTTGACTATTGCAGGTACTTAACACGTAATGTAAAAAGTCAACATTGTGACCGAAGTTTTTAGATTAGCAGCCATCTGATCCGTAGTATGTCATTGTCATAGTGACAGTTATGAGGTGCTGCGTATGGTTGTTTGGAAACTGGTGTTAGGGAAAGAGGCCACTAGCACCAAAGTTTCTAACACTTGGGCTGTCCCATTTCTCCCAGCTTGTATATTCTCTGCACACATTTAATTTTCATGTAAGCACAGATTGCTAACTAGCAAATTCTTTACTGCGTACAGTGGACCATTCAGAGTGAGGCGTATTGTCCATGAAAATGCTGTACTGATTGAGGCGATCAAGGGAAAACAATTGCGTAGGCTTCATCACATTTCTAACATCAAATTATGGAAAAGTTAAGGATAGATCGAAAGTAGGCAAGTTATAGTAGATAGTCAGCGTATTTATTTGTGGTGCATAACGTTGTGCAGGGTCAAATCGAACATAACAATTTTCAGGCGGGATGTCAGGAAGTATGACGGAATAGACTGGTCGAATGAGTCATGAACAGGAGTCGACAGAGTGGTGTATGTACGTATTTTTTGTCATATGAATAAGGATCAAGCAGAAACGCCGTGATGATTAATGAGTGGATAAAGATGGTAGATAGAGAGAGAAGCGACGTGATAATAGTAGTGGATAAAGGTGATATTTAAGGAGAGAAGCGACGTGAAACAGCGTGATTAATAAAGAGAGATTCGACGTGATGAAACAGTGGTAAATGCAGGTGAGTAGAATTAATAATGTGGAGATGTCTTAGATGTATGTTACAAAGAGGCCTGTGTATGCTGCAATCGAGATTGATGCCAATGGCGAAGGAAGACCAGGAAATGATGGAGTAATGGACGGATGGAGAGCCGAAATACGAATGAAGAGAGGAGGAAAACTGCACAACGTGAAAGGACATAAAGGGAGTATGAGATCCAGATGGTGAACGTTGTGGAATACTGACGTAAGATGTAATATAAGTGTAAATCTAATTCTTACCATAACATTTGCAACATGAAAAAAAGTAATTTTTGTTGTTGTTGTTGAAGCCTGATACCAGTGTAACTAATCAAAACGGTACCAAGAATGTGTACAGTTATTTTTCAGGATGAATAATTTGTGTATTTTTTGTTCTTAGATGAAATGTCGCAATTCTAAAGTGATATTTAGCAGCATGAATAATCGGTAAAGTGAATGCAGAGGTAAGCCAATGGAGAGAGGTGCCAGAGTGAAAGGACGTAATCAGAGACTGGAATGCTATCTCCGAAACAAGCCCATGTGTTATGTGGTTGAGTATAAGGGAGCAAAGGTATGGTATGTTGATGTGAGTGTGGTGGTGTTAAGGTTAGCTGACTTCTAGACCTATTCTGTTGGTGTATTAATGGATTGAATGAGAAGGAAAATGTGATGTCTGGTGAGTGAGAGTCATAGTGTAATGTGATCAATGCGCACACTCCTGTAAAGGGGATGCTACCGATCCATAACTAAAACATTATTGTGCTTTATTGTTTGATTTGGATGAACCTCGATGGCAGGTCAGGATCTGACATCATGTGAATGGTACATACATGTCCTAGAAATGTTGTTATATGTAATAAAAAGGTAAAATATATAAAGAGATACTAATTTCAGTCTGTCACAAGCACAAAGGTGCATTGTATGTTGTAGATTTAGAGTCATCAGTTTCTAATATGTTTATTGTGTTAGGATGTTAAAGCAGTTTACTATTTAACAACATGTGGTAGGTAATTGTGAGCTGTGTAGATTATTTCTTATTTTTTTGTTAGAACACTTTCAAGGAATATTAATTTCAGTCTGTCACAAGCACAAAGGTTAATTGTATATTGTAGTTTTAGAATCAACAGTTTCTAATATTTTCACTGTGTTAGGATGTTAGAGTAGTCTACTATTTGATATTGTAATTATGAGCTGTATAGATTGTTTCTTATTCCTTTTGTTTTTTTTTGGACACTTTCATGTTTTGTATGAGGGACGACAGGTACAATCAATAGCACAAGTGGGGGCTGTATATAGAAAAGAGATAAATGTTGATGTTGTATGTATAGAAAACTAGGGTGTATGATTTTATGATTTTTAGAACAAAGATTCTTTTATTACCAATGTTTCTAATAGATCATACATGTAATCAATGAGTATTTAAATACTGTAAGAATATCCTTTTGCCTATAATGTTGCGAGATGTGAGGAAGGGTCTGACTGATTGGGTGTCGTAGCACTGAGGTGCTACGCAGAACGCGCCCCCGTACCGCATAGGAAAGCGGGAGGCCAAGCTGACGTCGCCATGGGAGAGGCGACAGAGCCGCGGTGCTCCCCACTCCACTGTCAGTTGGGGTACACTCCACACACCTGCTACAACAGGTCAACGGCCTGGGGCGACACGCACGTACCACTGACCATTCATAAGTTCCGCTACACTTACGACTGAAGACAGTATCCCGTGGAGGCAACAGCGGGTGGTTTATTCTGCTCAACGGTTCGCGCGGCGGCGGAGTGACGGCAGAATGAACGCCGCGCGGCAGAGTCCGGCGGGCATTTTTTAATGGCAACTATTAACTATTTTAGTACCTGACTGTGGAGCCGTGAAACAAGATGACTGCTCGTATGTCTCCATAAGGTGGAAAGCGAAGGACTGGTGTTTCCACGTTGTGAGTGGTGGAAAAGATTTTGTCCTTAGCAGACAGGACTATTGTTTTGTTTTGTCTTGACCACTGGACGGTGGGATCCATAAACTTTTGGCAGTGATTTGTTAAGTGTGCTTTGTAAATTGTATGTGGAACGCTTGGTATACTTAAAGAGGACAATTATCGTTTGGTGACTAATTATTGTATGAATGCAAGAAACTAAAGTGGGACATTGACATTTGCATTTGTAGTAGGAGACGTTTCTTTAATTGCTGTGGGAATAAGTGCTGTTTGTTGGAACTTACGACTTTTAATTACACCATGAACTGAAAGGACAGAACCGTGGGTGATAGTAGTTGTAGGGCCATTTCTGGACAACCAGATTCGTGTGGATGGTACTCTGAGAGTGACTATGACGTTTGTGTTTAATGTGAGAGACAGTTTACTGTTCAGTGCATGTTCAAAATGCCGTTTTGCGTGACTTAAAGACTTTCGTCCGGGTAACCATAGGAGAGCTTTGACACCGAGACAGTGTTTCTAGGAAAACTATCAGCAACTTTTTGACCCCAAGAAAATCACAGAATGAGATGATTCCGTGTGACTCGCAAGATAGGGAATAATGTATTTGTACTTGTAATCGTGTAAATTTTTTTATATGTTTCATTCCTGAAGGGACAGCAAGTGTAATTGTATTTCATTAACATTTGTGTTTAGAATAGATAGTGTTTTTTTGTTGTTCTGGGTTATCAACTTCACGTAGCATGTTTATTAGAATATTTGGTACAATGATGCTTTAATTATTAGCCAGTGGCATGGGTAGCGGCTCTTGTTGCATTGGTCAGTAAGGTTGTCACAGGGGACAAGAGTTTGCGTTGCACAACAAATATCGGAATTAACTGATGCATTTTGATGTCGTCGACAGTAATGATTTTACTGGTGTGTTGACTGAAGCCACTTTTTTACATTATCACAGTGGTGATATTTCACATTAAAGTGTAACAAAGGCTAGTCGAAATGCAAGTTCTTGTCGTCTAAATGTGTAACAACAGAGAAATGATCAGTAAGAGTAAGATAGGAGAGCTATTGGTGGATTCAAGCACTTATTGCTAACTATTTACTGTGTGTATTGATCAAAGTTGATGGTCTGACTAGCTCAGCAGCAGGTATTTGTACTGGTGGACAAGGATAAGGTTAAACTCACAGTCGAGTAGTGGTGGCAATTGCTTAAGTGATGATAGTTAATTAGGTATGACATGATGTCTTAGATGAACTATATTTCGTAACCAGTATGTAACTTGTGATATATTTCATTGTTTTTTTTCTCTCAGTTTAATTTCTCTGTAGGTTTGATGTACATTTTAGAGTAATGGTATGGAGCCTGATATTCTACATGTAACTAGTGTATGCAATTTTTTTTCCTTTTGTTGATATTGTTTTGTATTTAGACATTGCCGTGTAAAGGTTATTACAACACAATTTATGAATGTCAGATTACTTGTTCTGTGTTTGGGCGGCGAGCTATTTAAAATTTTATGAGTACAATTAGCATTTTTTTAATTTGTTTTAGAATTATTGACGTTTGGATTACTCCTAAAAAATAACGGAGATCCTGGTAACTAAGCCAATTTTTATCTTACCATTATTTTTTATTTGTATGATGTAATGTTTTATTTGTCATTTGGATTGATGTAAATTTGTATGTGTACGTTACTCCGGATTGTGGAGAGTACAATATCACAACAACTGTGTCAATAATTTGGTAAAGTAACAGCATTTGGTCGTCTATTTGAGGTCACCAGGTCCTGGTTATTTTGATGACTTGCTACGTTTGTTCTAATACAGTTTTCTTAAAAAAATATTCGGAACTACCCTCGCATTGCAAGGATAGTACCGTGCCATTTTTTTCTGCATGGGTAGCCGGTGGTGAAAGGGCACAGTACCACCCGACATTGAAAATGGGTACAACATTCTTCGTTATTCTTGTCAGAACAACATATTTTCTCTAATAATAACTCAATTTCAATTAATACAGCGAAGCCGGATACCAGTGTGGGAAAGAATGACAATTTATTTATTTAATTGATCACATGTGCACTCCCACAAAATAAATCCCTACATCCAGTTTGGTGAGATCTGTGAAATGAATGAATGTATGGTCGTCTGCTAACCGCAGATAGTGAATGTGAATATATGATCATCTTTGAGATGGTACTTGGGTCACCTTTGGTGGGACCAAAGAGATGAAATTTACCTGAGCTTTGAGCGCCTGAAATGTGGCTGACCAATACGGTAGCATGGTCTTCCCCCACCTCGACAGAGGTGCGAGATGACCTGAAGAACGGCCATGTTTCAGCACTCTGCCGCTGGATCTAGTGTTGGTAAGACCTGTCTTAGGCGTGCTCCGTAAGGACAAAAGAGTGGAGACATGGTATGCATGTGAAATACTTAAGAGTAGTTTAGAATAGTAATTTCTCTATTTCAGGAACTTTTGTGGGGAGAATTAAATGTCAGGCAGGTAATATTAAGGGGATCGTAGTAATATTCGGAAGTGACCAACGGTCACAATGAAACCACGTGTAGCAATAAGTTGAAATACTTCCGAGTACTTAAGTTAAGCTGAATTACTAGCGTGTGTACTATAAGTTGGAAATATTTAAGAAATGGCGTGTGCAGGACTTGAAATTAGAGACGAGTACTTCCACGTGGTGAGTACTGTATGAGTCTCAATCTGTGTATGAGACAAAGGATAAAGGGAAGTACTCGTCCATGGTATCAGTTGAGGACTCGCGTGTGTGATGAATATGTTCTTAATATTACTTTGCGTGTTATGTTTCCGTGTGACGCTTGATTCAAACCATAATACTCTGAGAGAGAAGCAAGGTGAGTCAGCCGTCTACCCAGCAACGCCACTTGGCTTGCATTGCACAGGAAGACGTGCATATAACGTCCAGAGTTCGTAGTAGCAAAGAAAAGTTACGAAGTGGGGCAGTGTCGTGTGGAACTGGGATGAATACTAATTGAAGTGGGAAAGCTGAAAGTGATGTGATTATAATGTCGTGACTATTCCTTATGTCGTATTCCATGTTGCAGTGTGGTGTATGTCATGTAATTTAAGTATGTGTGGTTTGCATGGGAGAGTAGCAAGGTAGTTTCAGAGGTAGTGGGTTATGCATGTTTCTTTTGTACCGCTCGGTCTGGAGGAAAGTTTCGTGATGGTGGTTGTGAGAGTCGAAGTGTGAGATATAGAAAAAGATCCACCATCCTATCCAGAAAGTGCACTGTAGCATTAAATAATTACGTGACCATAAGATAGAGAATCACCAATGTAAAGCCATGCCCAATGGGTGGAATTTCTCATGTGTTATTGTTGTAGGTTATAGAATTTGTGTGTTTAGGTTATAGAATTTATTGGAATAAATAAGATAGTGAAAAGAAAAAGATTGGTGGCCTTTTCCTTCGAATTGTATGTTGTCATGATATCCACAATTTATAATGTGTGCGCGATTCATATTCAGTGCGATGGCCACGTGTTGATAAAAGCCGTTAAATAAGAAAGAAAATGTGGTATTGCCAGTGCGTAGTGAACAGTCAGTGTTGTGTAAATTACTAACAGTCAGATGTGCGTTTCCGTTGCGTAATATCCAAGCAGGAGGATGACTTTTAACTTAATTGTGAGTACTAGAGTTCATGTTACTTGATAAATAAAAAATGAATCCACTCGCTTGGCAGACCACTCATCTTGCAGGCTTGACTGCTTGATGCCACAGTATGAGCAAGGCATGTGGGTGCCTCTCAGTCTGACACTAGCATTTCATCATTGGGATTTAATTGAACGGGTTGCACCACAAATAAGTTCATGAATGAGGCAAGTTAAATTCACCACAGAGCTCGAATCAGCGAGATTTTCAATTTTAGCTTTTCAGGTAAGCCCCATGCATGAGTTTGATTGTCAGTGATTGAAGCGTATTCAGTGCAATATCGTCTGAATTCATCTAAATATCCCGAAGAGAACGATACATTCTATTTTGGAACAAAGCGTATTGAGTAAGCATACGATTTTCAGTCGCTGTTTTATGAAGAGAGAGCCAACACTGGAACATGATCAACTTGACCTCATATTTTTAGGCGAAAAAAACACACGTGTAATATATTACCCCAAGCAATCAGGTCCGCTCGAAAATTTGGATCTAATTTTGATAGCGCGCAGTTATGACCTTGCAAAAGTACAGCTTTTAAACATGGGTGCAGCGTTTGTCCGTCACCCGCTCCGTCCTACTACAGCTGCTTTGCGTTCGAGCGCCAAGTACTAGACGTTGCTTCGTTCAGTGTGTCAAAGTGCGCGGTTTCTAACCTGTGCCAGAGATCACTTTATTATGAACATTTTTATGTAGTGATTGACAAATGCATTGGAAATCAACGAAAGGAATGAGTGTGTCATTAAAGAGGTATCATAGTGCTATGTGATTATTAACACCACTTTTGTACGTTATTTTGTTTGAATTTTAAAGCTGAAATTGTTAAAGTGAAGCACCTTTGCCGAAGTTCCCTGTTCTTCAACGTAACTGGCATGATTAAATTGAAATTCGAAATCATTTTCATATCATAACAGTTCTTCAGTTCATATGCAGCTTATTCCAAAAATACTTTTACATACTTTGGCCAAGATTATGTAATATAGCCTCGGATGTGGAAGTAATGCGGCTTACTATTCATGGCATACTTTGGTTAGCTCTCTACTATGAAAATCCAACGCTAAGAAGAGAATTTTCAGAGCTCGTTACTTGCCGCCCTTTCATGAATAGCACAGGAGATCGACGTTGCCACCACCATCATCTCACATTAGCAGTTGTGTACTGTGTAATTATATGGACCAGTTATATGGCTTCGTTTTCAATAATAATTTTGTGTTCTGGGAACTCTGTGTTGAGCCACAGTACTTGATCCTTAAGCATTTACCTAGACAGGGTCCTATCCCAAATGCAACGATGAATTCAAGTATCACGTTTTACTCAACTGAAAAGCATTTATTTTGCTTGACAAAAGTTAACAGACTTTGTGGAGTTGTAAAGTACGTAACTATTTAGTGAACATAAGTTTTGAAATTCTCTACATAGTTTTCATGAATTGACAGTTAAAGCATTCAGTTCAAAGATTATTTTCATTGAAGTAATGGTGTTTGCGATTTCGTGTGTAATGCAGTTGACAGTGTTTCCCATTTCGTGTCGTGACTAAAGTTTTCAGCCACGATCTGATTCTACCGATAAATCAGTTGCTGAGTCCCCATGCTGGTTGTTGAGTTGTTGAGCCAAAGTCAAATGTCATATTACAATAACAGCTACCAAAAACAAGCTCTGGCTACAATTATTCAGACTATACTAAATCTTGGAGCCACATATTTCATTTGAGCTAAATAATGTAACTTGAGAAGTGGAAATAATAATCAGTACAAAAAATTATTTCTTATAATTAAACTGACAAAAGGACCTCTTGTCCATGTCAATAGTCCTCAACGATTAGTAATAATTTACCTATAATTATCATAATTTTCCTGCTGCAATGTACAGGCAGGAAGTGTTATTCAGAGCCAGTTGTTGCCTGAACCCATTAATACTTCTCCAGTGTAGTTCGAGTCAATTCCCTCGAACATTACTTGCTAAATTGTGCTACTGTCCTGAATCTTATCAGCAAAACAGTATCAATTATACTCAACCCAAACATTTAACTTTCTTTGTGAATCATGCTAGTACTGAGTAAAACTTAGCTTAATTAGACTGGCGACCGTTTCTTGTTACAGTTTAATTGATTACAAATAAAGCCCTGGTTCGACTCCCGTTTGTTTTGGTATTGTTTCCTCTCGATGACAATCTTTCTAGAATCAAAAAATAGTCCGATACATTTCCATTACACACAGTCAGGAAGATCCTTTCACAGGAATACCATTATCGGTACAGTACTAATATAATAGCAGCCGGTAGTGTCATACACTGTCAAGTAACATAACTCAATGAAACTTGGACCATATGTAGGGAGAACCTCTCCGACGTAGTGCAGAATGTAACTGAAAGTATTATGCAATGAGACGAACAGAAAAGACACTTTTATTCAAACACAATAATTACACTGAAGTCACCGCGAGTTTTGATGGTCTCTTGGACATTACAATATTCTTCATAGTTTGGTAAGGGATCATCACAGATGCCATAGCATGCTCATCAACGTGTCCACATGCTGGCCATAAGATTGGTAAGGAGTTCTTGTGGAAAGGCGTTTCATTCCTCCAGCAGCGCAGTTGACGACTGATGGATGGTCGCTGGTGCAAGTGGACGTCTCCCAAACGCATCCCACACGTGCTCAATGGGATTTACATTGGGGGAATGGGCAGTCCAGTCGATTCGCTCAATATCCTCTCGTTGCAATAGCGCCTCCATCTGCACAGTTCCATGCCGTCACGCATTGGCATCCATAAAAATGGAGTCAGGGTAAAATTCATCTTTAAAAAGACGCACATGGGGAAGGAGTACAGTGTCACAATATTGTTGACTGTTGAGTGTGTCATGTCCAAAGGTTTGGAGCTCAGTATCCCCACGTTTCATTCTGCATCCCCACACCATAATACCTGGACCACCACATCCATGTCCGCACCCGGTAGCTGAGTGGTCATCGCGACATAATATCAATCCGAAGGGCCCGGGTTCGATTCCAGGCTGCGTCGAGATTTTCTCCGCTTAGGAACTGGGTGTTGTGAGTTTCTAAACATCATCATTTCATCCCCATCGACGCGCATGTCGCCTAAGTGGCGTCAAACCGAAAGACTTGTAGCCGGCGAACGGTCTACCCGGCGGGAGGCCCTAATCACATGACATTTTTTGATCACAACGATCATGGTCGACAACGTTAGGGGGTGCATTGTGTGTTCCCACCTCTCGTCATGCGAGGTTACGTAATGCATCCAGGAACATTGTCGAACAGCTCGTCAACCTATAAACATGTTCTTGTGGTCATGTGACATCCGTGATATATCAATGCGAATCGTAGGTCATAGATGCGGGTCGCGACATAGTGAGAGGAAGACAAGGGTTTGGCGTCTCGTATATGACAACGGGAATAAAGCTTGGATTGGATAAGGAAGGAACAGGAAATAGGCCGTGGACTTTTCAAAGTAGCTGTACTGGATTTCACGTGGAGTAAGCTAGGGAGAGTATGAAAACGTAAATAATTATCCATCCTGGTCCATCTAGAGATACTTCTCTATTTCTGATGTGCTCGCTATTCATTAACTTTAGGTGTAAATATAAGCAAATGTATCTATGAACCGGGTGATCAAAAAGTCAGTATACATTTGAAAACTGAATAAATCACGGAATAATGTAGACAGAGAGGTAAAATTGACACACATGCTTGGAATGACATGGGGTTTTATTAGAACCAAACAAAATACAAACGTTCAAAAAATGTCCGACAGATGGCGCTTCATCTGATCAGAATAGCAATAATTAGCATAACAAAGTAAGACAAATCAAAGATGATGTTCTTTACAGGAAATGCTCAATATGTCCACCATCATTCCTCAACAATAGCTGTAGTTGAGGAATAATGTTGTGAACAGCACTGTAAAGCATGTCCGGAGTTATGGTGAGGCATTGGTGTCGGATGTTGTCTTTCAGCATCCCTACAGATGTCGGTCGATCACGATACACTTCCGACTTCAGGTAACCCCAAAGCCAATAATCGCACGGACTGAAGTCTGGGGACCTGGGAGGCCAAGCATGACGAAAGTGGCGGCTGAGCACACGATCATCACCAAACGACGCGCACAAGAGATCTTTCATGCGTCTAGCAAAATGGGGTGGTTCTAATAAAACCCCATGTCATTCCAAGCATGTGTGTCAATTTTTACCTCTCTATCTACATTATTCCGTGGTTTATTAAGTTTTCTAATTTACACTGACTTTTTCATCACCCGGTAGATAAGGAAATAAGACAACAGAAGAACATTGGAAGTTTCCGAGCAAACATGTGGACGACGTTACAAACCCATTAAGTGCACCAAGTAATTTATGTAAATTTAGTTCATCAAGCTATCAGGTAACAAACATCTGGAGCTATAATAACGAATTCCTTTGAGACGAATTAATATAATCAAATCATGGACTATTCCAAAATATAAAAAATTAATTTTATTAGCAATAAACATGATGTGTTCCTTGATTTAATGTACTGCCCACCGTCAAATACTCCTGCAAATACCTACTGTGCAATCTATCTACATTCACATCTGCAAGGGAGTAGTGAAGAGTAATGCCTCCGAACATTTACTGCTGTTCTCAATATCGGTTGAGGTATTACGTGTCCTGCTTTTACTTGGACGACTTTCCATCTTCGCTGACGCATATTGCAACCCCCTGCCGCTGAAGAGCTCCGAAATGTAGCGTGTAACATGGTGGTCTGTGACTTAGCTATGTCGGTGCGTGAGAAACAGCGTGCTGTAATCGAGTTTCTAACCGCAGAAAACGTGCCTCGAACTGAAATCTATAGAAGAATGGAAGCTGTGCATGGTAATGATTGTATCGACATCAGTAATGTGTAACGTTTGGTTGTTTGTGCCTGTAATGAAGGAAATGGTGATGCTCACCTCAACGTGTGTGACACAGCTTTGTGTAGGCAACCGCGTACAGCAGCCCATTGGAATTCGATTGGTGAACTCATCAGAGAAAATCTTTGGATAACACAGACAATGCTGTTTGGTAAATGTAGCACATCACGAGAGCATGAACAGGCCATCATTACAGAACTGTGATACAGAAAACTGTGTGCACAGTGGGGGCCTCGAATACTCACTCCCGACATGAAACAGAGGAGACTGAGCATGTGTCAACAATTTCTTCTGCATTTTCAGGTTGAGGTTTATGGTTCCTTAACTACACTGTAACAGATGATAAAAACTGGGTTCACCATTCCATTTTGACCCAGAAAAGCAAGAGAGTATCAATGGAGTTCCGCCACAAAGGATCAGGAACGCCAGAAAAGTTAAAGAACATGCCATCAGTGGGCAATGTCATACTAACAGTGTTCTGGGATGTTCAAGGTGTGGTGCACTGGGGATTCATGCCTAAAGGCACCATCATGAACTCTGAAAGGTACTGTGAGACCTTCAGAAAACTGTAAGCACGAATTTGAAGCGTTTGTACACACACGGAGCACCCTCTCCTTCAGCATGACAATGCCAGACCACACACAAGTGCTGCGACATCTGCAACAGTCTGACGCCTTGGGTTCACTGACATCCATTGTCTTCCATACAGTTAAAGCCAAACATTCTACAGTGACAGTGTGAGGTGATGGGCGAATTGTGGCGTCCTGAAAATATTCTAAGTTCGGAGTTGGCGTGGCCGCACGGGCTTGTCAGCAACCATGGGGTGCCCAACAGTAGCTGTAGCAAGTGGGGTAGCCCCAGTGTGTGGCCAGGCCGACTACATGGCTGGGAATTCCATGTTGATGCTGTGTCGAGGAAGATGCTTTGTGTCGATGAAGGAGATTTGTATGGCGGGAGTGCCAAAGATGGCGGACATTGTGAGAAAATAATGGTAGACATTTCACAGTTCATGTAGAAATTAATAGTAGCCAGATGAATCATGATATCACAAAAATAAACATGTACATTACCATAATTTGCACGATTCTAATGGTGTAATCAGCTTTTCAATATCTTTATTAGTTTAAAGTTTAGTATCTGGCTGTAAATTATACAAGTAACATCCAGCAACTAATTTCCAAAATCTAAACGGTTCATCCGATTTTGTCGATCAACATGTCTTTAGGAAGCTATTAGTGTAAACCTAAATTGGTACGAATTACAGCCATGTAACCTGAGTAGTACATGTGATTCAGGGAGGACAGATGGCGTTGGCCAATGATGCAAGTTCTGGTACATCAGACCGTATTACTGATTCCATTGTCCAGAAGGTGGATGCCCTCACTATTCAAGACTGGCAAGTTACAGTAGCAGCCATTGGCGCCAAGATCGGACTGAGGATCAGAAGTGTTAATGCCAGCATTAAGGACAAACTGAAATTTCACAAAGTGTGCTCCCACTGGATGTCTCGAAGTCCTCAGCCAACAAAGGAAGCATGTCGAGTGGGGCTCTCTCTTGACTATCTGCAGCGTTATGCCACGGAAAGGAATGAGTTCCTGTCACGAGTGGCCTCTGAAGACGAAACATACTATCATCACTTCTGACCCGAGCGAAAATGACAGAGTCTCCAGTGGAAGCAACTAGTGACGCGTCCACCCCAAAACTCACTACATATCTTTGCTCTTTTTAAGAAGCCGCCATTTCGCTTTTCCCAACTCGTTTCTTTCTGAATGCCCCTCAAACATTCCTAGATTCCTCACTTAAAACCGGTCTTGAAACTTTGTAAGCAGCCTTACATGTGATATCCAAATTGAGGGTGGAGAGAGGAAGAAAGGAAAGGAAAGGGAGGGGATCACTGCTGTCAGCTGCATCGAGACATTATACGGAGTCTGCGGCCACGATACAGTTGACACCAGTGACCCCCTCCGTTTCCTTTCTTTTCCTTACTTCTCCTTTCCAACTTCAATTTACATATAATGTATAACAGCTGCGGATTCCGCTTAGTGTCTGTTCTTTCGGACATGGAGAGTGGATATCCGTCAAAGAATGGCACAAGTGTAAGGAAGAGCTCTGCATGTCCGTTGAATAAGTCAAGGCGTGATTCAAGCGATTCAGGCAGGACAGATGGCGTTGGACAATGATGCAAGTTCTGGTACGTCAGACCGTATTACTGATTCCATTGTCCAGAAGGTGGATGCCCTCACTATTCAAGACTGGCGAGTTACAGTAGTAGCCATTGTCGCCATCCATTCATATAATTTCATGTGATACTCTGCGCCTACCTTCAGGCATCTGCCAGTTCAATACAGAGTGTCTGAAAAAGAACTTCCTAGTTTTAAGTATAAATTTGATTGGGAAATTAGTGAAAAATTTACATCAATGAGTACATATCATGAAAGAGAACTCCTTCAAGTTTTTTTTAATGTTAGCAGACGTCAATGTGGGATCCATTTGTTGCCCTGCACTCGTCGAGACGATATTCCACTTCTCGCCACATATTCACCAACATTTCAGGTGTAACTGCACCACCTGCCATGACGATTCTTTCCAGTAAATTATTGGTGTCTCTAATCTTTTCACTGTACACAACATTTTTTATGTGGCCCCAAAAGAATAGGTCCAGTGGGGTTAAGTCTGGACTTCATGGTGGCCAAGGTATTGGGCCAGCCCTGCCTATCCACCTTCCTGGAAAGCGAGTGTCAAGAGCTGCACGCACATGGTTACTGTAATGAGGTGGGGCGCCATCTTGTTGGAAAAACAGAAGCTCCTTTTCCGGCTAAATATCGTGCATTTGGTGAAAGACGTACTCAAAATGTCACAGTAAACGTCCCCTATTATTGTTTTTTTCTGCAAAAATGAAAGGACCAGTCACACGATCTTCCATCAAACCACACCAGACATTAACTTTGGGAGAGTCATGTTTATGCTCAGTAACTTCGTGTGGATACAAATCCTGCAGTTATGAAGATTAACTGTTCCATTGACATGAAATGTAGCGTCATCAGAAAAGAGAAACTTTTTTAAAATAATTGGCATCATCATTAATTCTGTGTAGAAAGTCAACAACAAATCCATATCTTGCGATTTTATCAGTAGGTTTTATTTCATGTAACAGTTGCAATTTGTAGGTGCGCGACTTAAGCCTTTTACATATAGTATCATACACAGTAACTATAGGCACTCCTGATTGTAGACTACATCTGGCCAATGACTTCTTCAGGCTCCAAACACACGAAACACGGATCTGTTCAAGGATATTGTCAGAAGTTCTCGGTCTACCTGGTGATTTTGCTTTAAAACACTAGTGGTTTCCTTGAAAGACTTTAGTCAATGAGGGAGAGTTTTCGCTGTAGATGGTTCACCACCACACTGACATCTAAAATTACGTTGCAGTGTTATAAATGACTCAGTTTTCACGAGTCAAATAACACACTGCAACTTCTGTTACAGAGTACACATTGTTGCTGAGTCGCTCTGCACTGCACTGCACGCACACCTAGATTGAACTGAGTAGTGGTGGGCAGGAAATCGCGTATCTGTTAGAAATCACAGTGACTGAGAAGTCACAGATATCACAGTAGCAACTTTACAGAATCTAACTGCGATTTCAGTCACAGTTAGCAGTCGCAAGTAGTATTTCACATTCAAAGACATGAGCCATCTATTGGTCGAATTTAGCACTGCTTTCTGCGATTTCAGTGACAAGTCGCAACTAAGAGTCGCAAGTAGCAACTAAAAAGCGCGGTTAACAGTGGCATCTGTTGGCCAAAGTTCGTACTACATCCATCTCTGCGGTACGCTATGGAGTCCAACTGCGATTTCCGTGACAAGTCGCAACTAAGAGTCGCAAGTAGCAACTAAAAAGCGCAGTTAACAGTGCCATCTGTTGGCCAAAGTTCGTACTACGTCCATCTCTGCGGTACGGTATCGAGTCTAACTGCGATTTCCGTGACAAGTCGCAACTAAGAGTCGCAAGTAGCAACTAGAAAGTGCGGTTAACAGTGCCATCTGTTGGCCAAAGTTCGTACTACGTCCTTCTCTGCGATACGGTATCGAGTCTAACTGCGATTTCCGTGACAAGTCGCAACTAAGAGTCGCAAGTAGCAACTAGAAAGCGCGGTTAACAGTGCCATCTGTGGGTCAAAGTTCGTACTACGCCCATCTCTGCGATACACTATTGAGTCCAACTGCGATTTCCGTGACGAGTCTCAACTAAGAGTCGCAAGTAGCAACTAAAAAGCGCAGTTAGCACTGCCATCTGTTGAGCAAAGTTCACACTACGCTATTCGCTACCGAGTCAAACTGCCTTTTTCTCCTGAAAATATCAAGTAACGTAACAAATGTGTTTGATTCTGCTTCCAATATGACAGTTTTGGTTAATACTCCACATGCCTACAGGACTTTGCAATATTAACACAGCAGAACTCAGACAACTGTATAAGTGTAGAGAAATGAAAACAGTCATATGAATGCCTCACTTTTGTTCCGACACAGTTCAAGACTCGGGAGAAAAGTTTTACACCTGGTGTTCTACATGGCAACTTCACACACAAGAACTTTTTGCCGACACTACTACCACCTACATAAGTAAGCTTTTCCTGTGTTACTTTCAAGTAATGCACTTAAGCTATTCCTGATTTAACTGGAAGATCTGTACTTCCCACTTTCATATCAACAGCCTCAAAATGCATGTTATAGACTTCGGGATATGTTACAGGTCAGTGTCACACCAAGATTGTGGAGAAAGGGGGGGGGGGTGGGGCGGCATGTCACTCTCCAACAAGTGTTTACCAATAAGTAAGTGGCGGAAAATTATGGGTATAGGACGGCTTAAACATTGGGAAAATGAGATTTTTATTATTCACTCACTGTATTTGACATTTATTATTCCTTTGAAATCGCACAACAACTTCAATAAAACACAGTTTAATCATTCACACACTTATTTCACAATTGTTTCACTTTTAAACTGCAAATCCTCTAAGAGCTGTCTTGAATCTTCATGAGTCTCCCTCAAAAACAGCCTTGATGTGGATAGATACGTACAGCAACCAGTAATCAGAGTCAGAACTGTGTCTGCAAAAACACAAGGATTATTAAACAATTTTTGCTGTCATTAATTACTAGCAATATAATTGACAGAGTAGATTGCTAATATTTGCTGTAATGAATATCACATTTGCAAGAACGATCTCGCTGAAGTAATTAAGTCCATCGAAAAGCTTAGAAACTAACCTCTCATCTGACGAAAACGGTCTAAAGACGCAGTGGCAATTTCTTCGGATCTGTTGACAATGATATTTTGAGTTATCACTTTACTGAGTGACTGAAATGTAGTTCAGGTACCTGTGAACATAACAATATGTTAGAATTCATTTTCTAAATACGAACTATTACAGTACTGTACAGCTACTTACATATTAATTACACTATTAATATTTTCACAGTTGTTTCTTTAATACAAAATTAAAGCCAACGGAAGAAAAAACGTAAAACATACTTGCCAATGACAGGTTTGTTGAGATGCAATTTTCTGTGTTGACAGATGTAACTTTTTTATACGGTGGTAAGTCGCATAAATCGCAGGAATCACAGAAATCGCAGAAGTAGCAGAAGTCACAGAAATAGCAGAAATCGCGGAAGTAGCAGTAATCGCAGAAATAGCAGTGGCGGAGGGATACACGACCTATGTTCCTTAACTGCGACTCTTAACTGCGACAAATCACAGTTAAGAATAACAGATACAGAAAAGTAGCATTCACAGAAATCACTGATATCGGAAAATCGCAGTTTAGCCCATCACTAGAACTGAGAGAACAGAGGGGGAAAAAACAGCTCTGGCGCCGTCTCAAGGTCAAGCAGACCTGCCAACTGCAGGGGAGTCAAACTTGGAGAGTTGGCGAATCAAACTCCACAAATTAGAATAGTGTATGTCACTTTGTGCAGCACACATTAAAACTATGGAGTTCTTATTCAAACACACTGAATTTTCAGCATCTTCGTGACGCTATCTCGTGGGTCAAACGAAGGTATACTATTTGTGTTACTCTTCTTTGTATTCGTTCGACATCCCATGATAGTGCTATTTGTTATAGGACCCACACACTTAAACAGTATTCTAAATGGGTCACATGAGTGTTTTGTAAACAATCTTCTTCATTGACAGATTGAATTCTCCTGGTATTCTAAGAAGGAATCGAAGTCTGTCAGTTACTTCACCTACGACTAAGCTTATGCAATTGTTTCATTTCATAAACCTACAGACTGTTACATCCGATATTTGGCCGATTTGCAATTATGACTCACTGATATTATAACCAAACGACACTATATTTGAGTCTTTTACACTCAGTCACATTTTCCAGGAAATGGAAAAAACGTTCTGTAAGGGATAATCTAGTGAGGAGAGCTACGAATTTCCTTTTGCTTTCTTTACTACTGAGTGCAAGTATTTTTACATCTTGTTCGATAACATGAGACCAATACAAAAGCCTACAATATTTTTTAAAAGTGATGGTGAAGGTGCTGTTTCTGAAACACACCATAATAATTTACAAAAATGATAACAGTTCATCAGTTTTAATAGTCCGTAACGAATTTAGGAACTTTACTCTTTACAACAAAACTATAGTTTTAAATTGATAACACAATATAGGACACATTCTTCCTATCCGGTTCAAATGGCCCTGAGCACTATGAGACTTAACAGCTATGGTCATCAGTCCCCTAGAACTTAGAACTACTTAAACCTAACTAACCTAAGGACAGCACACAACACCCAGCCATCACGAGGCAGAGAAAATCCCTGACCCCGCCGGGAATCGAACCCGGGAACCCGGGCGTGGGAAGCGAGAACGCTACCGCACGACCACGAGATGCGGGCTCCTATCCTGTTCAGGGTGTTCGTAGCAACAACAAAAATTAATAATGTTTATGACTTACAAATTTCTACAGGGAATATGTTTTTTGAAACAAACAAAAATAATGTTACGTCATACGTGTTACATCATAAAGCTCCATAAATGCTGCAAATTCGATAAAGAATGTGAGCACAAAAAATAACATTTTATATCTATGTATGGGGCTTTATCAACATAATTTTTCACCAGCTATTGTGGAGGGCGTTGCTAGTAGTTCCATTATAAAAGTCACGATAGTCCGTTGGCACATACAGTCGCAGTTTTCTTATGTCATCTAGTTTCTTCCCATTTAGTTCAACGTAGCTCTGTGGGTGAGCAGGCGCACATGACAACAATGGACAGTCGATTGTAGAAAGCATCAGTTTAAAATTACGAACAATCAGTCCATCAATGAACTTTTTTCCTTTATAACACAAAAATTTCGGACAAACAAAACACTTCTGACACAAACATTTAGAGCAGAAACAGCACCTCTCCAGAAGAAGTGCCGTTTCTGCACCAAATCTAAATTTTAAATTCCATCTGGAGGCCAGGAATATATGGTAGATGTTTTATTTCTACAGAAAACTGTAAGTATTGTCCCTATAATCATCAAAATATAGTTCGTTTAGTATCAAAAAGTAGAGAAGTGCTGTTTCGACAGTAAACGATTCAGTTCTAAATTTTGGGAACTGTACACTTTTACATTTCTGAACATCTAGAGCAAGTTACCAATCTTTGAAACACGTTGAAAAATTATCAAAATCTAAGTCAATATTTGAGACGCTTTTATTAGACAGTACATCATCTCGTAGGGCTTCATCACAGAAATCGATACACCAGGAAGAAAATGCTTACCAATTGGAAGGTTGAAGATTGAAAATATGTCTACTGATCTCACGATGCATTATTTTCTCTCCAATCCAACAAGCGTTGTGTCCTTAGCTTGCACCTGCGATTGTCGTAGCGATAGGGGCCTATAGCTATGAGGCAACTAGGGCCTACATTGCTCAAAAGAGATGCATGAACAACTTCCGTTACTCCAACCTCGCTTGCAGACTGCATAGATGTAACAGTACTGAACTCTTAGTTCAACGACAGCGACATATTTCTATAGAGCAATTCATTTAGCCTTCATTCATGTCTTCACAATAGTATTCAGGGAGCATGGTTCATATTCGTGACAGCTTAAGTAGCCCACAATATCAACAGAATTGTATTCTATAGAGCACTTGCATGGTGTTGTGTAAAGATCCATCCTGTCGGATCTACTGGAAAGTGTTAGAGTCGGTTGCCTGCTTTGCAGGCAAGGCGGTAAGTAACGCAAGCCTCGGTGACAGTTCAGTGGAGGCCACCTTTAATGGAGGAACTGCTTTTCCATATCTACTGCAGACACCAACCAGAGACGAGCCAGGAGAGCCAATGGGCGACAAGCTCGTTATCTCCTACAGCGACAGCCGATTACACAGATCCGTGCGCTCAGAGGCACTCGCATTCTGGAGGCGCATCCTGTAGTCAGCAGTCGTGTTCTACAGTCGATAGTCGCAGTTACGAAGTTACCTGCAAGTGCAATGGGCTGTTAAGGGAGGAGATTACTATTAGTGATGACTTGTCACGGACTAAGTTTCAGTTTTATGGAATATTTATGCACCAAAGTTCACGTCAAGAGATCTTGTGAGTTACAAAAAAAAAGATTTATTTTACTTGAACTAATTTATTTATGTAGTAATACAGGGAGAGGGGCAAATAAAAGTGGCCCAGAGGACAGAGTTACAGAGTACAAAGAAAAACAACAGGGGAAAGGAAATACAGTACTAATATGACTATAGCAGATGGTGAAAGTGACTACCATTCGTCTTTTGGCACTTCTGGGCCCTGGTAAGCAAGTTGCTGAAGGCGGATCGAAGCTGGACTGGTGGAATTGCTGCAGGCTCATCCGAAATGTTCTGCTCCAGTTCTTGAAGACTATGAGGGTTGTTGCGATACGCCTTAGACTTGAGCGCTCCCCACACAAAGCAATCGCACATTGACAAATCAGATGACCTGGGTGGCCAGTTATGGCCGTGACCAGACTGACCTCCGCTAACAACTCTGTCAAGCGGGAAGATTGAGTAAATGTGTTCCAAGGTTCGGCCGGCTATATGTGTAGTTGCTGCAGCCTGTTGGAAGTAACTGTAGGTCTTTTCCTCCTGCGTTAATGTTCCCACAAATGGTTTCAACATGTTGGCAATGTAACGCGTCGAAGTCAGCGTCTGATGAAAGAAGATGGCATCAATAACGTGGCGTGCAGACACTGCACACCAAACACCAACCTTCTGCTCATGCAGTAGTGTTTATGTAAGTTACGCTGAATCTCCGCTGCACAGAACCTGTGATTCTGTGAGTTGACATAGCCACTCAGGTGAAGCCGGACTTCATCAGGCATAACGAACAGATCCATGACCATTCAGTGTTATCTCAGTGAACAGCCACTCACAAAACTGGAGGCGCTAAGGAGCGTCTGCTGGTCTTAATACATGAAAAACAGACTCTCCGTAGTGATGCATGTGTACGTCCAGGTGCAGTATTCGTCCGCATGACCGACGTTATATGGCAGTCTCTTGCGACAGACGTCGGATTGATTTGATAGTACTCTGAAGCATTTTCTGTTGAACAGCAGCAGCTTTTTCTGGTGTGTAGGCACGTTTCGGAATGTTTTTTTCGATTTGTTGAAAACAGCTGACGCCATTTTCGGAATAAGCGTTGCGTGGCACTTTTTGCTGTCACTTTGACAACATTAAACTTCTCAGCAAACAACTGACCACGCAGTTTCCACCACTTCGTTGTCACGTAACTTTCCACAGCGAACACCTGCTGCTCCGCTGTGAGTACCATCGTCCCTTCGCACTGCTCCACTCACACTGACAGAGCCCACACTACGCTCTGAACCGGTGTGGATCGCGTAGCGGGCATACACATGGTGAGCACTTCACGGGGTGTGATTACATGCATACATTCACGTCCAATTGTATCCACTCGTCCGGGCCACTTTTATTTGCCCCTCTGTAGTAATGTAGCTCAACAGAAGTAGAGACCATATCACAAAAGAGGCGCTGCCGGTATTGTCACTTGACACCTCCGCTTCAGACAAGGAACACACATCAGCTGTATTTCTGCTAGTATTTGACAAGTTATGGGCAGCCACTGAAATGGGCACACTTCAGTGGAGAATTCTGGATCTCTCCTACAATGTATTTCGTGCTGCAATTATACGGTACAGTGCAATTCTGGTTTTTCTGCCTTCCGGTGCTGACATCAGAACTGCCAGCGTATTGTTGACACAGTGGTCGACACACATTTTTCTCTTAAACTTGTCTTTTCCTGTGGGCATTAATTGCATTTGCTTATTTAGTGGATATTGAGACTCGGTCGTGCATCTTGTGGTTTCCTTGCTAATCCTCACTGTGTATGACCTCTTCCAGGCCGGCCGCTGTGATCGAGCGGTTCTAGGCTCTTCAGTCCGGAACCACGCGGCTGCTACGGTCGCAGGTTCGAATCCTGCTTCGGGCATGGATGTATATGATGTCCTTAGGTTAGTTAGGTTTAAGTAGTTCTAAGTCTAGGAGACTGATGACCTGAGGTTTCAAGTCCAATAGTGCTTAGAGCCATTTTAACTATTTGAACCTCTTCCAGATGGCCGATCAAACTGATTTTGCGACTCCGGTGCTTAATCTGCCGTCGCTGCTGGCTTCCGTGGAAAACTTGAGTGTTACCTAGGAAAGGTTGGGGAACACCCAGGAAGAGTTGCTGCACCTGCTGGAGGACCAGGAACAGCGCCACGTTCGGCAGGCGCCACAGGCGCATATTCTGAGGCATCAAGGGATCACCAATTTAGTATTGGAGGGCAGCGTGGAGGGTAAAACTCGTAGAGGGAGACCAAGAGATTAATATACTAAGCAGATTCAGAAGGATGTACGCTGCAGTAGTACTGGGAGATGAAGAAGCTTGCACAGGATAGAGTAGCATGGAGAGCTGCATCAAACCAGTCTCAGGACTCAAGACCACAACAACAACACATCATCTACTACCAAGATAACCATACAAATTCTTCGAATACACGTGAATGAGCAGAGGAGCATCCGACTATCTCATCAACAAATTAAAGACGATTGTTTTTTACATGATCAAGAACTTTTAACAGCCGATAAATGTGGAAGAAATTACTGACTACCGTAAATACAAAGAATGAGCTCAACAAATTAAAGCTTATTGTGGTGTAAACGGTAGCGTTCCGAGTTTGTGTTTACGACCACGGAAAGGTCCTGGGTTAACCTCATATACTTTAACTGACTCGGCTACAGTTCTGTGTATTAAGTTGTATGTATACTGTTTACACTGCATCGCTAAGTGTATTTTAACGTCTCGTCGAAGTAGTTGACTTATAAGTGTATACACACCTACCCAGTACATCACAAACATTAAATTCTTAAATAAAATGCAACAAACAACCACGAAAATTTACAGATATTTGATTTTTTTTGTTGAGTTCCTATGGGACCAAACTGCTGAGGTCATCGGTCCAAAGACTTACACACTACTTAAACTAACTTACGCTAAGGACAACACACACTCCCATGCTCGAGGGAGGACTCGAACCTCCGACGGGGAGAGCCTCGCGGACTGTGGCAAGCCACCCAAGACCACGCGGCTACACCGCGCGGCTATTTGATTTTGTGAACGTAATTTATCAGCAGTCATTGTTAAGGCCAAGCGTTTCAGTTATTCTAAATAATCTGCAAAAGTAAAGCATAAAAAATTTTTGAAAAGAAAGTCAAACGTTTTGTGAAATGATTTGTCTAAAAGTATGAAATAAACAATATTACGGAAACGTTTGATGCATCTCATTTTCTGTTCATGATTTCGAGCATCATTCAAAGGCACGTAGAACGTTTCTCTGACTTATTTATTTCTGTTACACAAATCATTTCGCAAAATATCTGGCCAATTGCTTTCATTTTTTATTTTCAAGTTATATTCAGGAAGCATGCCTTCCTAACGTCTTCTGTTCTCGAAAATCCTAACTTGGGTACTTGAATCGAAGGAAGCCTTTTTGATATTTAAATACCACACCAATGTATCTTTTTATGTGCAAAATAGCTAGGCCTTGAACAGACGAACGTTTTGACACTTCATTTCATAGCTTGGCAGCAGCTTTTCATGAAATATTTCAATTTTTCCTCAACTCATGAATTAAGTTTTCCTTAATTACCCTGATTGCTTTCAAGCAGTTAAATATTTTCATGCAAAACTAGACCTCACGCTGGTCACTTTGATACCCCGTGTGCCTGTTTCCCTCTCTATGAAAATTCGGACAAAACCTCATGGTGTAATTTATAGGGAGTCCCGTTTTAGTTCTGCTCACGCGTTTACAAAAACGTATCGAATGTTAATCATACGATAAAATAGTCCTTTCAGCTTGTTGTCATTTCCAAAAAACGTCGTTTCGTTATCTGGAACCGTCTATGAGATACGACGATTTGTATTACCACTTAATTCCCGAAGCGCAGGAAAAGATTCGGACGCGCCGCGAGCAACCCGTCCGCGCATATAATAACCAATATCTCAAAAATGAAAAGCTATATCATTCCGGTCTCAACTTTAAATACAATTTAGATATATTGGTTACATTTCATATGCAATAATATATGGCCTTAAATGAACTGTACGGGAAGTCTGCGCAATTTGATTTTACCTCTGCAAACTCTTTAAAATTTCGTGCAGCCGTGTACTCAGTTTCGTGCAGCACAGTATCTATGACGAATAACGAAAATAAATTCAGATCTTTACCGATCAAAGATATGAAGCTATAAGATGCGGAAGAATCGAATTTTTTCACCGAATAGCTTTGTTAAAATCGGATGATAAGTGTTTCATAGCTGCCGCCGCATCCGCTCCACTGCTTTGCCGAGAAGACGCTTGGGTGTCGCTCTCACCGTCGCGCGTGCTGCAGCGACAAAATTCAAACACGTCTGAATTCAAACGTGACTAGTTGTAGCAGAGAGCAGGCAGCGCCACGGACGTCGCCAAGGTAATCACACCTACGGAGGTGTTTGGTCGTCTGAAGCTGTCGTGCGCTGCCGTTCGCTTCTGTCGCTTACGTAGGACGACGGGATTACTCGCGACTGTCGTTTACAGTGTGACAACAACAAACATCGTGCTCTTTCCTACGCCGATACTGCTGAGAGGGATATGTTAATCGTCCAAGCTCAGAGCGCAGAACTACTTAGGAATCTTATCCGTCTCAATAATTCTACATTAGATGAATGCTTATCGGTTATTCAAGCTTCCGAACAGTCTACGCAAACCAAACAGGCACTTGACTACGGGTGAAGTGAACTTTTTCACACAAACTTTGAGAGTGTGGATGTTCATAAAGGGAAACAAAGCGGTAAACATCGCCAGGCAACTAGTTCTTGGGCTACGCCTTGGAACGAGGGCACGTCGTCTTCAGCTGATAACTCTCCTCGAGTCAAATCTTGCTCTCGATCCGTCGTGCTATTACAACGTGTGACGTGCTCTATTTGTCGGAAGCTCGGTCATAAGGCTGAAGTTTGTCTGAAGAAAATACGTCGCACCGTCAAGCGCTCCACATCCACCAGTGACAGAGACAATTCAGTACATTCATTTGATCCCACTTTGGAAGATTTTCAGAATACAGTGTTTAGTGTTATGTCACGTCATCATTCTCCTGATGGTGGGTTTGGAATGGATGTCTCCAGTGTTCTCTCATATAGTGCGCTTGACCCTAACGTTGATAAATTTGAACGTAATGTGTACAGTATTCTCTCACAAAATAATAAAGGTGTGTTGATGGATGTTGACGTCAATAGTCAAATAATTCAATTCCAATTGGAAACCGATTCGTCGAAAAACATAATTAACAATGATACCATTGCTTTAATTGGAGCCCCACAGCTGTTCAAATTTCAGGGAACGTTAACAAGTTACAGTGACTGTTCACATCAAAGATCCTTGTGAAGTAAACGTTAAATGTAAGAGTAAGCAGGTGCAAGCCCTAACTTTGGTGACACAATCGCGTACAGCGGTCAATATCTTGGCCTCGACCTATTTCACATTCTGGTTTTCACGGTCTGGGATTCCACCAATTGCATCCAGGCCACAGATGGTGGATCGGTCTCCTTGTAACTCTTTTCCAAGTACAAACATCTTTTTGCAGACCCATACAATGGCGACAAAGACCGTGAAACACTCATCGGCTTGCACCCAGACACGATACCTAAATTCTATAAGGCATTCTCTGTTCCTTTTGCATTGCGCGACAAGCTTGAAGCCGGCCGCGGTATCCGAGTGGTTCTAGACGCTTCAGTCCGGAACCGCGCTGCTGCTACGGTCGAAGGTTCGAATCCTGACTCGGGCATGGATTTTTGTGATGTCCTTAGGTTAGTTAGGTTTAAGTAGTTCTAAGTCTAGGGGACTGATGACCTCAGATGTTAAGCCCCATAGTGCTTAGAGCCATTTGAACCCAACCTTCGTCTCTGTTGGGACTGCAGATGAACTGTGAATGCCCAAGCCGTCGTCGACACGTACCCCACTCCATGAGCGGAAAAAGTCGTCGGGAAATTGGGACATGCCAGATTCTTCTCCCACATCGATTTGACTGATGCATATCTACAGCTGTACCTCGATGAAAAGCGCCAACGTGTGATGGTCGTCAATATCCTTTTAGGGCTCTACGAGAACAAACGACTCCCTTGGCCCCAGCATTATTTCAGTGACATCTTGAACAGCTGTGCCACAAGGTACTGGGCACAGCCAAGTGTCTCGATGATATTATTGTCACCGGCAACACGTCGATGAGCACCTACACAGCTTGGATCAACTGTTGCACGTCGGCCGGCCGCGGTGGTCTAGGTGCTCAGTCCGGAGCCGCGCGACTGCTACGGTCGCAGGTTCGAATCCTGCCTCGGGCATGGATATGTGTGATGTCCTTAGGTTAGTTAGGTTTACGTAATTCTAAGTTCTAGGGGACTGATGACCACAGATGTTAAGTCCCATAGTGCTCAGAGCCATTTGAACCATTTTTTTTTTTTGGTTGCACGTCTTACATCAGACGGGGCTTGCAGTGAACATAGACAAGTGCTCTTTTTTCCAGTATGAAATCGAGGGCTTGGGTCATATTCTCTCTGCAAACAGCATCCGTCCTAGAACTACAAACCTCCGGGCCATCGATCAACTACCAGCTCCCACTAGGCTGAAGCAACTTTAATGTCTCATAAGGCAAATCAGATATTACTAGCAGGTCATCCTGACTGTGGCCACGGTCGTGGAGTCCTTTAACAAATTACTATGGAAAGATGTATGCTGTGAATGGTCCTCTGAATGTCACTGGGCGTTCGAAACACTAAAAAGGGCGCTCCTCAACTCGATATGCTTGGTACACTACGATCCCTGAAAGCACTAGATAGAGGCCACGGAAGCTTCAAACATTGAGATCATGGCGGTTTTTCTCATATGATACGTATGGTGGACAAGCCAGTAGTATTAATTGCCAGAATCCCAAACGCGGTTTAGCACAGCTATTTTAAAGTGGAGAAAAGGGTCGTGGCCCTTATTTTCGCTGTCAAAAAATTCCATAATTACATATATGCATACTTACTACATATGGATCATAAAGACTTGATCACGCCTTTTTATCCGGCAGTCCAAATCCCCATTAAGAAACAGCAGCGTCTGCAACGTTGGTCCCTCTTTCTGTCGATCTATAATTGCGACATCAAGCTCTGGACATCAGCCAATCATGGAAATGCTGATGTTTTATCAAGGATGATTCTTTCGATGATTGTCCCGCCCTCCAGCGAGGGTGTGACGAGCCTTTCGCTCGATGCAAGGGTCTTCACCGACATTATTACAAACGATGCATTCCTCTCATGAGTCAAACACTTCCTGCCAAGTCAGAGGCCTTCACTGAGGACGAACGAATTTGATCCACACCAAGTACATGCATTTTTGGAGAATCTCTGAATGTCTCTGTCACTCTACCAAAGGGTCATCATCTTCCACTATATGGGAGACTAAATGTGGGTTTTTATTCCGGTGGTACCCCGAATGGATGTTCTCAAGCTTTTAAATCAATGCTACTGCGGTATTGTAAAGAGCAAGCGTATGGTTCAACAATTTGTGTACTGGAATGGGTTGCAGAAGGGTATCGAGTCCCTACCTTAAGCCTGTGTTCTCTGCTGCAAGTACCAGGCAGTGCCTTAAGGTCGTATTTCCCATAGCCTAAGCCAGTGGAGTCTTGGAGTTGGCTGTATCTGAACTTTGTGGGTCTATTTTCTGACACTAATTGGCTAATTCGGTAGCTGCCTCCACGGACTGTTCCTATATTGTACAAATGCACAGTGCCAGGACGACTCAACATCGAATACTGAAGTTGATTTTCGCCGTGAAAGGTCTCCCCATTACCTTCGTGCCGGATAACAGTCACGACTTCGAATCCCTCTGCACATCCCATGCCAGCCGACGCTTCCGTCGTGCACCCTCCCGTCTTGCGTCAAACAGGGTTGTTGAGAGGTTCGTAATGACCTTCAAGCTATAAATGAGGAAGATTGCAGCGAACTGCGCACTGGAGGACACGTTACTATTGTTTCTCGCCTCTTACAAGAACACTACCCGTCCCTCCCCCTCCCACAAAGACAAGGGTGCTTCACCGGCTAAATTGTTGTGCGACCGATGTATGCAGCTCCTCCTGTTCATTATGGCGCCCCGCCACCAGGACAACACCGACGAAATTGGGATCAGGAACAAGAAGTGGCAGCTGGCTCTTACCGCCAGGGTCACATATTCAGAAACACAATTCGTAAGCGTAGTTGCCAGAAATGGTAGTGTGTCAGATGGGAAATGCCATTTACATTATCTGACCACATAGAGGTATCCCTGCCTTCCAGATATTGTAAAGTAGTTTCAGTTACAGGTACTGGCGACACGCCTATCCAAGGGGTGGTCATTGGAACCTCGACATCACAGCAGCCCACCACCTCCGACGCCCTCTCAGCGCCTGAGCCAACATACAAACAACCCATCAGAGACAATATGGTGGCCGCAGCGCCGATGGACATCATCTACAACCCATAGTAGCAGGCGACAAAGAAGAGGCTTCGCCTCTCCCTCCCTTTGGGGGAGGGAGGAGAAGAAAGTTGAATTCTGCAGATACTTCTGCCAGGTACATCCCTTCTCATATTGCTGTTTTCTGGGTTTCCTGCTCTGCAGGCAAGACAGTGAGCAATACAAGTCTCGCCAACCGTTCAGCAGAGGTCACCTTCGACGGAGGAACTAATTTGTTCCCACACCTACCGCAGACACCAACCAGGGACGACGATGACGGAATCTGGCCTGGAAAGCTAACAGGCAATGGGCTCGTTATCGCTGACAGCGACAGCCGATCGTGCAGATGCAATATAACCATCCGTGTGGTGTTGTAACCTGCAATCCGAGGGGTGCAGAGGCATTCTGTAGTCGCATCCTACAATCAACGGTTGTGTCCTACACTCGACAGTCGCAGTTACGATGTTGTGGAGTTTTGGGAGATGCAATAGTGGAATACGCTGTGTTAGTAAACAGACTTGTTGTAGGAATCACCATAACGCTAGTGTTGCATTCTCATTGAGGACTAAGTCTCTGGATGACATTACTATGGAGACAACGCATCACGGATTAGGTTTCAGTTATATGAAATATTTGTGCACCAGAGTTCATGTCAAGATATTTTGTGAGTTATAATAAATAAACGTTAGTTTACTTGGACTAATCTATTTGTGTGATAGTCTTAGATCGCTACACTGGCACAGTCGTTAATAGTGATGTATCTCTACTTAAGGAGAGAGAGCGTCACAACAGAATGTTACCAGGAACGTCTCATTTGATACTACCTTGTCTAAGTGCTACGGTATGGAAGGCGAAACTATTCTTCTTGTGATAACACACTGTTAGAAAAATAACAGAAATCCTAAACTCAATAGATCTCTTAGTGAATCGCTAACGGTAGCCATGGAAAGTGCCAAAAGCAAGGTATAACTCTTTTAAAATGGGTGCTCGTATCACTTTCATATCCTGCGAAACACGGAGCGTACCTCAAATAAACTGCCGAAAAACGGTTCTTCACCATCCTCATAACTTGCGTAGTTTGTGTTCCTTTTTTTTTAAATAGGTAATCTCTTTCTCAACACACTACAAGAATTCGACTTGTGCAAACACCTGTGTAACGGAGGCAATACTAAATGTCAATTCTCACTCGTGTTTAGTAGAGTGAGCAGTGTCTTCAGTCGTGAACGGGACAGCATGGCTTGTGTACGCTATTTAATCTGTCAACATGCCTTGAAGAGTCATTACCAGCTTTTAGCAAGTGTGCATTGTCACTGTAAGATAAGAAGGAATGTCAGCACGAGATGCCGTCCGTTGAAATGCGTACACTACTGTGAAATCGTTCAAACAATTAACAGCTATCACGAACTACAAAACAAAAAACGTCTGCCTCGTAGTGCCGCCTGCAGGCAGCAACCCTAGGGAGTGACTGCTATCTACAAATTATGGTTCATAGGTACCCCAAGACGAATGCAGCAGAACTGTGCACTGCATTTTTTTTAGAAACAGATAGTACGTAACCATGAGCAGAGGATCAAGGAGAGAATGAGCCCAAAAATCGCTGACATCAGCATCAGCATTCCAGGAACTGATGACATCAGCATCAGCTTTTCACAGAATCGCTGACGCCAACATACGGCACTCAGGCAATGACGTTATTCCCAAATTCTTTCCCCCATCTCCCTCCTCCTTCCCATTTCCCCTTTGGCCAATGGCACTACGCATTTTGCGAAAACGTGGAAAGGTCCCAGGGCACCAATGGCATACAAGCTCGGCCTCCCACCCATCAAGCAATTATAACTTTTGTTCTTCTATTTCGTGCTCACTATCATTTGCAGCCAGTAGTCCATCCAGTATGAAGCGCTACCAGCATGAGTGCAAATTTGTTTGGACTGCCAAGCAATCGAGAGGAACGGAGCATGACAATGAATGGCTACTACTTTAACTGACGGTTGTAGACCATATGGTCCACACAAGCCGTCCTCTGTAGTTTTACGTTTTACGCATGCATTAGAGCAAGAAGGTTGCCTCGTCACTGCTCTCCAAACGGGACACGCACGTACAAGCGAAGCTCCACCGAGTTGTGCCGCCATCTGCTTGCGTTTTCCTCCTGATTCCGCTCTGATAAGGTCGCGTGGCCATCTGCTTGTACTTCGAGTCAGGTGTTATAGTCAAACAGGTAACAACTGCAATGTACTCCAGCGACGACTACACCGATCTATGGGGAGACGCACCACAACGCAGCTGATGCCCGAAGGCTGTATCCACAACGTCTTCCAACGCGACGTCTATCTTTTGCATATGTTTTTAGATGTACAGGGATGCGTTTAAGAACCGAGGGAGCTTTGCAGGTACAACGTCTCGTGAAAAGACCAATCCGCGACTGTTGCCCAGAACTTTACAGAGTATTTTGGAGCACATCCCACGCATGGTAAGCATACCTAAATGAAAATAACTCGTACGTACTATGTAGTATAAACGAAATGTTATCGTGCTATTGCATTTAGGTTGCAGTATTATTTGTACCTATAATAATAATAATAATAATAATAATAATATGGTCATTTATATTAATATTATGAAACTCATTAGATCTCGCCCAATGATACCTATTTCTCATCGTAATTAGGATAAAGAAGAGCTGTAGCTCGCCTTTGGATCTCCAGGTTTTCGGTACAGAGAACTCTGGAGGAACGAAAATGGCATCCCTTTAAGCTGCACCTACACCAACAGCTATACGGAAACGATTTCCAAAATCAGGTATCGTTCTGCAGATGTCTCGTAAATAAAGTAGCCGTAAATTCGGATTTAGTTAGGCAGATTTTATGGGGAGATGAGTGCTCTTTAGCTAATGACACCACTGTCAATAGATGCAATATTCATTATCGGGCTCCTGCAAAGCCTCACTGTTTAAGACCACATCACATCAAGCGCATTGGAGTGTTAACGCACGGTGCGGCATTCTAGGAGAGCACATCATTGGACCAGTTTATTTGGCTACCAGACTGATCGGCTGTATTTGCAATTCCTACAGAACGAGCTGAGTCTTGGGCATCTCCTAGAATACATCCCACTTCAGTTAGCTGTGAGGCACTGGTTTCAGCACGATGGTGTACAACACCATTATTGTAAGGGCTTAGAAAATATCTCAGCATTGTGTACCGTGAATGGTGGATAGGTCGTGGTGGTTGCATTCGATGGCCAGTGAGATTGCCCGATTTAACACCCTTGCATTTTTTCTTATGGGTTACAACAAAGTCACAGTTTACGAAACGGGACCGGAAGATCCAGATGTGTTAAAAGAACGAATACGTTATGCTTGCGCTTCAGTATCTGCAGAAATGTTAGAGGTGTCCATACTAACACCGAGAGGCTCTTACATTAATGCATCCAACGTGACAGATATGCATTTGAACATCTGTATTATGAGTAATGCAATTATAAAGATCTGTCGGTCTATAATATAGGTTTAAAGGAACATCATATATGATATTCATTATGTTCATTGTTCTTTATTGCAATCAAAGATATAATAACATTTATGTAATACTGCCAGTTTTGAAGCATGAGTTGGGGCATTTTGTGTTGTTTATATATAGGGTCATTATAATTAAAGTTAAACTTTCAAAACGCTGTAGAAATAACACTACTGGTCAGAATGACGCCAAATTGCAACGGAATATTATCGAAAGGGGAAAACATATGGCAGAAGAAAAAAATAGTGTGAAAATTGGTCAATAGATCGCGCTGTATGTGTCATAATTCGTAAATGAAAACGCCTGTCATGCTGACGACCCATTGAAGTTGGTACTCGTATAAACAAGCCGGATGCACGGCTTTTCCTCCTTTCACGTCTGCGTTCGTCATGATTGTCTCAATGCAGGATCGCACTCTGCTTGTAGAGCTGTATTACAAAAACGATAACTGTGCACACGTCGCTCTGCAGAAGTGACGAAGTCTGAAGGGTTTGAAAAAAGGCGTTGGTCCGATGACTGCCGTGCGTCTGGAGAAAATTATTCTGAAATTCAAAAAGACGGTTTCTTTTGGTGTGCGACCTGATAGGAAACGAATTGATTCGGCGTCAGTTGAAGCAGTGGCCACAGCAATGCAGGAGGAGACGAGTGGTGGTGTGCACATATCCATGAGCACGACGAGTAAAATCCTACGAAACCTCCTTCTTTGCTATTCATTCAAAATTGCCCATGTGCTCGAGTTGCTTCCTGTTGGCCTGCCAGCAAGAGAGACATTTGCTTTAGAATTTCTTGGTCGCATGGAAGTGGACAATGATTGGCTGTGAAAGATTTTGTGGACAGACAAAGCCCGCTTCCATCTGACAAGATATGTCGATACACAGAATTTTCGAATATGAGCAACGGAAAATCCACATGCAAATCAACCAGTACCACTTCATCCTGAAAAGGTCACTGTGTGGTGCGGGCTTACGGCCTCATTTATCATAGGGCCATATTTTTGAAAGAGACATGTGCTTCCGGTCCTGTTACCTGTACCGTCACTGATAAGCGCTATGAGTGTCTTTTGCGCAACCACGTCATTCCAGCTCTCTAAGAGCATGGATATTTTTTATGCAAGATGGCGCACCTCCACATATGGCAAATCCATTTAAGCAGCTGCTGAAGCGCCATTTCGGAAATGCTAGAATTATCAGCTGCCATTTCTCTACAGGTGGCAACGGCCGTGCCGCAGTGGATTCACCGGTTCCCGTGAGATCACCGAAGTTAAGCGCTGTCGGGCGTGGTCGGCACTTGGATGGGTGACCATCCAGCCGCCATGCGCTGTTGCCATTTTTCGGGGTGCACTCAGCCTCGTGATGCCAATTGAGGAGCTACTCGACCGAATAGTAGCGGCTCCGGTCAAAGAAAACCATCACAACGGCCGGGAGAGCGGTGTGCTGACCACACGCCCCTCCTATCCGCATCCTCCCCTGAGGATGATACGGCGGTCGGATGGTCCCGATGGGCCGCTTGTGGCCTGAAGACGGAGTGCTTATTTCTCTACAGCCTGGCCGTCCCGGTCACATGATCTTAATCCGTGTGACTTCTGGCTGTGTGGCTATCTGAAAGATGTGTTCAGTGTTCCAATTGCAAACTCAGCTGCATTGAAGTCACGCATTGCGCAACACATTGTGAATGTGACCCCAGAAACACTTCGATCAGTTGCGGAACATGCTGTTTCTCGATTTCAACTTGTTGCAGAAAACGGTGGACGGCATACTGAACATGTTTTGCGCCAGTCACACGGAAATTAATAATCCGATTTGATTTTGATTGATGCTTGTTATGCGGTTTGTGGCCTCAGGAAAATTGAAATCCGATGTGACTGATGCTTTTTATGCGGTTTTTGGCCTCAGGACAATTAAAAACCGATTTTTCCCATCCGATGTGATATGACCTTGCCGTGGTGGATGGGCTTACGTAACTAACAATATCACTCCTGTACACACATGCACACTGAGTAGTACAGTTTGTTTAATGTCGAACGTACAGCTTAGGCATTGTTGTATGATTCATTATATCATTTGTAGTTGACTTACTTTTCTTATGCCATACGTTTTCCCCCCTTCTCCGATAATATTCCGTTGCAATTTGACGTCATTCTGACCAGTGGTGTTATTTATAGAGTGGTTTGAAAGTTTAATTATAATCACCCAGGTTAGGTTAGGTTAGGTTAGATTAGGTTAGGTGTATTAGCTGTCGTAGATTGATACGCCTTGAAAAAGACAATGAATATGCTTTGGCCCTTGTGCGTCTTGCGACTATTACAGCGCCATCTGTCACAAAGCGAAAAAAGTGGTCCAACTAAAACATTCATATTTTTTATGTACTACACGAATATGTAATAAAAAATGGGGGTTCCTATTTATAAAACCGCAGTTGATATCCGTTTGACCTATGCCAGCGCCATCTAGCGGGCCAACCATAGAGCCATCTGCTTCCCCCCTTCAAGCTAGACAAGTTTCGTTCTTTGTAGTTTTTTCGTTTGATGCTTATTTCGTGAGATATTTGGCCCGGTCACGATCAATGGACCACCCTGTATACATATACAGGGGGTCCCATTGATCTTCCTCAATCTATCTAACTTCTTTCTGATCCGTTAAATGAAAAATTGTTTCAACCATTGTGTTTTAACATCATTAGGTAGTTCTTGTTGAGGGTATCCCTGCGGATGTAGAAGATACAGGGTAGAGGTTAATTTTTTTAAACTGAACTGTATACATTTTATTCAAGAATATACTTACTCTCTAAAGAGCAATTCAGAAATGTATCACATTGTAGCATTTTGTCAATAAAATGTAGAAGTCAAACGATAAAGGGTACACAGGTTGTGAAGAAACTAAACTGTTTACTACCTTTATTAACACATTACATACCCAACGTAGTGCTTTAGTAGAGGGCTGGGTTTTGTTTATGATTTCCAACTGATATAAACACAGGTACGTGTGTGCCCCCCCCCCCCCCCCCCCACCTCCCGCGCGCACCTCATGTGTCGTTGCTTTAGTGTTCGGTATACTGCATACCAGTGTAGTAGGGCACACATTGTGAATACAATTTTTATTGTGTAAAGGTGTATGATGTACATACATGAGGATAAGGTAGAAATGCCGCCGATCTACAGAGAAAGTACGTAGACAGGGCATAATTTAGTTATTTGAATTTTTATGTTAAGTACTGTTATAGAACATTATGGTTATTATGTTATTATGTCTAGCTTGTAGTCTAATGTCCATATCTGTAATGTAATTTGCTGTTAGGTGGGCGAAATTTTGTTCAGGGACAAGTACTGTACAGCAGATGATTCCCTGCCAAGCCATCGCCTTATCGCTGGATGTTTGGTTGTCTCAGTTCTCGTCTACGTGAAACGCTAAGCGCCGGCCTCTGTGGCCGAGAGGTTCTAGGCGCTTCAGTCCGGAACCTCGCTGCTGCTACGGTCGTAGGTTGGAATCCTGCCTCGGGCATGGATGAGTGTGATGCCCTTAGGTTAGTTAGGTTTAAGTAGTTCTAAGTGACAGATGACCTCAGATGTTAAGTCCCATAGTGCTTAGAGCCATTTGAAACGCTAAATTTAAATGTAAGAACTCGAAATCGACGTAGAACATGAATAGACGAAGCTGCTGAGGTCGCTGAGCTCGCTTCGGTAGCCATGAATCCTCAAGCCAGCACATAACAAATTCAACATGAAATTTGTGTTTCAAAAACAAGTGCACATCGCATTCTGCAACGTCATAAATTCCATCCTTACCATGTTCATTTACACCAAGAACTTCGTGGGAATGATTTCAACAATAGGGTTCAGCTTTGTCAGTGGGCTCTTCTCAAATGTTCTTTTTACAGATGTGGCGTCATTCTCCAACAAACTAATCGTCAATATGAGCAATATGTATTATTGATCCATCAACAATCAACGATGCCTCCGACAGGTAGACCATCAATGTCCATGGAACTTTAATGTTTGGTGCGGAATTATTTGAGATACCATTATCAGAACTTTCTTCTTACATGGCCACCAAAACGGCAGACGATATGCCTGATATTTAAGACACACTCTTCCTGTCCTCTTGGACGCCGTACCTCTGAATCAGAGGATGGTCTTGTGGTATCAGCAAGATGGATGCACGGCACATAACGCCTTACGAGTACGACGAATTCTGGACTGTAAGTACCCTGGTAGGTGAACTGGACGTGGTGAGCCAGTTAGGTGGCCTGCCCGATCTCCGAACCTTACACCGTTGGTTTTTTTTCTTTGGGGGGCGGTCAAGTATGCTGTCTACTAAAATGTTCCAACAATACCAGAGGACATGTAGCAAAGCGTTATTTATGCTTGTACAGCCATCACAGGGGAATTAGTAGCATTACGTAGGGTGTCCTTCATCCACAGAGTGACCCTATGTATGAATTCCAATGGTCACCATTTTAAGCATGTGACGTAAATGCTCTGTTTTTGCATGTAGTGGTAGTGTCACAGTTAAAGTTACTACAAAGGCCTGTTACTTCTTTATTGTCTAGGTACTGTAATACGGTACTGTACAATAAGAAGATACAATTACTGTACAGTGCAGTACTGTTGCAGTCAATGTTTATTGGTTATTTGTAAAATGTTAAAACGTTCTTTGAAGAGGTTAAATGATTCATTTATGGAAATGCACTGAATTGATATTTAAATTTGAAAAGTTATGTATTATTTACCATTTCCATAGTTTCGTGGATAAAATGGTAGAGTATGATACATTTTTGAATAGCTCTCGGAGACGGTGAGGGTATTCTTGAATAAAGTGTACATGGTTCCATCTAAAAATTTAACATCTAGCCTTGAATAAAGTGCACATGGTTCCATTTAAAAGTTTAACCTCTAGCCCGTATCTCCTACATCTGTGGGAATACATAAAACGTACACCGTCAGCAAGGATTACCCAGTGGTCTTAAAAAAAATTGGTTGAAACAGTTTTTCATTTAATGCATCAGAAAAAAGTTGTTTTGGGTGAGCAAGATAAATGGGACATTTTTAACATCACTGAGTAGTTCTTGCTAAGGGTATACGTTTTATGTATCCCCAAAGGGGTAGGAGATGTGGAGTAGAGGTTAAATTTTTTAAATGGAATACATTCACCCTCTCCAAGAGCTATTCAAAAATGTATCTCTCTGTACCATTTTATCCACGAAACTAGTAGCTATGGAAATGGTATATAATACATAGCTATTTTAATTGTTATACACATCTATCAATTTTTATACATATATACAGTTTTAGTTTTTCATCCCTATAAACTAATAACAGCACACAAACAAACACACACACACACACACACACACACACACACACACACACACACATACATATCTCATGCTGGGATATACACATACACCACAATTACGCCATAAATACAGTGCACATACGTCGTACATACATTGTGGTAAGATATTTTGGCGGTATAAAATGATAGCGTCATAGCACTGTCTGCAAAATGTTTGTCGAGTGGCGCCAAATCTGGAAACTGCTAAAACTGGTAGACAGCAAATCTGGAAACTGGTTAAACTGGTAGGATATGCCGATGTGGTGATGTGTCAGCCGAAAGAAAGAAAAGAAACGAGCACTTTCTGCAGCTGCATGTGTATCTGCCTAATGTGTAAATGCATAAAAGGATGTGTGCAACGCAAATAGCTGCCTGATATTAAGTACAGGTCTTCGCCCAAGCAGCACTCGAGCAAGAGCTAACTACATTTCACAACGTTGCCTGTACTAAAAAGTATCTGAATTATTTATCAATCATCTCAGTCAATAGTTGTAGAGCTGCACTGCTCTAGCCAGTTTGCTCTCCAGTCCAGACCTGTGCTCTGTGGTGAGAGGATTAGGGTGTTGGTGTTGAGATCGAAACCATTGCTGCGAGGAAAAACGTCTTTCATTGTCTTCTGTGAACATCTACATTAAATACTCGACTGAACTCGCATTTCCACAAGTCTCAGCCTGTCCTACACACGTACTCGTATTTCTACCGAGTCGGTGACTGCTTAGAATATTGACTAGGTACTTTGGCAAGCGTCAGCTTCCCAAGGCTTTCAGGCTCCTAGTCGAATCGGATCATAGGTCTTAAAGAGAGAACCAGTGTATCAAACGCAAACTACTATCTACCCGTCTATACTTATAATTATTTAACGAGGAAGTCGAGACACTGTATCACGTCTTGCAGCGTACAGTTGATCTGCTTTGTGTGTTAAGCTTCAAGTTATAACTATAGTATTTACCCAACACATACGAAGAAAATACTGTACTACTGCATTGTGGATGCAGTGAAAAAAAATGACGTTAGCATGTAATCCACGTCAAGTTCGACAAGCAGTAAAAAGTAGCGTAATAGATTAAAATGCAAGAGTAAAGAAAATGGTAGAATTAGCTACACCACGTTAAGATAATATGGTTATGGGCATTACTTCCACTATAAAGAAAGACAAACTTTTGCCACCCAACAAAGAGTCGAAGCGTTGTCTGTAAGCGCAATCCCGCTCGTCTTACGTAAGGCCATAACTCAACAAAAGGAAAAAAAGTTCCATGTATCTACAGAGTGATTCGTCCTGTCACGCGACAACCCCACCAAACGCAAAGTGCACGCGTTGTCGAACGTCTAGATCACCTCGCCCACCAAAATAGGCAGCTGAGCTGCACAAATGGGTAGGAAAAAAAATGTCGGAATACTGGAATAATGTGCGCCCTGCACGAGAGGCGTAGATACAGTAGGATGTGTTTGGAGGGGGGGGGGGGAGGGGGTCCAAGCCGCCCCCCCCCCCCCACGAAGGTTTTTTTCTCCCTCAAGTTGTTGTAATGAATATGAAATTAAATTTTGATGTTGAAAACTAACGGCGACTGTTAGACTGTAAAGTTTGACAGCAGCGAGAAGTGGCACGATGCCTGTAAGTTGCGATGCTAAGTTGAGCTTCGGCTCTCTGTGTTTTTACCAGTACATGTCGGTACACTTCGTGTAGACTGTCTTATGTTTACGACTTCTGCCAACTGTAGTGATCCAACAGCTATAGCACCATAGTAGGGCGGCGAACTTGTGTTCTGTGTATCTCTTGAAAAATTAATAAATGAACGACTGTGTTTAAACACGAACAACTCTATGATGTGCTTTCCATAACCTTGTTGCTTCCATGTGTGATTTATACCATAGCTGATGGTTATCTGCGCACATGCATGCCTAAAATGGCATCACTGTATAAGAGAAAGATAACATTCTTCCTCTTACGTCCCTGCTTAACGAGGGGACAAAATTCATTTTCCTCCTTTCTCGGCATCTCAGATTGCAATGAGATCGAAGCTTAGCTTATCACTCCCAACTTCAATCGACTTCTGTCGATATCTATGGCGCGGGACTATGCTGTCTGAGATCACCAAAACTTGAAATAAGAGGAACATGACTTAAACAAGATAATGATTACCAAAAACTTCAAGGCGTTTAATGCTTTAGAGCAGGAGTGGCCACAACGAGGTTTGCGAGGCACCTGCGGCTCTTGCTTTAGTGTAGTGCGACTCTTGAAATGAAGTCTATAAATCAAGTACAAAAATAACAAAATTCTTAAAAAGTGAAATAATGATACACAAATATACAGGGTGTTCGGAAATTTCAGTTACAAACACGTTTCGTGTCGACTGTCTTATGTTTACGACTTCTGCCAGTTCTAGAGATCCAACAGCTACAGCACAACAGTAGGACTTGTAGAAAGGAGTGAGCACACAATATCTTTGTTAGGAGCTCATGTCTGGAATCGTACCATTTCCGTACTACGACGGTTTCGGTTCAGATATTTAACTTATCCACTTCTGCTTGAGGAATTGAATTTGGCGTGACGCGGTGCAATTATTAGGTAACAATTTGAAAGGAGACATAACGAAACATCCATTTATCAGTTAAGCACATTTATTTGTACTAAGACTTAAATATTACGTATTTACATTATTAAAAAAAAACAGTATTCATGCATTACAACTGCGGCTCGATGTGGCGACCACCAATTTTGTTACAGACAATGAATGTATGAAGCATGTTCCGGTTCACACTCTGCCTGACGTTTCGTCAGTTTCTAGCGCAACGGCCAGAACTCGTGCCAACAGATCTTCCTCTGTCTGTACAGGAGTCTCGTAAATTAAACTTTTCATAGAACTCACACGAAGTAGTCCATAGGTATTGAAACCGGTGATCGCGGCTGCCACTCGATTGGACTACCTCGGCCTATTTCTCTTTCACCATATCGTCTGTGGAGATGTCTCCGAACCGCATGTGAGAAGTCAAGTGGTGCACCATCATGCTGAAACCAGACTTCCTGATGAGAATTCATTGGTACAGCTTCCAAGATCAAGTCCAATACGTTTTGTAAGAAGATCAATATGAAGGAGCAATTAGCTTGAGTGGAAGGAGATATAGTCCATTCACATGACCGTCCAGAATACCTCCCCATAGGTCGATACCAAACCGGTTCTGAAATCCCTGAACATACATAGCACAAGGATTTTCGTCTGCCCAGATGTGGCTTATACGCGAATTCAGAACACAGTCATCCGTGAACAGAACTCGACGTGGAAACAGGAGTGTGTCGATGCAGCGGTGCAGGAACCACGCTCAGTAGGCAACGTGTTGGGGAAAATCGGCTTGATCCATAGCGTGTACCTTCCGTACGTGGTACGGATATAATTGTTGCTCACGCACAACGTAACAGACGATACTGTGACCAACACCCATTGCACGCGCAGTTGGCGAGAACTCATAGACGGGTTCTCCTCAGCGCGATGCTGTACATCTTCTTCAAACTCGGGCGTGCGGCTTTGCCGTGGATAATCACAGTCCTGCCTCCTCACGGTGAAGGTACCTGTTTCTCGGAGCCGCTACGTAACTTGGGCAAAAAGTGTTTGCGGTTGTAAGTAGGCTGTTTAGGTTCTTATATTGGTAACTCCGCCGCCACGTAGCGCTCTCTGTATGAAAATCACTGGCTGTGCTGTGTGCAGTCTGTGGCTAGTTTGCATTGTTGTCTGCCATTGTAGTGTTGGGCAGCTGGACGTGAACAGCGCGTAGCGTTGCGCAGTTGGAGGTGAGCCGCCAGCAGTGGTGGATGTGGGGAGAGAGATGGCGGAGTTTTGAAATATTTTCTGTCTACAGATCCAGTAAATCCTAATTTTGTAATACACTTCCCAAAAATGGGGGAGCACAAAGACATTTCCCTTCACAGGAATTGCATACGGAATTTTCTTTTCAAGTACTTGGTAATTTCTTTTGTAGAATAATTTGTGGTGCACCACTTTAATTACATAGACATTAAGATGTGAATATACATTTCCATTGTCTGCATTATTGTCTTTAGTGTAATGCTTTTTTTCTGCTTGAGCTATGTCATGTTTAGATATAAGTTATTTCTGCTGCTGTTTGCCAGGCATAGTGTTACTGAATTTGAGTTTGTGTTACTCTTCTAAGCCAGTTTACTACTGATTTATTTTTCTTGTTGCTGCACATAGGCTCATATTAGTTGTAATGTTGCATTGCTTGGTAATTTAGATTTACTGTAGCTTGCTTTGCAATTTTCAATTTTTTTCATTGCTGTTTGTATTAATTGTTTTATGCTGCTGCATTGCCTCGTTCCTTAGTTTAGCATCTGAGCTCAGTAGATTTAAGTTAGCTTAAGAGGGGGTAGCCTATAAGAGATTGAGTTGCAATGAATTTGAAGAAATGCACTGAGAAGTTATACGAACAAAGTACAGGTATAGGTAGGATTTTCTTGGAAATAAATAATGAGGTAATAAATATGTGAAATAAATACAGAAAGCATGCTTGGATAGGATTTTTTTGGTGGAAGCAAAGGTTGAAATAAGACGAAAGATCTATGGAATGAAGTTTTGGGTTGGACTGCAGTACCAAATGTTACACTGAAAACAAACCCTGTCCTTTCCTTTTGTGTTATCCCACTATGTGTTTGTGTACCCTTGTGTATTTGTTTTCTTCCTGTCTCTGTGTAGTTTCATAGAATTTTTTCTTCTTCTAATACTAAGCTACATTCACTATGATGAGGAATACTGTTATCCTCAAATATAATTCGCATTAATAATATGTTATTTGCCTTGTAAATATGCTTAGACATTATTTATTGTGTTTTGTTTTAATGCTCATGTGTAAAGTTGATGTTTCAAAAGTTATTCTGATCTTTTATGTATGTACTCATGTCATAATTCCTGTAACACTGATGTATATGTTATTTCGATTCTTTTGTAAAGCTTGTACTACAAATGTTATCTGTATTGTTATGTTCTTTAATGATGTATTTTGTACTTTTGTAATTGTATTCTTATGTTATAAAATTGTAATTGACACCAGTTCATCAAATTAAGTAACTTGTAAGTTACATTTCACTGCACACATTTCTGTTGGTCATAGTATATGGACAATATGTGAGAAGTAGGGACTGTTAGTGTTTGCACGTGTGTTAATAATTCAGCAAGGGACTGGATAACAGCATTGCTGGTTCTAAGGACATTTCAAACAAATTTTTTGTGAGTGGACAAGTGGTGGTTTATGAACTTGCTATATTCTCCGCAAGACTCTTCAATGGTGATTGTGCACCTGCACAGTCGCAGCAGATGGCTGCTGGCCATCTCTACAAGGACTACAGTGGGTCTACACCTTTGATGATTCATCAATACCATTAACTCTACAAGGACTACAGTGGGTCTACTCTGTGATGACCAACATACCAATATTCTTCAAAACTTCGACTGACTCTGCTGTGGGTTTACTCTGTTGTGGCCCATTACCTGTCTGCATGTCAAGAGTCAGCACTGTCTTTCCGTTGGAAGGACAATACTACTTCTTCAAGAGTGCATGGAAATCCACTACTTCTGTGTGCAATTTCTTTTACTAATGAGACTTTGTTAAAAAAAACTGTAATTACTATTATGATGAATGATCAGGACTATCTTTATGGACTGTGAGAAAATTTTAGCTTTTGACCAACATAAGTGTGGGCATTTGATTTCTTTGTTATTGTAATTACGATTATGAAAAATTTTAACAAATATGTATTGCCCAGTGCCCAAAACAATTTGTAAAATTTTTTGTGGGGAGCATGGGGGCTATGTAAGTAGGCTGTTTAGGTTCTTATATTGGTAACGCCGCCGCCACGTAGCGCTCTCTGTATGAAAATCACTGGCTGTGCTGTGTGCAGTCTGTGGCTAGTTTGCATTGTTGTCTGCCATTGTAGTGTTGGGCAGCTGGACGTGAACAGCGCGTAGCGTTGCGCAGTTGGAGGTGAGCCGCCAGCAGTGGTGGATGTGGGGAGAGAGATGGCGGAGTTTGGAAATTTGTAAGACTGGATGTCATGAACATGTATATTATGGTTTTTCAACACTATTAAGGTAAATACATTGTTTGTTCTCTATTAAAATCTTTCATTTGGTAACTATCCCTATCAGTAGTTAGTGCCTTCAGTAGTTTGAATCTTTTATTTAGCTGGTAGTAGTGGCGCTCGCTGTATTGCAGTAGTTTGTGAAACGCATAGGTTAATGTTAGTCAGGGTCATTCTTTTGTAGGGATTTCTGAAAGTGAGATTGCGTTGCGCTAAAAATATTGTGTGTCACTTTAGTGAATGTTTGAGTACGTTCAGTTTTGCTCAGCTGTTTGAAAAGCAAATAATGTAGGAGGTTTATCAGCACAGTAATTCTAAAATTGTTCTAAGGGGACGTTTCACGGTGTAGGGTTGCCATCCGTCTTGATATATTGGGACCGTCACCGTTATGGACCTTCTTGTCTCGATACCCCAACAAGACCCAGTTTTGTCCCAATTTTGCAAAACACTGTTACGAGCTTGGGTCAAGTACTGAAGTACCGCTGTCTGTTAGCGCAACACGTAAATTCAGCCTCAATTAGTTTTATTTATGTCAATAAGTTTGTTTTGACAAGGTCGTCTCACAAGTGGCTTTGCATGTTGCGTATCCTGTATCGACGATGCAAGATCCTTCTAGATCTAGCGCCATCATTCGAGAAAACACCAGACTTCTCCAGTAGTACGGAGCTGGAACTATTTAACCAGCGCCTCGCTGAAGAATCGGGCAGTTCCCATTTGAATAGCGATCTGATAACACGATTGTTTCTGCATGTAATACGAACAACGAGTACAAATTAGTAGTTTCTGAAGTGTTTGCTGCTGGTATATCTGGCTTGATGTGTGTAGCGATTGTAGTTCCATGACCAAAGTGTTATTGTCGACTGTTTAGCGTCTAATAAACGTATCTTATCATAGCTTACGAAAATGCCTAAGGATGGAAACAGAAAGTGTCATTTTTCTGGTCATTACACAAAAGAGTGGTCTTTTGTCAAGAAAGGACGTACAGATCAGGAAGCGTTGTGTGAAATTTGTAGCTGTTTCATCTCAGTAACCCACGGAAGTAAGGCAGATGTGAGGCATCACATTTCTACGAAGAACCATACAAATAGATTCGCGGTTGCGTCGAAATCAGAGCATATTTCTGCATTCACGATTAAAGAAGATACACAGGAAGAATTACTCGTTGCTGCTGCAGAACTAACAACAGCTTATAAAGTTGTCAAGTATCACCAATCCTTCATTTCTCTTGACTATACCGTAAAACTGAATGCCGCAATGTATCCTGACTCCAAAGTAGCCACAAAGCAGTCTACAGCCAGGATCAAAGCTACAGCGATTGTTAAAAATATTCTAGCACCACATTCCGTGTCCGAAAGCACAAAACAGTTGAAAGAAATTTCATTTTACGGTATAGGCAACGACGCATCGGACCACAAGTTTGAGAAGGTGTTTACTTTAGTTATTCAATACTATACTGAAACTGACTGAACCCTACAGAAGCTGCTGAAGATTGATTCACTGAATAACGAAACATCTGAGACAATTGCAAGGTTTTATATAGATACTTAAAGACAATTGCAAATTCCATTACATAAATTAATCGCTTTTTGTGGAGACAATACCAATACCAAATTCGGAGGGCTTCATCGACGCGGCCAGCATAATGTAGAAAGAAGTGGATGCCCTGCCCACATTTCCCACAATATTATATCAAGCGCTGCTGGTCTCTTAACCGTCGACATTGAAATAATTGTCATGAAAATATTTAATTATTTTTCATTACACATAATAAGGCAAAGAAGCTGAAAGAGCTCTGCTTATACATTGATTGTCAATTATCAGATTCTTCTGTCTCACTCAAAAAAAAAAAAAAGGTTCAAATGGCTCTGTGCACTATGGGACTTAACATCTGAGGTCATCAGTCCCCTAGAACTACTTAAACCTAACTAACCTAAGGACATCACACACATCCATGTCCGATGCAGGAATCGAACTTGCGACCGTAGCGGTCGCGCGGTTCCCGACTGTAACGCCTAGAACCGCTCGGCCACTCCGGCCGGCCTCACTCAAAAACAAGCGGGCTACTGTTAATGCACGCATTGAGAGAATTCTTAAACTTTGGATTCCACTAAAACAATTTTTTGACGTCGAAGACAGGCCACCTAAAATAATTTCAGATTTTTTCAGTAATCTGATCAGGGGCTGTGGAATCAGAAAAAATAGGAAATTTGTGGGAAGGTCTTATGGGACCAAACTGCTGAGGCCATCGGTCCCTAAGCTTACACATTACTTAATCTAACTTAAACTAACTTCTGCTAAGGACAACACACTCACCCATGCCTGAGGGAGGACTCGAAGCTCCTACGGGGGAAGCCGCACGGACCGTGACAAGGCGGCTACCCCGCGCGGCTGCAGTCAGACTTGGCTCTGTTTGAAATAATTATAAAAGTGCGGAGAAGAATAAAGTCGCGATAAATGAAATAAGAAGCATATTAATCGACGCTCAAAGATATCTGAATGAAAGGGAGACTGCCAGTTTTATTGGCATGCAAACCAAGATGAATCTGAACAAATTAAAGAATGAGAACCCTAACCAAGAAGTAATTAATTTGATTTCGAAATATGAGGACGATACAGTAGCTTTCTATATCACAGCATTTGATTACTTAAATAAATATCAAGTATTTGATTGGATAACGCTATCTGAAACCCCAGAATGAGTGACGATTGTAAACACTATTATATACATGACTAAAACTGGTGTTAAGATTTCAAGCGACAATTGTTTTGAGGAATATAGAATCCGAAAAGCTTTTTAGAAACTACGTGTGACTCGGAAGAATAGAAGTCTAAACACACCCTGGAAGAAAGTTGGATTTACTTTCTTAAGGAGACCGAAAATCCTGAACGCTAATGTCAACTGGCAAAAATTATACGAGTATTTGTTTTCTATTCTCGCACACACCGCTACTGTGGAAAGAGTATTTTCGCTTATGTCGGCCCAGTGGGCTGATGGAAGAAACCGGCTGCTGCCAGGGGCTGTGGAATCAATCTTACAGTGTCAGTTTAACGAAGCTAACTTTCATGGAGTTTTATAAATACGTAAAAGGAAAAAAGACTTGTTGCAAAAGATAAAATCTTCCAAAAAATGTAGTGTACCAGCTACATCGCGGAAAACGTTCGTAGTACAACCGACTAGCAGCTCTTCCGTTACCTCGAGCTTTGCCATACACAAGGAGCACGTATGTGTATTCCGAAAACACATACCGAACCGTGTTTACTGTGTCGGAGACGCACAGGCATTGAATAGGTCTTGCAGCAAGGCAGAAGTTAAGTGACATCAGGTGACTGTCTGACGCAGAACACTTCATTCTGTCTACCCTGTTCTTTACCGGGACAAGCAACCCTGAGACTTTTCTCTTTCGCTCGGTAGACGTGGACGCGTTACACATCAGAATTTCAACCGTCGTATAACGGAAACGGTACGTTTCCGGAGGTGGATTCGTGTTTAAAATATTATGTACTCACTCCCCTCTGTAAGTCCTAGAAGTTTGTAACGGGAATTCCCGAACAACCTGTATAAAATCGCCTCCTCACCGGACTCGCAGCGCCGCGTACGAACGCTAAACAGCGCAGAGCAGCGCAAGCTGCAGCAGTGTTCCTTACAGGAAAAACGGAAAACGAGAAACGCCGTGCAAACAGTGCCGCGCACGAACTAATCATTTCCTGTGATGTACCGACACTGCGCGGAACTTCAGGCCTAGCCACATAAAACGCGGTCTGCCACCTTGATCTGCTCCTGGCTGCCCGCGTCGTTGTAATGCTGTTACTGCATCCTGTCGGCCACACAAAGGGCGGCTTTGCCGCCACCGGCACAGGCGAGCCGCCGCAGACAGCGCCAGTCTGTCTCAAAATACTGCAGACTCGCCGTCGTGATGAGCACCTGGGGCGCGAAAAAAGGTGGGAATTTAAGGAGATGGGACCTGGATAAACTGAAAGAACCAGAGGTTGTACAGAGTTTCAGGGAGAGCATAAGGGAACAATTGACAGGAATGGGGGAAAGAAATACAGTAGAAGAAGAATGGGTAGCTTTGAGGGATGAAGTAGTGAAGGCAGCAGAGGATCAAGTAGGTAAAAAGACGAGGGCTAGTAGAAATCCTTGGGTAACAGAAGAAATATTGAATTTAATTGATGAAAGGAGAAAATATAAAAATGCAGTAAATGAAGCAGGCAAAAAAGAATACAAACGTCTCAAAAATGAGATCGACAGGAAGTGCAAAATGGCTAAGCAGGGATGGCTAGAGGACAAATGTAAGGACGTAGAGGCTTATCTCACTAGGGGTAAGATAGATACTGCCTACAGGAAAATTAAAGAGACCTTTGGAGATAAGAGAACCACTTGTATGAACATCAAGAGCTCAGATGGAAACCCAGTTCTAAGCAAAGAAGGGAAAGCAGAAAGGTAGAAGGAGTATATAGAGGGTCTATACAAGGGCGATGCACTTGAGGACAATATTATGGAAATGGAAGAGGATGTAGATGAAGATGAAATGGGAGATACGATACTGCGTGAAGAGTTTGACAGAGCACTGAAAGACCTGAGTCGAAACAAGGCCCCCGGAGTAGACAACATTCCATTGGAACTACTGACGGCCTTGGGAGAGCCAGTCCTGACAAAACTCTACCATCTGGTGAGCAAGATGTATGAAACAGGCGAAATACCCTCAGACTTCAAGAAGAATATAATAATTCCAATCCCAAAGAAAGCAGGTGTTGACAGATGTGAAAATTACCGAACAATCAGCTTAATAAGCCACAGCTGCAAAGTACTAACACGAATTCTTTACAGACGAATGGAAAAACTAGTAGAAGCCGACCTCGGGGAAGATCAGTTTGGATTCCGTAGAAATACTGGAACACGTGAGGCAATACTGACCTTACGACTTATCTTAGAAGAAAGATTAAGGAAAGGCAAACCTACGTTTCTAGCATTTGTAGACTTAGAGAAAGCTTTTGACAATGTTGACTGGAATACTCTATTTCAAATTCTAAAGGTGGCAGGGGTAAAATACAGGGAGCGAAAGGCTATATACAATTTGTACAGAAACCAGATGGCAGTTATAAGAGTCGAGGGACATGAAAGGGAAGCAGTGGTTGGGAAGGGAGTAAGACAGTGTTGTAGCCTCTCCCCGATGTTATTCAATCTGTATATTGAGCAAGCAGTAAAGGAAACAAAAGAAAAATTTGGAGTAGGTATTAAAATCCAAGGAGAAGAAATAAAAACTTTGAGGTTCGCCGATGACATTGTAATTCTGTCAGAGACAGCAAAGGACTTGGAAGAGCAGTTGAACGGAATGGATGGTGTCTTGAAGGGAGGATATAAGATGAACATCAACAAAAGCAAAACGAGGATAATGGAATGTAGTCGAATTAAGTCGGGTGATGCTGAGGGAATTAGATTAGAAAATGAGACACTTAAAGTAGTAAAGGAGTTTTGCTATTTGGGGAGCAAAATAACTGATGATGGTCGAAGTAGAGAGGATATTAAATGTAGACTGGCAATGGCAAGGAAAGCGTTTCTGAAGAAGAGAAATTTGTTAACATCGAGTATAGATTTAAGTGTCAGGAAGTCATTTCTGAAAGTATTTGTATGGAGTGTAGCCATGTATGGAAGTGAAACATGGACGGTAAATAGTTTGGACAAGAAGAGAATAGAAGCTTTTGAAATGTGGTGCTACAGAAGAATGCTGAAGATTAGATGGGTAGATCACGTAACTAATGAGGAAGTATTGAATAGGATTGGGGAGAAGAGAAGTTTGTGGCACAACTTGACCAGAAGAAGGGATCGGTTGGTAGGACATGTTCTGAGGCATCAAGGGATCACCAATTTAGTATTGGAGGGCAGCGTGGAGGGTAAAAATCGTAGGGGGAGACCAAGAGATGAATACACTAAGCAGATTCAGAAGGATGTAGGTTGCAGTAGGTACTGGGAGATGAAGAAGCTTGCACAGGATAGAGTAGCATGGAGAGCTGCATCAAACCAGTCTCAGGACTGAAGACCACAACAACAACAACGAGACCTTTGCTGTTCCTGTTCCATATTTGTACGTATTTATGACCTTGCAGACAATATTAATAATAACCTCAGATTTTTTCAGATAATGTAATTATTTATTGTGAAGTACTGTTTGGAAGAAACAGCGGCGGGAGGCAGATCTGTCGACTCGGTGAACATACACACACCCGCACACACACACACACACACACACACACACACACACACACACACACGCACGCACATGGAAACAGACAAACTTATCGAATACGTGAGAAAGTACAACCCCTTGTACGATAAAAGCGATGCAGATTGTAAGAACATTTTTAATAACGCCGACGCATGGATGGATATAGCTGTGAAACTAGTTTAAAATGGTAAATATTTTTCCAAAATTTTAACTTCCACACAAAATATGTTACATAAAATTAAGTACAGTTCAGTATACATCGTATCCATTCAGTATACATCAGTATACATCGTATCCATTTGTTGTAGAGTCTTAGGACACATTCTGAGTTCAAACAAGATGAGCTATCTCTACGAGAATGACCTCCTCCAAGCGAACCAGCATGGATATCAAAAATATCGATAATGTGAAACCCAACTAGCACTTTTCTCACATTACATACCGAAAGCCAGGAATAAAGGCACTCAGGTAGATGCAGTATTTTTCGATTTCGGAATCGGATTTGAATCAGTACCAAAACTATGTGGGACTGCATTGATGACTTTTTTGTTACAGAGGACGCAGCAAGCTATTTTGTATGGAAAGTCAGCGACAGACGTACAAATGACTTCGGGTGTACCTTTCAGACAGTATTAATAGTAACCTCAGATTTTTGTAGATGATGCAGTTATTTATTGTGAAGTACTGCCTGAAAGAAACCTCACAAATGTTCATTTAGATATTGCTAAGATTTCAATGTGGTGCGCAGATTGGTAACTTGCTTTCAATGTTGAGATATGTAAAATGTGCCCTTCACAAAACAAGAAAACGTAGGGTCCTATGACTGCAGTGCAACGAGTCGCAGTTGGGATCAGTAAACTCACGCAAATACCTGGGTGGTAACACTTTGTAGGCATATGAAATGGAATGATCACATAGGCTCAGACATGGGTAAGGCAAGTATCAGACTTCGGTTTGGTGGTAGAATACTAGAGAAATGCAGTCAGTCCACAAAGGAGATCGCTTACAAATTTCTAGTGCGAGCCGTCTTAAAATATTGCTCTACTGTGTGGGACCCGTACCAAATAGGAGTAGCAGGGGATACCGAGCGCCTAGAGAGAAGGGCAGCAGGAACGGAAGCTGAAAGAACTGAAATGGCAGACACCCCAAGACAGAGGTAAACTATCCCGAGAAAGCCTACTTGCCAAGTTTCAAGAACCGGCTTTAAATGATGACTCTAGGAATATACTACAAGTCCATAAATATCTCTCCCAGAGGGATCGTGAGGACAAGGTTGGAGTAATTACAGCACGCACAGAGGCATTTAAACAGTCATTCTTCCCGCAAGTGTGCGGACATTTGCCACACCGGACATTTGCCACGCCGGATATTTGCCACGATTCTACCTGCTCCGGAGGGTTGGGTCCCTTGTCTCCCCCTTCTCCTCCTTTTCCTCAACGCTTACTGAGCCTTTCCCCTGGTTTACTTAACATAGAACCAGAATCTCTTTGGATTTTCCGCCACATTTCCAGAGAGAGTTTCGTTGTGGAAACTATTAAACGCATCTCGCATTGAAATCCGCACCAAATTTCGAGCCTCAGTAAAACTTCGCTAATCTTGCAGATTTTGCGTTCGTCTAAATTATACGTGCCTTTTTCGGTGCTCCTGCATCAGCTTTCTGTCGTATTTTGTGTACCATGGGGGATCAGTTCCGTCTATTATTAATTTATTTGGTATGAATCTCTCGAGTGCTCTTGATACTATTTCTTTGAACTTAGGCCACATATGGTTTTCACTTACATAGTTTGGAAGGATTGGAGACTGTCTCTTAGAAAGACGTCAACTGAATTTTTAGCTGCTTTTATAAATAGATATATTTCACGTTTAGTTTTGGTGAATTTCTTTGTTATGGAATTGAGCCTCGCTACGACTGTGTGTTCACTAATCCATGTATCCGTCGTGATGATCAGGAATATTTGTGGCTAAGATGTCAAGTGTGTTTTCGTAAACACTTACAATTTGAATGGCCTCGTGAACTAATTGTTCAAAATAATTTTTTAAAAAGCATTTATAACAACTACAGAAGTTGTTTTCTATCTACAATAGGGTCTGAAAATATATTTTTCTCAACATACGGAAGGTAGATTGAAGTCACTGCCAACTATAATTGTATGAGTGGGGTATCTATTTGTGATGAGACTCAAGTTTTCTTTGAACTGTTCAGCAACTGTTTCATTTGAGACCGGGGGTCTGTAAAAGGAGCCAGGTATTACATTATTCCGGTTGTCGAATATAACCTCTGCCCATATTAAGTCACAGGAACTATCTACTTCAATTTCGCTTGTGAGCTGGAACACACATTACATTATTTTTCCTTAAGTTGTGCTTCTTGTTTCTGTTGTAGTTTAGATCATTACAATTAAGGCTTTTCCCTCCAAAACCTAGGATGCTTTCTCTGTGACCCTGTAAATACCAGAGCTAAACAACGTAGAACTACAATGTACGTTACAAGCGTATCATTCTATATTGCTTCATTTTCTTATTTCTAACATTTTAAAATTGTATGTCGACTTTAGATGACATGTCGACCATAGATGATCTTATCTCTATTTAGTGAACGTATTTTCAGTCATGTTTTGAACATTGTCCCGCTACACTTTATTAACTAATGTTTCGCCGCAAGGGATATCGCATTTTACAGAGTAAATTAATATGGAGTATGTCGTTCTTCTTTTCAAACATTCACATACGCATTTCTTCTTTCCTTATTGTCTTTTGGGCATGCAGTTGTAGTAATTAAAGCAGGTACAAATGCAGTGATCAAAAAGAAATGATTAGCGTACATTCGCACTCTCTTTACATCGTTCCTTTCTTGTTGCTCTCATGGCGATAGATTGTTTCTATCGCAATCAGTAAGTGTGAAAGGAAGCTACCGTCCAGACAGAGGTGTCTATATTTATACTTGGCAGAACTAATTACACACTGACATAATCGTCGGTATTGCTTTTGTTTCCCAATAGTTATAAATATTTCTATTTCGAAAAAGAAGCTCTGTATTTGGCCAAGATGTCGAAGAAGAAGGTCCCTTACGTACTGGTTGTATGGAGTAAGATGTGGAGACGACGGTTTGAAAGCGGACAGAAGTAGGAAGGGATCGCTACCTGGCGAAGGGGCAAGTGTGGCAAATGTCCGGCGTGGCAAATGTCCGGCATTCCTTCCCGCACTTCTTGCGAGCAGGCACAACGAGAGGAGGAGGGCGACGGGGAGGGGGGGGGGGGGCACAAAATTTCTGGGGCCCAAGCCTCATGGATGGCTGAAGTCTCTCAAGGGTTCGGATCCCTCAGGGTGCCAAGTTGGCAAATATCAGACAGATATTGTAAATTAAGTGTTATATCATACAATAAATAAAAGAACATTACCCCTGCACCAGGAAAAGCAATCTAGCATTTCGCTTCCATTTCAGTTCTTCAGTTTTAGGAGTCATGCAAACCGGTTGCATACAATTCTATCCCGCGTTTAATCTTAAATGCACAATGTTTTCTTTATGCATCATGCCCTATAACCAACTTGTGATGAAGTCGAAAATGCGTTTTCCATAAATGTTGTTGGAAGTCCTACTAAAATATTTCCCCAACAAATGTAAAAGGCAACAGCTTTGAAACGTCGTTGTAATTTGGTAGATTTATCAACAGCATTCAAAGATAATGCGCTTCTCATTGCTTCACAAGACGACTTTACACGAAAAACGAGTATGCAAAAATGGTTCAAATGGCTCTGAGCACTATGGGACTTAACATCTATGGTCATCAGTCCCCTAGAACTTAGAACTACTTAAACCTAACTAACCTAAGGACATCACACAACACCCAGTCATCACGAGGCAGAGAAAATCCCCGACCCCGCCGGGAATCGAACCCGGGAACCCGGGCGGGGGAAGCGAGAACGCTACCGCACGACCACGAGCTGCGTACAACGAGTATGCAGAAAAACTTTGCATTCAAGAGCAAACACAAAGTAAAATATTTTCATGGCTGTCCTGGAAGAATCGTAAAAATGAACAAATGAAATAACATGAAAGAGGTACTTTGGCCTTGCTGATGCTCGTAAGTAAAGAGTATTGTTCTTCTTTTGTTCGTCCGTAAAATAGCCAACTTACATCGGAACTCTGATATGACTTGATATGGCATTATTTCTTGATCAAAGAGGCTTGGCCTTCAGAGGTGCAGCTCAGAAAATTGGAGATAAAAATAATAGAAATCTCCATGGAATATTGAAGCTCTTGAGTCAATATGATCCAGTTCTTGGAAAACACATTAGCATGGTCAGAGACCGACAAGAAGCTGGAAATCATTTAGAAGTGCATTATCTGTCTAGTGATTCTCAGAGTTAATTTAGTTTTAGCATCATGTCACGAGTGCCATCTTGGAACATCTACATCTACACCTATAGATACCACCCAAGTCAACGTACTGCGCATTGCGGAGGGTACTCTGTGGTATGACTGTCTATATGCCTGTGTATGATCCCTAATTTCTCTATATTATTTTCGTGGTCCTTACACGCAATACATGTTGGCTGCAGTAGAATCGTTCGGCAGTCAGCTTCAGATGTCGGTTCAATAGTGTTCCTCGAAAAGAACGTCGCCTTCCCTACAGGGATTCCCATTGGAGCTCCTGAAGCATCTTCGCAACACTTACGTGTTGCTCGAAGTTACCGGTAACAAATCTAGCAGCCCACCTCTGAGTCACTTCGATGTCTTCCTTTAATCCTACAAGGTACTGATTCCAAACTCTCTAGCAGTACTCAGGAATAGGTCGCACCAGCGTCTTATATGCTGTCTCCTCTACAGATGAGTTACACTTTCCTAAAATTCTCCCAATAAACCGAAGTCGACCATTCGCCTTCGCTACCACAGTCCTCACATGCTCGTTCCATTTCATATCGCTTTGCAACGTTACGCTCCGACGTTTAAACGGCATGACTGTGTCAAGCAGGACACTACTTATCCGAACATTGTTCTTCCTACTCATCCTCATTAACCTACAAAAAATGGCTCTGAGCACTATGGGACTTAACATCTGATGTCATCAGTCCCCTAGAACTTAGAACTACTTAAACCTAACTAACCTATGGACATCACACACATCCATGCCCGAGACAGGATTCGAACCTGCCACCGTAACAGTCGCGCGGTCCCGGACTGAAGCGCCTAGAACTGCTCGGCCACCGCGACCGGCCATTAACTTACATTTTACTACATTTAGAGCGACCTGCCATTCATACAAGTCGTCTTGTATCCTCCTACAGTCACTCAACTTCGAAATCTTACCGTATACTACAGCATCATCAGCAAACATCCACATACTGCTGCCCACCCTGATCGCCAAATCATTTATGTATATAGACAACAACAGCGATCCTATCACACTTTTCTGGAGCTCTCCTGACGATACCCTTGTCTCTGATGAACACTCGCCATAGAGGACAACATACTGGATTCTATAACTTATACAGTCTTACAGCCATTTACACCTCTGTGAACCTATACCATATGCTCGTACCTTCGTTGACAGCCTGCAATGGGGCACCGTGTCAAATTCTTTCCGGAAATCTAGAAATATGAAATCATGTATGTTGCCCTTCATTCACAGTTCACAATATATCATGTGAGAAAAAGGCAAGCTGAGTTTCGCGCGAGCAGTGCTTTCTAAAACCATGCTGATTCGTGGACATCAACTTCTCGGTCTCACCAAAATTTATTATATTCGAACTAAGAAAATTCCCAAGGATTCTGCAGCAAACCGAAGTTAGGGATATTAGACTGTAATTTTGCAGGTACGTTCTTTACCGTTGTTACATACACTATGTGATCAAAAGTATCCAGAGACCCCAAAAACATATTTTTTCCATATTAGATGCATTGTACTGCCACCTACTGCCAGGTACTCCGTATCAGCGACCTCATTACTCATAAGACATCGTGAGAGAGCAGAATGAGGCGCTCCACGGGACTAACGGACTTCGAACGCAGTCAGGTGATTGGGTGTCACTTGTGTCATACGTCTGTACGCGAGATTTCCACACTCCTAAACATCCCTAGGTCCACTGTTTCTGGTGTGATAGTGAAGTGGAAACGTGAAGGGACATGTACAGCACAAAAGCGTACAGGCCGGTCCCGTCTGTTAACTGACAGAGACTGCCGACAGTTGAAGAGGGTCGTAGTGAGTAATAGGCAGACGTCTATTGAGACCATCACACAGGAATTCCAAACTGCATCAGGATCCACTGCAAGTACTATGAAAGTTAGGCGGGAGGTGAGAAAACTTGGATTTCCTGGTCGAGCGGCTACTGATAAGCCACACATCACGCCGGTAAAAGCCAAACGACGCCTCGCTTGGTGTAAGGAGCGTAAGCATTGGACGATTGAACAGTAAAAAAACGTTGAGTGGAGTGACGAATCGCGGTACACAATGTGGTGATCCGATGGCAGGGTGTGGGTATGGTGAATGCCCGGTGAACACCATCTGCCAGTGGGTGTAGTGCCAACAGTAAAATTTGGAGGCGGTGATGTTATGGTGTGGTCGTGTTTTTCATGGAGAGGGCTTGCATCCCTTGTTGTTTTGCGTGGCACTATCCCAGCACAGGACTGCATTGATGTTTTAAGCACCTTCTTGCTTCCCACTGTTGAAGAGCAATTCGGGGATGTAGACTGCATCTTTCAACACGATCGAGAACCTGTTCATCATGCACAGCCTGTGGCGGAGTGGTTACACGACAATAACGTCCCTGTAATGGACTGGCCTGCACACAGTCCTGACCTACAGAACACTTTTGGGACGTTCTTGAATGCCGACTTCGTGCCAGGCCTCACCGACCGACATCGATACCTCTCCTCAGTGCACCATTCCGTGAAGAATGGGCTGCCGTTCCCCAAGAAACCTTCCAGCGCCTGATTGAACGTATGCCTGCGTGAGTGGAAGCTGTCATCAAGGCTAAGGGTGGGCCAACACCATATTGAATTCCAGCATTACCGATGGTATGCGCCACAAACTTGTAAGTAATTTTCAGCCAGGTGCCTGGATACTTTTGATCACATAGTGTAAATGAGTCACCTGCGCTTTTATCCAGTCGCTTGGGTCTTTGCGTTGGGAAAGAGAGTGACGTTAAGTGTCAGGCAAGTGAGGAGCCAGTGCCATAGAGTACTCTTTGTAAAACCGAACTGGGATTCCATTTGGACCTGGTGACTTACTTGCTTTCAGATCATTCTGTCGTTCCTCTACACCAGCAATGCTTATTACTATGTCGTCCATACGGGAGTCTGTCCGATGGTCAAATGACGATATGCCTGTACGATTCTCCTGCGAGAACGATTTCTTGAACGTGAAATTTAAAACGTCGGCTTTCGTTTTGCTGTCTTCAACTGCCACACCAGACTGGTCAACAAGGGACTAGTGGAAGCCTTAGACCCGCTTAGCGATTTTACGTAGGACCAGAATTTTCTGGGGTACTCCGTCAGGTCTTTTGCTAAGGTATGGTGGTGGTAGTAGTCGCATGATTCGCGCATAGATCTTTTCATAGACGCACGAATCTCTACTAACCTTTCTTTGTCGTCATTTGTACGTTCTATTTGGACCGAGAGTGCAACAGCCTCTGCTTCATCAGAGTTTTCAGAATTTCGTTACTAAACCATGGTGGGTCTCTTCCATCTTTAATCCACTTGGTAGGTACAACACTCTTCGGACCCGATTTACAATCTGATTAAACTTTGCCCACAATTTGTCTACGTCCATCGTACTGGAACTAAGTGATGTTAGTTCAATGTCTTACTGAGATGCTAACAACAGCTTATCTGCTCTTTTTAGTAGGAACACTTTCCTACCAGCCGGCCGGAGTGGCCGAGCGATTCTAGGCGCTACAGTCTGGAACCGAGCGACCGCTACGGTCGCAGGTTCGAGTCCTGCCTCGGGCATGGATGTGTGTGATGTCTTTAGGTTAGTTAGGTTTAAGTAGTTGTAAGTTCTAGGGGACTGATGATCTCAGAAGTTAAGTCCCATAGTGCTCAGAGCCATTTGAACCAACTCTCCTACCATTCTTGACTGATTTATTAATTTTTGTTACCACAGTTGCTATAATAATACCATGATCCGTAATCCTCGTTTCCATACTGACGTTATCGATAAGGTCCAGCCTGTCTGTAGCTACAAGGTGTGGGCTGACAAACTAGCTGCTCAAGACAGTTTTCAGACGGTCTGCATGTACGCCTCACAAGGAATCCAGACATCATAGTCTATACTCGGTAGGTTAAAGTCGGCTCCGACTAGTATTGCACGATCCACATATTTACGCTGTACTGACCGTAGACTTTCTTTGAAGGACTCTAGAGCTGTCGCGACGGAATTGGATGGCCGGAAAAAACATCCAACAATTAATGTGGTTTCACCTGCAGCTGTTATATGCGATCAGATAACTTCACTATCACACTCAACTTCGATCTCAATAGAGGCAAATTTTTGTCAACTGCGATGGCCAGTCTCCCTGCTATGGCCTCCAATCCGTCTTTCAACGATGTGTTCCACGACTCGCTAAATATCTCAGAGATTTGCGTTTCGCATTTCAGCCAGCTCTCGGTCCCTAGAATAATTTGAGCGCGAGAATTTCCTGGAGGGCAGTAAATTTGGAAAATTTGTTACGAATACTTTTACAATTTACTGATAAAATTTTGACAGTCCAAGTGTCTACTCTGAAGGCAGCATGACTTCCCTTGCTGTGTATCAACAGGCGAGTGTTCATCAGAATACCTCAAACTACCGACTAGCCTAAAAAAACCATCATGTACACTCCACAAGTACTCTGTTACCCGAGTAGCTGCTTCCTTTGTGTAGTGCACCCATGACCTATCAAGAGAAATTCTATAAATCACAAATCCCCATCCGATAACGCAGGTATAGAAATCTGCAGCCAAGACCGTCACAGAGTCGACAAAACCTTTACTTGAGACCCTCCACTCGGCTGCAAGCCAAAAAACCCCGATCAACTCTGAGAACAATGCTGCAAATTGTGAGCTCTGCTTGAACCCCGCGCGCGAGGCCAGCCGCCTGTACGAACTGAGAATCGACTCAGAACCCCTGTGACAGATGTCGTTGGTGCCGAGGTGAGCTACAACTTGGAGACGACTGCAGCCTGCATGGTCGATAGCCGTGTGCAAGGCCGCCTGCTCATCTCGGAAGAGGCCCGCCAGCAGATACAACGAGTGCAACAGAAAGAAGATGAGAAGGATTATTTAGTCATTTTTGATGCAACTCCTCTCATATTATATTAAAAAAAAACATGCGTCCAGAGTTATACGTACTTAAAGCAGGAAATTGATAAATATGAACAAATGAACGGTTACTAGAATTCGTAAACTGAAATCAGAAAACGACAGTTGCTACAACAGATTCAGTTCAATCAGCAATTTTGAAACACTCAGTTCTTATGAGTGAATGCCGCGGACAAGGTTATGATAACGGAAGTGATTTTAGAGGGTCTTACAAAGGAGGTTACACACATTTTCTTCAGTGAAATCCTCATACAAAAATCTCTCGTTTCCATGTCATAGCCTTGTGTGAAGTACATGCAGCTGAGAGTTGCGATGAAACAGGTACGTTTTCGGAGTGACTCATCTTCATTAGAATCTGTTCAATATCAATCCAAATTGATGGGAAATCTGAAACAGTGTGTTAGAAGTTCTTTATTCCATTACGAATTCCACTACAGCTCACTTGGATAAGATTACCATTGCTGCTGAGACGCTCGGTAAGTTAAATTTGTCAGCTGAAACACGTTCTGTGGTGTGGAGTGTTTTGGATTATATGAGATCATTCAAGTGGCATCAGTTTAGCTGAAGTTGTTGGAAGCAACTGACTACAGAAGCAAATTACTAGAAGCTCGAAATAATACCATAGATGTTAATGTGAAACACTTTGAGACCTTACTAAGTTACTTAAAATATCTTCACGAAAACTGGGACACTATTGTTGCTGAATCTAAAGTTGTTGCCAGTGCAATTACTGGAAGTGCAAACTAGGAAAAGGAAATCATTCCATGATGAAACCAGGAATGAAGTGACAGACGTGAATTCAGAAATTTTATTCAAGATGAATGTGTATCATGTATTGAAAAGACTAGATCGTTGAAGCACGCAAGTTATTGATCAATGAATACCATAATGATGTCACAACATATTTAGAGCAAGAAACAAAATAGTTGGAAACAATCCATACTTCAAACTTTGAACACATTATCATTGAACCATTAGAGCTCTTGAATAAGACGCACGAGCTTAAAATTTTAAGCTTGTTTCTGATGTAGGTGTAGCTTTGCGCACCTTTTACACTCATCCAGTGACTGTAGGTGAATCAGAAAGATCAGTCTACACACTCCCATGTTAAAATCTGTCTCAGAGCGACGTCTCACAGATTTGGGAACCTTGGCAACTGAATGTAATTTGGCAAGGCAACTAGACTGTGATGTTGTCATTCAAACATTTCTCAAGCGAAAGGCTCACAAAGCGCCACTGACCGTGTTGCATGTAAGTTGATTATAACATGCTCCCCACTGCATGTCTCATGGCGGTTTACATGCTACGGCGCTGATGTCTATTTACTGAAATATATGGGCACGCCAGAGAACGATTGGTGACAGAACACCATATCGCAACGTTATTGGCACCAGACGTTTCGTCAGTGTGGAAATCAATATAACGTTTAGCCTTTTGTTTTCAGGTGAAGATAATATAAATGAAAGCAATTTAAACAGATAAAATTAAATAGAGGATACATACTTTTTTACTATGATTCCTTACTGAGTAGCATCAACTTTGTCAGTCGTATTGAGAGGCACCCACATGCCTTGCTCATACTATGGCATCAAGCAGTCAGGCCTGCAAGATGAGTGGTCTGCCATGCGAGTGGGCTCATTCTTATTTATCGAGTAACATGGACTCTAGTACTCACAATTAAGTTACAAGTTATTCTCCTGTTTGAATATTACGCAACGGAAACGCACATCTGACTATTAGTAATTTACACAACACTGACTGTTCACTACACACTGGCAATACCACATTTTCTTTCTTATTTAACGGCTTTTATCAACACGTGGCCATCGCACTGAATATGAATGGCGCACACATTATAAATTCTGGATATCATGACAACATTCAATTCGAAGGAAGAGGCCACCAATCTTTTTCTTTTCACTATCTTATATATTCTGATAAATTCTATAACCTAAACACACAAATTCTATAACCTACAACAATAACACATGAGAAATTCCGCCCAGTGGGCATGGCTTTACATTGGTGATTCCCTATCTTATGGTCTCGTAATTATTTAATGCTACAGTGCACTTTCTGGATAGGATGGTGGATCTTTCGCTATATCTCACACTTCGACTCTCACAACCATCATCACGAAACTTTCCTCCAGATCGAGCGGTACAAAAGGCACATGCATAACCCACTACCTCTGAAACTACCTTGCTACTCTCCCATGCAAACCACACATACGTAAATCACATGACATACACCACACTGCAACATGGAATACAACTCAAGGAATAGTCACAACATTATCACTTTCAGCTTTCCCACTTCAATTACTATTTATCCCAGTTTCACACGACACTACCTCACTTCGTAATTTTTCTTTCCTACTATGAACTCTGGAGGATATATGCACGTCTTCCTGTGCAATGCAAGCCAAGTGGCGTTGCTGGATAGACGGCTGACTCACCTTGCTTCTCTCTCAGAGTATTATGGTTTGAATCAAGCGTCACACGGAAACATAACACGCAAAGTAATATTAAGAACATATTCATCACACACGCGAGTCCTCAACTGATACCATGGACGAGTACTTCTCTTTATCCTTTGTCTCATACACAGATTGAGACTCACACAGACTCACCACGTGGAAGTACTCGTCTCTAATTTCAAGTCCTGCACACGCCATTTCTTAAATATTTCCAACTTATAGTACACACGCTAGTAATTCAGCTTAACTTAAGCACTCAGAAGTATTTCAACTTATTGCTACACGTGGTTTCATTGTGACCGTTGGTCAATTCCGAAGATTACTACGATCCCCTTAATATTACCTGCCTGGCATTTAATTCTCCCCACAAAAGTTCCTGAAATAGCGAAATTATTATCCTAAACTACTCTTAAGTATTTCACATGCATACCATGTCTCCACTCTTTTGTCCTTATGGAGCACGCCTAAGACAGGTCTTACCAACACTAGATCCAGCGGCAGAGTGCTGAAACATGGCCGTGTTTCAGGTCCTCTCGCACCTCTGCCGAAGTGGGGGAGCACCTTGCTACCGTATTGGTCAGCCACATTTCAGGCGCTCAAAGCTCTGGTAAGTTTCATCTCTTTGGTTCCACCAAAGGTTACCAAAACAACGTCTCAAAGATGATCATATATTCACATTCACTATCTGTGGTTAGCAGACGACCATACATTCATTCATTTCACAGATCTCACCAAACTGGATTTAGGGATTTGTTTTGTGGGAGTGCACAAGTGATCAATTAAATAAATAAATTGTCATTCTTTCCCACACTGGTATTCGGCTTCACTGTATTAATTGAAATTGAGTTATTATTAGAAAAAATATGTTGTACTGACAAGAATAATGAATTATGTTGTACCTATTTTCAATGTCGGGCGGTACTGTACCCTTTCAGTATCAGTTTTCTCCTTTGCCGTTATCCCATTGCCTCTGTCTCCTCTCTCACTTACACTGACTCCTTGTGCCTTTCTTTGCACTGCCACTGTCTCCACAATACTTCATCAGCTCAAACGTTCAGAGGGAAAATGGCGGCGGGGGTCTAACTTATTTTTTCAACTATCCCATATGTTTAAAATTTTGGGCCAAAATGTATCCTTCCCTATACCTACGTGTTAAAGTTTGCCACTCTGGGAGGATCCAGATCCCCCAAGACTGTGTAAGGTCTCCACTTATCCCTCTTTTTCCTCTCAACTGTCTCCTCTCTCACTGCTTCTGTTTCCATGTATCCCCCTTTCTCTGTTACTGCCACTGTCTGTCACTGACCATCAATATCTTCTCTCTCTTTGGCTGACATTGCTATTTCTTTCATCCATCTCTCTTTCTCCTTCATTGACACACTGTCTCGCTCACCAGTACTCTCTCCTCTCTCTTTCTCTCCCACTGGCATTGTCTCGTCTCTCTTCCATCGTTACTGTTTCTCTGCTATTCTCTTTCAGCATAAAAATTGTGAATGTTTTCTCATGCCAAAATTTTTGCTGAGGAGGGCGGAATGAGGATTTCGGCAACTGATTTCTCACTTTTCTGTCAGAATCTTTTCAAGAGGAACATATTTGACTTTTAGCGCTCTGACAGAATCATTTTTCCGCTGATTCCCTTCTTTTCCCCTCTACAACAGCGTATGCAGCTCATATAAAATGTATCGTATAGGTCAGGAATGTTTTGACAGTTTGTATTTATACTTAGACACATTTATACACATTAACATATACTAACAACAATTAGTACCTATAAGTTTAACACAAAATAGTTTGCTTTATGTTTTTTTCTCAATATTTTGTTCATCGATCGCAATTAATCGAAAACACCAGATCTCTGGTTTCTATCATAAAAGAGCAAATATGTTATGAGAAATATTGCACTGCATTCACAGTCTTCCCAGTTTTACATAATTTTTGGCAGTCATTTTAAGTTCTTTTCAGGCATTGTAAGACCCTTTTTCGCCCATTTTTTGTTACTGCAGTACCACTTTGGGCATATTTGTATAGGCTTGAAGTGCCTATTATACAGAGACAGCGCATTATGAAGTTTTATTGGTGAAATAAATCAGACTGAAAACATAGTTCGGTTACATCAGAACCCTTGCGATGACCCTAGAAACCTTGCCACGTGTTCACAACATCAGCTGAAACTACCTTTACCCCTCAGACCAGATATTACGTGCATATTTTTTACTGCAGAAGTACGATAACTTTGGACCTCTGAATCTTAGTAACGGATAATGATATCAAAAAAATTTCGAAGATTCCCGAGAATATCATCGGCGAGCTGCCATCAACAGAAATTATACAAGTGGCCATGCACACATTTGATGGCTTTTGTACACAAAAATAATTGTTTATCGCGTTGTCTTGATAAATGGTACAGATTTTTGAAAACGGAAAAATGGTGTTTCTAGACGAATGTCTAAAGAAAGTACAGTTAAAATTTGAGGCATTTGCTATGGTTAGTTATTCAGATAATTGAGTCCCACTGTGCAGAAACGGCTATAAACCGGTTTTTGCGGTTTTCTGGATAAGTACGGTAATTTGAACCTCTGGATCTCGGTAACGGATAATGATAGCGAAAAACTTTTCGAAGCTGCCGAAGCATATCATCTTAAGAATATATCGTAAAATTTTCGACGAACTGCCATGAACAGAAATTATGGAAGTGGCCATCCACGCAATTGGTACTTCGCGTACCCCAAAATTTTGGTTTTTCAGGGTTTTCTTAGAAATCCTCTATGAACGAATAGTGCTTTTATAAGCACTTTTATAAGCACTAAGTTCATCCTATACCACAACCTATACCACACCTAATGCAACAAATCTAACCGATACGCTCAGTTTGTCTGGGCTGGAGAAGGTGCGTAATGTTTAAACGTAGCTCTGTACTGTAGGATAACTACATTATGCCAGTTCTTCCGACGGGTATACAAATTTTCGCTAGACGAAGAGCTGTCCAAAATAATTGACTCCTTATCTCTGTGATCAATAGAAACAGAGATATGACGTCCCGAAAAATCACATTTTCGCACGCAGCTTTTTAGAACATATTGGCAGCCTGCACTGTGAAGATATGTTTAGTGTTTAATGTTTATCCTACACTTTATCCCAATGAGTAGTTTTTCTGTATCTCCAATATTCCCCGAATTACGTTATGTTTAAACCGCGTCAAACCTTCTTCAAAACAGCAATAAAATTGGTCTGCTATATTTGGAAATGGGGCCCAATCACACATCTTGCCCCGGGCCCAGTCCTCGCTGTCAGTTGCCCTGTATGGAGGTGTCGGTACAAGTGACACAAGGATATTCTGTTTCTCGGACTTGATTTCCTTACTAAACATAATTCAAAAAGCAATCTTTCGCAGCACACTTTCGAACTTGGAGAAACTTTCTTTCCTTTGGATAATACCGCTGCAATGAAGTAATGTCGCAAGGCGCACCAGGTATGAAGATGTAGCCAACACTGCGTACTCCCACGTTAAAGATGGGTTCTCGTGATAACGTGCCATACGGCACAGGAAAACTAGTTTGGGTATCTGTGGGTATAGACTTACCACAGGAAATGTTATGCATGGTTGAACCACTGGTGAACAATGAACAGTCATATACAATGCACTGTTCTGTAGATGGAAGTGTAGGGCGAATAATTAACGTAATGTTGGTTTCGGTTAGCCTGGGTAATTTTGGTATGAACAACACGAATCTACCGAAGGGTACAGTGATCGCCACATTTAGAGGAAGAGGAAATAGATAGGTCGACCACAACCACAAGAATTCTGCTTTACGAATTAAAGTGAGTCATCTGCAGTACAGTGACTGGCAAGTTATGGAAGCACTATCGTTACAGTTTAAGGATTTGTTCAGTGCACAGGGTCCTCTACCCATCGTTTCTATTACCCAGCATCGCATACCAACAGGGAATGATGCCCCAGTTTATTAGAAGCCTTATCGTACACCGAAGCGTTTACTATCACACATGGAAGAATTTATCGACCGACAACTGGCAGATAGTATTATAGAAACCAGTGATAATCCATGGGAGGCACCTGTGGTCGTAGTCCGGAATAAATCAACGGGTGGCACAAAGAAATATTACAGAGACACTTGACAATTTCTGTAAATGCAGGTACTTCTCTACAATGGATTTATGTAGTGAGTACCATGAGACGGAGGTAGTACCGAAAGGTAGACCTTAAACTGCTTTTACGGTGCTACGGAGGTATTTTGAATACTGCTGGATGCCATTCAGGCTTAAAACTGAGCCAGCAACGTTTCAAAGATTGCTAAATGGAGTTTTTCTGTCCCTGAATCCAAGGAAGTGCATGGTACATCTCAGTGATACCATAGTTTTTGCGGAAGATATGGACGAATACGTGAAATAATTAAAATAAGTTTTCAATAGACTAAGAGCAGCGCCTCTTACGCAAAGTACTGAAAAATGTAATTTTGTACAGAGTCAAGACAAGTAGTTGGCCCATGTCGTTAGTCAGGGGGCTGTATGAACTGATCCCTGTTTAGTATCAGCAGTTTCTGAACTTACAACTCCACATGCGACCAAACAGTTACAATCTTTTCTTGGCCTTTGTTATCATTAACAAAGATTTATAAAGGACTTTGCACAAACTGCTCAATCGTTAAATCATTTGCTGAAGAGCGGCATTAAATTTGAGTGGTCGACAAACTGTGAGTGTACCTTTCAGGCATTAAAGAGACTATAAACCTCGACCCAGTACTGATGTTTCCTGATTTTGGCAATGCATTCATCCTTTCTTGCGATGCGAGCAATACAGCTTCTGCTTGTGTCCTGATTCAGAATACAAATGGACAAGAGCATCCTGCTGCATACGCTACTCGACAGTTAAATAGAGCAGAACGCAATTATTCTACCACAGAGAAGGAATTGTTGGCTGTGATCTGTGGGATAATGTACAGATATTACGTATTCACCAACAACAAAAAATCTGTCGTCAGAAAACAAAAGTGGCATTATGAATTTGGCAGTACCGTAAGGTTTTCGCTCTGACACTAATGGTTACTGAAAGTAGAAAGATGAATTTTGCTCGAGCGTTGTCTTACGATTCCCTTATCGAGTTTGTGTCTGCCTCCTTGTAGCTCTGCTACAAAAGAATTAAAAAATCTGGCTTTCAGCGAGTCTCGAAGTGCGAACAAAGGCCGCGTGCACCTGGCACGCAAGCACGCTACCTGGTAGCCAAGCATGTTACGTGGGAACTCGTTTTCTCCTAAGTGGGTAGACATACTTCTGAGGTTGAATTGTTGGCAAATGTCAGTCAGACGTGTGCCGTTGGTGTAAGAGTTGCGGTGTGTTGAATTTGTAACAATGATTTTTCTGTACACGTTTTCTGTCCCAAATAGAGATTTGGAGTCTCTCATTAGTAGTTTCACGTCATCTTGGTGAAATTTGCTCATAGTTTTTTCGAGTGTGTTCCAGAAATTTTCGACATTTTCGGTGTTTTTCTTATTTTCGATGTTGGTGGGGGCATGTGTATTGATGAGTGTATATTTTTTTATTGGAGCTCTGAATGAGCATAGTCGTGCGTCAACTGTTGATGGGTGTGATTTCTTTGACAGAGTTGATGATAGATCTGTGTTCGAGAAAGGCCATGCCGAAGATTGGTGACCCATTCGATACCTTTTGTCGTATTTTGCTCTTGACTATGCAACTGTTTCAGTTGGCAGTTAGTCGTGGTTCATGAAGAGCAACGATGAGAATTTTTTGTCGGTCGCTTTCTTATGTGAGATTATTTAGTTTTCGTGTTTGGATCAATGAATCGATGATTAGTTTTGAAATGAATGTTTTCTGCTTGTAGGGAAATTTACCAGAGATCTTCGATATTCTCTGCCGTGCTATCCTGGACTCCCCAGAATCCGAAAAATCAGCTGCAACCTGTCGACAGGCGGGTTGTGTACCACCTGGGGTAAAGTTGACTTTTCTTGCACAGTTCATGTTTGCTTGTGTTTCATTGGTTTGGCCTGAGTGATACCAGGACCGGACGGGACCAGAGGGTGTTGAAACCTTTGGAAGCAAATATTTTCAGCTGATCTCGTTGGGCTAACAGACGGTGACCACAGTAGCGGTGTTTTTCACTCAGACGTGTCTGGATTTTGGGTTCAACGGATTGAGTAGCCGTTCAGGATTGTGTTAGTATTTGGTTCACACGAAGTATTTGATTTCCTCGGTACCACCCACATGGGGGAAACTTTCCCCTATCAGCCACATAGACTTATTATTATTATTATTATTATTATTATGTCATCAGCAAATCCGATATGGTGTATCTTTCCACCACTGAAATAGATGTGTATTGTTCGATTCAATATTTCCATCACATAAATATGGGTTATAATTACGTTACATTGCTGCTAGTAGACATATTTCTCACTTTTTCTTAGACAGTTGCTACCTGTTACTCCATCAAAGGAATTTATGTGCACAGCTTTGTTGCAATGCAGACGTTCAAATTATCCGATTTCTGTAATTTCATTTCGATACCAGATCGTTCTAATTGAATTCAGTCAGTCAATCTTAATGTGGATATCAGACTACGGCTCTCATCATATGATAGACTGGGTAAACCACATTCTTAACCGGACTGTTGAATCTAGATCACTTATCTAGATCACTTACCTAGTATTTTCAATACAGGGCCTGCGTCTTAAACACTATGGAAAATACTAATACAATGTGCTTATTACAAATACGTTATTTAAATATAAATATATGAACTAACGAGATAACAGTTTATTTACAGGAGCAGAGCCCCACCCATCATAGCAGAGCAGTGCAAGATTGGTTTCAGTGCCAAGACAAGATAAAGCTTGTTCCACGATCACCGAACATCAACCAGATAGAGAATATGTGGGCAGAGGTAACGAGGTCATTGCCATGTGGACCTACAAATGCAAGCGACCTTTGGACGAATATAGAAAACGTATGGTGGGAAGTAAACCATCACGCTACACTATCGACGACTTAATGAAGTCAATGCCCCTACACCTTCGAGAAATCTTACCTAATGATGGTGGGTGGGTTGGTTACTATAAGTATACTCGTCCAGAAAACCCATGTGGACAATTATCTGATAATCGGTCAAGCTTTGCTTTGTCGCAGTTCTTTAGCGTACAAGTCCATTTACTTTCAGTCTCCTCCTTACAATTCTTGCAATGCAAGGTAATTGAAACATCTCATCCACTCGACGCCAACTGAGGAATTGATTGGTGCATGTGTTGTTCAGCACACGGTAGTCATCACCCTCACCGGAATCAATGACTGTTGTGTGTGTGTGTGTGTGTGTGTGTGTGTTTGTTTTCGTGTTCACGCACAATCTGAGTCAATACTATTAACATTAGAGAGACAACCAACAATAAATATTGCATCAAATATGACTGTAAAGTATTTTAATTCGATGGGAAGTTACAAACTGAATTTTTACCCAACCCACGTCCTGCATATCATGTTAAGTAAGTAAAATGTATTAACTCCATAGTATCGTTAGCAGAGACAGTGAACTCTTGTTGTCGAGGCTCGCGACAAGTGCAGCGATTAGCAGTGCCCAGTGCCGCCGCGATTTGTTTATGTTGGCTGAGCGTGGACACTGCAGCAGACGCTTTGCCATAAACAGAAAGAGATCACCTTAGCTCTGGCTGCAGTGAGCGGACATCATACGTGATGAGACTCTACTCACAGGTGCCATGGAGCAATTTCAACGGGTCTCATGTCATTAGTCATCAGAATATTAACCAGTGATGACATGTCCACCCTATTTGAATCCCAAGAAAATAGGAATCTTCTCACATAGGAATGTGAGGTGATATCAAAATTTATCCAACTGCAGGGCTTTCATGCACGCAGGAGTAGCAAACAAGGAAATATTATGTCTTGGAAGCGTATATTTCATTTCCTCTTCTCATATCAACTCCCTTGTTTTAGTATGAAGTAAAAAAATAAACAGTTTAGGGTTCTGAAGCATAATATGACACCAGATTCTTATCGTAGGCGCTATCGGAAACGCAAAAGCAGGGAGCTGTCCATTCTTTTGTCCAACAGTCTGTTTCCTTTCATGCGTTACTCCCGCTCGGAAATTCTTATTTAAGGACTTGTGGGCATCAAGTTATTCGGCAGAATAAGCCTTATGTTATTGTGCTAATTACGGTATGGAAAAATGTAACAAAGACGATTTCCCCTAGGGCAGTGGGGATATTTGCACATGTCTGTATTCAGCAATGACTGCCAGCTGCCACAACACCTCACAGAATGCTTGCGGCAGGCAACACAACTGTGCGTGCACTTCAGACTTCATTCAGTAAGACGTCAGGAGATGGACGGAAACGTCAAATTAACATCGCTTTCCGAGTCGTATTCAATCCAGAATGAGGTGTTATTAAGGTAGTTCATCGTTCTAGCAACTACACTTTGATAATTCCCATATGAGTATTCCGATAGCCAAAAGAACCCGTTAGTGTGAAACCATCGGGAACTGCATTAATATCAAACTGCAAGAACTTGAGACAATTCGTGGACTCTTCTCTTCGCTGGGTGACCTATTACTGTTCTTTAGAATTCTCTCTGTCCTAGGCGTAATGCAAATGGAACTTCACATTGTAAGTAGGCTGTTTAGGTTTTTTTATTGGTAACGCCACGCAGCGACCTGCATGAAAATCACTGACTGTGCTGTGTCCAGTCTGTGGCTGGTTTGCATTGCTGTTGGCTATTGTAGTGTTAGGCAGCTGGCTGTTAACAGCGCGTAGCGTTGCGCAGTTGGAGGTGAGCCGCCAGCAGTGGTGGATATGGGGAGTGAGATGGTGGAGTTCTGAGAGCGGATGATCTGGACAGAGACAGTAAATTTGTAATATTAGATATCATGGACTGATATAGATATAATGACTTTTGAACACTTTGAAGGTAAATACATTGTTTGTTCTCTATCAAAATCTTTCATTTGCTAGCTATGCCTATCAGTAGTTAGTGCCTTCAGTAGTTTGAATCTTTTATTTAGCTGGCAGTATTGGCGCTCGCTGTATTGCTGTAGTTTGAGTAACGAAGATTTTTGTGAGGTAAGTCATTTGTGAACCGTATAGGTTAATTTAGTCAGGGCCATTCTCTTGTAGGGATTACTGAAAGTCAGATTGCGTTGCGCTAAAAAAATGTTGTGTGTCAGTTTAAGCACAGTCATGTATAATTTTTCTAAGGGGACGTTTCAACATTCATGAGTCGCTTTCCGCTTTTCTTGACAAACATCAACAACTTGTAATCACTGCGAGTTACAACTGTGTGATGATAATGGTACAGGTTGTCAGTAGTTGTGGTGGTGTTTTTGTCAAACTGCTTACAGTAACGTTAATGGTGGCGCACATAATTTAGGGCTGACTACTTACTTAAGTACAGAAAGTGTTGTGGCGTCGTCGCTTCTCTTTATTTGGCATCAGCATGAGTAATCCGATTTAACGAACATAGTACTCCATTCGCGAGCTGATAATGACACAGTATGACTAGAGATCAACGTGCGGGTATTACATTAATTCTGCAGTGAATTGCTTAACAAATATTACCCTCAGCTATGCACCTGGAATGACTCATTACACAGGCACTTCATGTTGCACTTGGTTAAGTGATGAGTTCGCTGCAATCCTGCTTCTACTGTACGTAAATACTTGTATACTGACCATTAGTTATTTGACTAAATATGCACTACAATCTGATCAATCTGATTCGCATGTATATGACTAAGGGTTGGATGCCGTTGAAGTACCGTTACATTGTTGACAAGACAAATGTTCGCAAATCACCTCTATTGCCTCAAAAAACAATCGCATCTTAAATATCGGAGGACCGACGTCCACACTGTCACAGCGCAGATGAAAATTTGTGACCGACTGGGCTTCGAACCTGGACCTCCTGCTTACTAGACAGACGTGCTGACTACTGCAATACTTTTTTTTAAAGTTTGAGAAGACTTTCAGCACCAGGTAGACGGAGGCAAAGAGGGCAGGGGTCGAAGATCCGAGGCCTGGCCACAATGCCTCCCTCATACCTGTCACTGAGTAGCTGCATTATTCCCATGTACTCCATGTTTGTTCCCATATATGCCTTAAACTGTAGAACAAAATTAAAGTAGTAATTGAGGTAAAATAAATTACAGATTGTCGCCTCCAATGCCGTGCGTTCCTTGTAGAACATAACTTATAGCAGTGAAAAGGATGACGGGGAAAATACATAACAAACATTCATTCAGAAATATATGCACAATTTAAGTTATTATGCACTGGATGCATATGAGGTCTGTAAGGAAGCCATATATTTTTCAACAAATGAAAGAAATTTCGGAGCCGGAGGGGTTTTGCCAAATTAGAACAGTTCTGATTTTAGAACCAACGTAAAAGAAGATTCCAGGAATAAAAAAATTGAAAGAAAAGTATTCTGTTTCTAATCAATAAAACTGTCTACCTCTTTGTAGCCCACATAAAGCAATAGACAAAAATTTTGAAACCATTCCTTATATTTGTTATTCTTCTTCAGCTTAAAATATTCTTCTGCAATATAAAACATGTACTCTTCTAAGTTCGAAGTTTTGTTTGTTAAGACGTAAAACACAAACTGTCCCAGAAGCCACGAATAACTGTTATTCTTTGCGGACGGGTAACATTTCCAGTCGGGTTGTGAAGCTTCAGTTATCGGTATATGACTTTCTGCGATTCTGTTGATAGTGCTAATTTCTTCCTAGTCCAGTTCCAAATTCTGATTCTATTTTCACATAAGAAGATGTGCGCTACAGTTTGTACAAGTCGACATTTGTCGCAGTATGGAGATGGTCTCAGTTTGATTTTCCATAATCGTTCCGTTGTGGGTATGGTTTCGTTTACAACGTTGTATCATACGGCACTGACTCTAGTTGGTAGATTTTTACTGTTGATATTTTTCCAGACGTTCACCCAGTTTTTAGTAGGTTAATTTACCTGAATTGGGTTGTGAAGACGATGTCTGGTAATTTAATCATAGACGGTTCGAGTGTTGGTCTGTGCTGGTGGAAGTCTTATACAGCTCTAATCGACATCGTACTTTCGGACGTAATCTATTCCCAGGATCTAACCAGAGGAACGAAAGTTTCGTGATGCCTGTCTTAGTGGTATGTACTAGTTTAAAAGCACGTCTTTAATTCCAAGTCCTCCGTTTTGCCTCTGCAAAGTAGCCATGTGGAAGGATACTTAGTAGATATTTTGTTTCCACACATACCAATACGCTACAGTTAGTATTTTATATGCGGCGACCTGCGGTATCGGTAAGACTGCTGCGACATGATATATTTTGCTAAGTATGTATGTATTTATAAACTGAATTTTCTGCAGTCGATCTAACGATCGCATGTCATGGTCCTTCAACAAGGTTCCGATGACGTTAAGTTTCCGCTCCCAATTGTTCGTAGCCATGCGCTTGGGATTCGCCCTTAACCACAATCCGAATTGGAGTCTCTCTTCAGTTATATCTAACCAGTTCGCACCTATTGCACTAATGTAAGAACCGAGATGCAGTACTTTGGATTTAAAATTTTGTAAATTTGTGGTAAGATCTTATGGGACCAAGCTGCTTAAGTCATCGGTCCCTAAGCTTACACACTACTTAACCTAACTTAAACTAACTGAGGCTACGGACAACAAACACACTCATGATGGTGGTAGAACTCGAACCTCCGACGGTGGGCACTGTCGGGACACAGCAGCCAACCTCTCTGCAGCACCTATCTACACACGCTCCTCATCAGACGCGAATTCCCATCTTTGCCGCATACCACATGCGCGGTACATCCTCCTGCCCCCCCCCCCCCCCCGGTCCATTATTCCATTATTCCACTCATTCGCGGCCATTCCTGCGAGGGTTCGGACGATGATGTGCGTCTAGCACTGAAAACTTTCGATGACTCGTCGGGACCCGAATAAATGTATAGGATGTTTCAGGAGGCATAGTAAATATTGTAGGAGGTGGTAGTATAGACAAATTGCAGGAAAAATGCCACATAACATGTGTCCAATTTTTATCGCGTATCTGGCCGGAGTGGCCGTGCGGTTCTAGGCGCTACAGTCTGCCTCGGGCATGGATATGTGTGATGTCCTTAGGTTAGTTAGGTTTAATTAGTTCTAAGTTCTAGGCGACTGATGACCTCAGAAGTTAAGTCGCATAGTGCGCAGAGCCATTTGAACCATTTTATTGCGTACATATAGCTGGGTTCAATGCATTTTCGTTTCGTATGTTGGTCCTTACGGGACCCGGCTGTCTACACTTCCTTGAAAATGAGCTTCCAGCGTTATTGGAAGAGGTTCATTTGGGTACAAGAATGTGTATGTTCCTCCAGCATGACGAGGCTCTTGCACATTCTAGTCTTCAGGTGACACATTATCCAAACCTTACATTTCCCAGAAGATGGATCAGTAGATATGGGCACTTTTCTTGGCCTTCAAAGTCCCCGGACCTTATCTCTTTGGATTTTTGCCTGCGGGGATGGTTAAAGGCGAAGTCTACAAAGAAAAAGTAAACCCAAGAGCCGATTTGATCGTTCGGATTATGAGTAGTGCGGCCCTCATAAAAGAACGCAAAGACGACCTCAGAAGAGCTACACGTGGTGTTATCAAGAGAAGTCAAATGTGCATTGAAGTTGGTGGGGAAATTTTTGAAAATCAACTTTGAACGTCCTCAATTGCCTTTGCTTTGAGTTTGTTAGGGTTACGTACTAACAGCTGTATCTCTATACTCAATAAAAAGTGGACGCATTTATATGGAATTTTTTAATGTAATTCGTCTGTACTACCACCTGCTAAAATATCTACTATTCCACCTGAAACACCCTGTATATGGATATATGTGTGGTGTCTGTTCTTTCGGACATGTCCGAAAGAAAAGACACTACGAATCCAGGTTAGAACCTGGTCAAGCACAAATTTTCATCTGACGGCGGTGTTCTATTTTAACGCCCATGACAGCCTGGACATCTGTCCTTCGATATTTAATTGATTAACAAGGCTGTCTATTTCGATTCGTAGTGTCTGTTCTTTCGGAAATGTCCGAAATTACACACACACACACACACACACACACACACACACACACACACACAAACACACGTTTTTATCTCAAGTGCTACTCGGAAAATGTTTGGCAACTCAGTGATAGTGCCGGACTGGAGCTGCAAAAAAATGGTTCAAATGGCTCTGAGCACTATGGGACTTAACTTCTAAGGTCATCAGTCCCCTAGAACTTAGAACTACTTAAACCTAACTAACCTAAGGACATCACACACATCCATGCCCCAGGCAGGATTCGAACCTGCGACCGTAGCGGCCGCGCGGTTCCAGACTGTAGCGACTGGAGCTGCATTAACCTACTCATTTCACTAGATATAGTAGTAATTTTCTGAACAATTCCTGTTTAATAAGTGACAGCGACAGTGTCTCTCATCGTTTACTTTGTCGGAAACTGCTTCTTTCTGCCCTAGCCTATACTACAGCAATCGTGATTGCTCCCATTCTTGACACCTTACTGGACGTGCTACTGCAACTGTAGCAAAAGATTCAAATCCCGCTGGAAAAGTATGTTTCAAGTCAGATGGTTTTGCTCCTCCCCTACTGTCACTGAAAACGATCACAACGACATTAAGTATAGGAATCCTACGAAACCCTTGAGTTCATACTACGGTGCTGTGCAGATGAAAAAAGTAGTTTTCACAATTATCAGATGACAGATGGAATTTGTCAGATTCCACTAATTATGACTGCATTATTAATTGTAGGTTCACACGCACTTTTCTGCCGCTTATTGTAACTGTTTTTTGAATGTTAGAGCTGGAAGAATAGAAACATCAAATTTTCGCCCTATGGAATGTTCGAATTCACCTTAAGTCTTCACGTTTCGAGCAAACGCAGAATATCCGTCAGAAAAGCTGACAACAATAAGCCAGGCCATCCATGCCTGTCTTCTAGCGGATATGACAGTGACAGTGATCTCAATAACAATGCTGTACAGCAAAGATACATTTCCAATTCAACCACTGGAGAAGCAGCAAAATTGTGAATTGTGTCTGGTGAATACGCTTTCAGGGTTTTGGTCCGGTTAAGACAGTCAAACACAAATAATTGTCGCAGTTATTAATTTATGACATTTAGTTTGCATTCAGTGCATCGATGTATTACAAGTAATTGCACTCTAGCCCCTAAACCTAGTTACAGAAATGCGAATAAGACTCAGTGACATATAATGAGGATCTTGCAGCCCTTGCCATCTGCAACTTTGAGACGAAGCTATAGTCACTTCCGAGGTCGCTCACAGAACACATCAGCTGGTTTCCTTCCTGGCAGTATAACTGAAACTTGGCAACAGCGCAGAATATGTTTGGCAACTCTGTAAGCGACGACTTACTTCCTTGATGGCACAGAACTATCCTGCTACATTCACTTGATATTATCGTGTCATTTCAGTTGAATACTGTGAGTGATTTTCTCTTGAGATGTGACATAAGGATATCAGTTAACGCTTTTGAGTCAACGAAAGTCGTTCCACACGGGAAAAACAACTACTCTCGTCTCTTATGTTGCGATTTATCTGCCATCGCGGCTACTCAGCCAGTAAGTACGTTAATGACATCAAACCTTTTCGCTAGCTCCTAGGTAACTCGCTTGCCTCTCAGCTGCACGCAGCCTTTGTTCGCCTTTCGAGACTCGCTAAAAGCCAGATTTTTAATGCTTTTGTAGCAGAGCTACAAGCAGGCAGATACAAACTCAATAAAGGAATCGTAAGACAACGCTTGAGCAAAATCCGTCTTGCTACTTTTAGTAACCCTCAGTGTCAGTGCGAAAACCTTACGGTACTGTCAAATTCATAATGCCACTTTTTTTTGCCTACATGTTTTTCGTTGTTGTGAATACGTAATTTTATCTATGAGCTGCCACATTTTCATAATACTTGCGAATGATACAGGAAATGAAGTAAATACAGACCTTTTCGAAGTCAAAAGTTGGTAATATCCTACTAATTCGTGTTAAAATAGGTTCAATCGTCTTACAGATTTTGCTTTATTAAGATAGACTGCCGTCTTGATGCTTCTGTAGTAAGCTGCATTTAATTTGTATTAGTACAGTGAATATTTTAATTGCGGTTTCCATTAGTTTACTGAACGCAACAGTAATCGTCAAAGAGAAATTTATCATCAGCAGAATTTTGTTTCATGATACTTAAAACAATCTGACAATGCTAAAGTAGTTTACAAATTCTACACCCATAGAAACCTACTGGTTCTACCGATGTCATTAAAACAGTGTTGTTTCAAGAGTGTTTTCTTCTAGAAATGAATTGCCTTGACGGTTGATCGATCAGGAGCTGGAAAGGTAAAATTTTACGAGAGTATGACGAGAGGGACAAGTGCTTAAGAGAGGACTTCCATATCAATACAAGTGCCTGAGAGACGACTTTCCTATCAATCTCCTGGATAGTTTTGTTTCTCAAATCAACAGAGTACGTTATCATGCAGTAGCACAGGTGATGTAGTTTTGTTGCTCGAATTTCTTACACTGAGACCAACAGGTGCTCAGTTATTGGCAACAAATTCCAGCTGTGATGCACACACCCCTTGAGGCAGAATTCGTAGCCGAAAACACACTTTTGGAGATATCAGATGTAAAATATTATGTTTACTCTTTGCTCGAGTTTTCGTCTTTTGGTGGAGCTCAGACTTTCATTTCTTCTTAGGAAGTGAACGATAAAGGCATCGTAGGACGTCACCAGTAACAGTGCTGTATAGGAATGCTCAATGAGCGACCTGATGACTTTCAATAACAGTCACTACGTTGATTTTTGTTGTTTCGAATTAGACCATGCAGTACTCCTACATCAGACTTCTGAACTTTGCCTGTTGAATGCAAATGTCGCATGATGGTTAAATGATAGTCCATCACATATCAGTAACCGAGACTTCCTTAATGTGGAAAATCACTCATGCCAGAACGATCTTTGTTGAAACAAAAATATCTTTTTCTGGCGTATTTTTCCCCAAAAACACTCGCTTCACACACAGTTCAAATCTTTCTAGTTGCCTCCTCTGCATTCACCCCTGTGTTATACCAAAAGTAAATATTGTGTTGCAGATGTTTCACCTTTTTCCACTTGCGACTCAATTTTACAATGCTTTAGCTTAGTTCATGATTTTCAAGTATGCAAAATCCAATGCTTAACTGCAAGATGATAACTAGAACTTCAGATTCGAAAATGACAGTTGATACATACGCTGACAGCGTCGCGTCGCGTTCACATGAGGATTTCAGGCGGCGGGTGGCGTCTGGCCGGTGGTCGGTAGCAACTGCAGCGCGAGGAAACGCTCTAGCGTAAGCTGTTCTGATCGCGACGCGGCCACGAGCTGTCCTGCGGAATTGCTTCTGGAAGTACTTGTTATTGCTGGTGCGTAGAATGTGAAGCGAATTATCTTCGATGTTCAATCAAACTCATAACTTTAAACGAGGGCCGAGATGTGGTTAAAAAAAAAAAAATACAGTTGGACGCGAACAGCCGACTATAAGTTCAGAATGCACGACGATTACCACTTTTTTTTCATTTTGCTCGTTATTGATCGTTGTGGACGTCGCAAGACAACCTGTTCAAGTTCGGCAGTTGATCCTTTCACTCAGTTTTTTATTATTGAGGCCAACCCACTCTCTGACCGAACACGCTGAGCTATCGTGCCACCTGCCACTAGACCACGGACTCACACAATCCAACGACATCTAGGAAGTAGACAACACTTCCTCCTAACACTTCCGCATCTTACAGTGTTGCCAGATTGTGCAGATGGCCGGACTCAGAATTGTCAGGGGCGGTCAATTTTATTGGCCACCTTAAGTGAACGACTCGGACTTAGTCTCTGTGGCGGCCAGCGGCGGTCAGTTTTTATGTCTAAGACTGTACTTTAGATGTTTCCTATATCGGCAGAAATTCAAAGTAATACCGGTAATGCAATACTCTTTCTTGGAGTGGGTATTGGGTTTGGAGGATCCCTCTAGCAGATTAACCTGGTGGGTCTTTAAATTGAGTGATTTCGATTACACCATTGCTCACAAACCCGAAAAAAACAATCAAACACAGATACTTTGAGCTGCAAGGATGCAGTACTGCAAACTCTGGGTAAACATATAAGTGAGTGGCAATGCAAACAGGCAGCTAACTTGGATTGTCAGGAATTTAGGTTTCAGTCACAGTTCACAACACATGAATGCTTACTTTGTAGATATAGAAAATATTGGCCATGCGTAGTGATTCAGTTGTTACTAAGGAATGGAGTGTTACAAAAGGCACACGACCATGTCTTTTAAGGTCGTGGATTGACAAGAGAGTAGCTGAAAAGTTTTGGTGGTGTACAAGGAAACGTGATATGCATCAATATGTATGGAATTGCATACTATGCCCACAGCGAGTGGATCTCAGCAATAAAAAGATTCATTTTCAAAAGTTACCACAGGCGTCCAGCCTTTTCAAGCGATTTGTGTTCGTATTTTACGTCCCTTCAGTAGAGCTCCAGCTGGTAATAAATACATATTAACAATAACTTACCATGACAACAATTCCCAACCAGCGAGCTATAATGATTGCTGCAGTCTTAGTGTGTAATTGGATTCTTAAATTTGGCGTGATAGAGACCTTAGTAACTGATCATATTAAGTTCTCATCTAATGTGATGGAACACTTATGCTGTGAACTTCATGTTCGCAAGGTACGGACAAGCCCGTTTCATCCACAAGCGAACAAACGAACGGAATGCGTTCGCCAAATGATATCGGAGATGATGAGTTACTATATCAATAGCCAACACACAGAATGGGACACATACCTTAGTTATGTTGTCAGAGCATGCAATTCTGAAGTCCATACTAGTACTGGCCTCTCGCCCTACATGGTGGTCTATGGAAGAAAAAGCCATTTCCCTTCGACATACTAAAACCAAAGTTGGGATCCAAAGTCGAGTCGACAGAGAAATTTGCAAAAAGGATACTTGAGGTATGGCAAAGTGTTTGGCAAGCCAATTCAAAAGCACTGGAAAGGTAAGAAAATTGTTCAAATGACTGTGAGCACTGTTGGACTTAACATCTGATGTCATCAGTCCCCTAGACTTAGAACTACCTAAACCTAACGAACCTAAGGACATGACACACATCCATGCCCGAGGCAGGATTCGAACCTGCGACCGTAGCAGCAGCGCGGTTCCGGACTGAAGCACCTAGAACCGGTCGGCCACAGCGGCCGGCTTGGAAAGGCAAGACTGTGTGACACAGCGAGCATGTAAGTTTCCACATTTCAGAGTTGGCCGGTGGGTATTGATTACGAATTCATACATGCCAAAATGGAGAAACAAGAAATTTTTAATGAAATATAATGGCCCATATCAGGTTATAAAAATGGTCTCCTTGTTCAGTGTGAAAATCCAGTTACCTACCAAAACATCGATTATTCATGTTGGTAGAGTGAAGCCATTGGATTCTGTGATAGATGGCTTGCTGCAAATTCTGGTAAGGGCACCATAGCAAAGCAAGAAACAAAGGAAGGTTAAGAAGAATGTGCAATGCATAGAGAACCATACAAACTTCGATCGAGGAACTAGTCTTACAGTGTATTTTTACGTGTTTCCTTCCTTTGTTTTGTAGTATTATATGTGTATTGCATGTAGCGGTAAACAAGGTACTAGGGTGAGTTACACATTGTTGTTGTCATGGGGACACTCTTCTGAAGAAGGGAAGGGAATGGACAGGCATTTCACTCCACTACGTTGCATTATGGCAGGGACACCCCAAGGAATTATTGTATTCATGTCGTTACCACACAGTGTCACAGAGAAGTGTTGAAACCCGAACCACATTTTCAGAAAATAGGAACCAGTTGGATTTACTCAGTCTGTTTAGTAACAACTAGAATAATCAACTTACTTGGATGGGAGACCTAGGGGCATGGAAAGGATGGAACTGCAGAACAGTGGAATCTTGATTAATGACGCGACTTGTGATATAGGAGGGAGTAATTATCGTTTACCTGCAACCATTACCGGTAAGCTTGATTAAGTTATCAACACCGATGTTATACTGGCCAGGCAAACCTATAAGTACACTACCAATCCAGAATCTTACCTTTCTTAACGGGACCTTGAATTAAATGGTTGGTTCAAATGGCTCTGAGCACTATGCGACTTAACTTCTGAGGTCATCAGTCACCTAGAACTTAGAACTAATTGAACCTAACTAACCTAAGGACATCACACACATCCACGCCCGAGGCAGGATTCGAATCTGCGACCGTAGCGGTCGCTCGGTTCCAGACTGTAGCGCCCAGAACCGCACGGCCACTCCGGCCGGCTCCGCGCCTTGAATCCATAACTCCTGTACTCGACCGATAAGCTGATCACAGAGGAAAAAGGACGTATTACTATGGAACAGATAATGAGGCATATTCAAAATTTCCGGGAACAACAACATCGGAACTTTACAACTATCAGTGTTTAAACTTTTATTATAGCCGTGTTGCTTATAACAACTTGTATGCTCTACCTATTCTTGGGGTGTAAAGCTGCCAAGCTTTCAGACCTGCCATTGCATTAAACCCCGTGGAATGGCTTGCTGCCATACGCTAAACAATAAGAACTAGAATTACTTATCGTAATACTTGTTATCAGATTATAGTAATTAGAGATTAAAACCATATTTTAAGGAAAGGAGTGATAATGAGCAGTAAGGCCACTCTCGTGAGTTGTTACACAACAATTGCTTAATGAAAACCTTTTGTAAATATGGCTTATGTATATAAAGTTGTTCTAGAGTGACACCGACCCAAACTTCAGGGCGAATTTCTTTAAGAAGGGAAGATTGTTGCACAGCGACCCTGTCTCCAGGTGCACTAAAATTTTTCGGAGATTTTGCTCGACATAGGCGGTAAAAGAACCAAACCAATTCAGAGCGTGTGTCACAACTTTAACCGAGACCATGCAAAGGGTGGCAGTATTAACAAAAGGAGGGCAACGTCCATACCACATTGCTGCACAGCGAGCGCCGCTATAGCAGGGAGTGCAAATGGTGCAGTATGACGGTACCCACACCGTCGTTCTGCAAAATCTACAGTACGGAAAAATAACATGCAACATCCGAGCTCTGTCGTTCCAATGCGTGTTAGTACTGGTGATAAACGCAGAGGCACGGAAAACTGTCCGTACTTGAGACAACACGATGCTGACGGGACTGCTGTCACCTCTGTTTAAACGAAAGCAAATGGCCGCCTAAGCTGCTACAATGACGTGATATCCGGCTTTAAATATCTCTGTCTTGGACAGCTTGTCCTCAGTGCGTGTTCATTCCGTCTGCATCACCGATCCCAACGGAGTGACAGTTTTGCTAGTTGCCGGTCAGCGCTGATGATATGCTACTTGCCGCCTGTCTACAGCAATAAACTAAGAGACTGTAGCCTGCCCGCTGCGGGTGGACTTCGTCGCTCCACGCCGTCGCTCCTGACAGGTCGCAATCGTGACAAATATAACATGGAGACCTATGAAGCCTACCTGCCTCTGGTGAAAGACCTATCCGACTGATTGCGAGCTGCCATCTTCTACTTGCTGGGTGGACGCCTTAATGCCATCTGCCAGGACGTACGCTGTGTGTGCTGAGGGAGCTCTGGGCTTCCACCTTCACGACATCCACCATCCGGAAGATGCTGCAGTACAGGTCTAAGCGCACGTCCCTCTTTCAGTGCGATGAGACGCTCAAGTTCAGCACGGCACGTCCGTGGGCCGCCACACAGGCTCCCTCTACCGCCCCCACGCTGCTCTCCTATCGCACACAATTGGAGCTGTTTGGGTGCTGTGTCTAGCATTTCTCTCTGGCATCTGGGCGAGCATCCCAGCCTGTTTCCTTAGCAACAGGGAAGCCAATATTCACTGTCGCAAACACGTTAATAATACGTATATTTCAGAAGCTGCTGATTCTCGGGCGCCTTCAGATGTAAGACTGATACACTCACCAGCCCTAGGAGCTGAACCTCAAACACAGTGTAACGTCACCCACTCGCCTGTCCAACCTCGACGCTCACTGATCTCCTGACCCGAGAGGCGGGTACAAGGTTTGACATTCTGACAAGCCTTAGAGATGGACAATGCTTTACATATCCTCCACGTCATATTACCGAAATGAAAAATCATTTTCAGTTACAAGAAACTCTTCCCGAGTCCAAAATGAGCGTGACTCAAACATGTGTACGAAATGATCTTACTCACTAGGTCTTGGGGTATGTACGACAACCAAAGTGAATCATCTAAATCTCGGCAGAATCTTTTTTTTTCGGTAGGTAGTACAGCCTGAGGACAATCTGCCTCTCTGAATTTATTCTTTAGACTGAGGAGTGCTGCATCCTTGTCTTGTTTTTTGGAAATCTCTCTCAATGAGGCAGTCACATAGTTCTCAAAAGATACATTCTAGACGTAAAATACAATGAAAATTTAAGTTGTTCGACCAAACAATAAATAGCTTCTATCTCTGTCACCGAGTAATTTCGTTCACTTTTTGGAAGTAGCCTACTTCCAAAAGCAATAGACTTCTTCATCAAATTTCCACCTTTTGCGTGTTCTTGAAATATCACTACACCCAATCCAGTCTTCACGCTATACATGGCCTTACAAAAATCTTTTCACAAATCAGTGTGCTAAAATATAGGAACAGCTGTTAGTGCATCTTTTAATGCTGGAAATTCACGTTCAGCTTTCGCATTCCACGCCAGAATCATATTCAAAATCATGTGCCCCAAAAATTTATTCTGCGTGGATGCAAAACAATATTTTTTAATGTTCGTGGTGACCCCATGATAGCGAAGAATGCAGAGCAAAACATTTAAAATTGATTGAGCTTCTCCCAAGACCTTTGTGCCATGAAAATATCGTCTACATATCTTGTCACATTGCGTCATAGTGATTCGTCAAGGATGCTGTCTAAACCTGTAATAAATGCTGTGGAGGAAATATTTATTACAGAAGGAAGGCATTTGAATTGATAGCCTCTACCGAAGACATGGAATACTGTATCTTGTCAACAGAATGATTCTAGTTCGATTTTCCAGTAACTCAATTCCAAGCCAATCGATGAGAAAACGCTTATACCATGAAATTTATGTATTAATTCTTCTAGGTTTCCTGGACTAGCAGTTTTCAATGCAATTACACTGTTGATTTGGCATGAATCGCGAATTGTTTATTCCTTTTCGGCACTACCTGTAATGGGCTGTTGTATGATAAGACGGTAGGGTAAATCATCTTATCTTCAAGCATTTTCATTGTTTCCTGGAACGCTGCATACTTGTATGTCAGTGGTATTGCGTAAGGTTCTACAAAAAATTTCTCTTGCTTCTTTTCTTCAAACTTGTATTGGAAATTTTTGATGGCACATAGCTTTGGTGAAAAGCATGACACATTGTCGGGTATGTTTGTCAACTCCCCTGTCTCACTTGAATCTATGTCTCAAATTGCTTGTATCTTTTCTTGGATCCTTCACTGAACCTCTTGTATCACCAAAACATCATCTCTCGAAAGGTTTTCCCTTGATTACCGCATAAATCCTCTCTCCATTCTTCACGTCCTTCAATTTCTAAACATTCTTTTCAACAACTCACTGTTATCTGCACACAGATTGCTTGTACTTCTAAATGGAGGTGCACAGGGTCTCCCTCTGCAAAATTACTTCACTATTTCCAAGACCCAGAATTTCCTGATTTTTCCTTCATGAAATACATACCTGTTATCAGGTTTATAGCCAGCTTTGGTACTACTAGGAGCTTTCACTCTACTTTGTGCCCTTGACAAACAAATTCTAGTTGCACATGTTGGCTCACCTTTGTACTCTTTCCAATTATGGCTCTCTTTACTTTGTCTTCTTCAGTCCTAGTGTTAGCCAATGGTTGTTTTCAATACGCCTCCCGAATGCTACATTCGAGATGGCGGAAATCTGTCTGTCACTGTCCAGAATAGCTCACAGCTGGCTCTCCCCTACCATAACTATAATTACTCCGTGACAGTCTTACATGCTGATATCCTTCTTTTCTTCTAATAGTGTTTCTCCTAGATGCTCATAACCTATCAAGTTTATTTGGCTCTTTCTGATGTCATTCATGTGTCCGTCAGACACCTTTCCCGTGTGTAACACCTGTCATTGCAAATATGTGTTTCCTGCATTATTGTTTGATTTGGAGATCATTTTTCCATAATTTCAGACTGAGGTCTTGTTCTTTTTGCTCATTCAAATTTTGCTTGAATCACTGTCCATTGTTACACTGGTAGTGACTCCAACTTCCTTGATTCAGCTGACATGGACAAAGCCTTGTGGTCGAAATCTATTATTTCTACGTTTGTTGTAGGGCATTGCAGCCATACATAATTATTCTCCAAGTCCTGTCGCCTTTCTTGTGCATAATCTTCTCAAAAACGTCTATCAGATACATGGCCTATAGTTCACTGGCAATTTCATGTGGGAATCTATACTACTATATAAAGACAAGTTGGTGTTTAACGTTGTTACCAAGAATTCTGAAAAACTTCGAATTAAATTGCTTCAGATTTTTATGCAATACTGTAATAAAAGTTCAGACAGATATAGAATACATATTTTGAATATATATGGTGTATAAATATATATTTATTGTATAGGAGGGAAACGTTCTTAGCAAAAATCTCGCAAAGTTCTTAACTGATTTGCTTCAAATATTTACAAATACTCTAATAAATGTTTGGATGGACATAGGCTATACAGTTTTTTAAACTTCTATGGTGTATAAACATGTAAATAAAATCTATACTACTTTATACACTCAGTTCATTGTTTAAGGTTGTCACTAAAAATTCGAAGTGTTCTTGACTAATTTACTTCATATTTTTACATCATGCTCTAATGAACGTCCAGACATATATCATATATAGGCTCCATTGTTGCCATAAATCTCGAAAAGTTCTTGACCAATAACTTGTTTAAAATATTTGCATGATGCTCTAATAAATGTTCGAATAGGCATAAGCTAAAATATTTTAATATGTATGACATATATGTACATAGGCACTGACTGAAGGGAAAACGTTAGCAACAATGTCGGAAAGTTCTTGACCGATTTACTTCAAATTTTAACATGATACTCTATGAAACATTGGACAGGTATATGTTACATAATTTTTTTAATTTATGTGGTAGATAAACATACATATATATACCATGTAAAGGGGAAATGTTGTTAGCAAATTCTCTAAAAGTTCTTCCCTGACTTCCTTCATATTTTTACACTATACTCTAATAATCATTCAGATATGGGCTATTTATTTTTTACACTACAGTGTACCGGTTTACTATTACATCCAACTGTGAGAAAGGAAATGCAGTGCTATGCTATGCTGTGAAAAGGTGTGGTTTCGTTTTCTTTCTCACTGACTGTTTTAATTACGACAGCATGACATTTGAACCATTCCATTTGAACCACTGAACTGTTCCTTCTACATATATTCCTTCTTCGTATACATAATTTTGAACAAAAGTTGCATACAAAACTTTATGCTGTTTTGTTTTCGTCCTCCCAGTCGGTTTTAAGAGAAAACCGAAAAGTAGTATCTATGGCTTATCAGCTAATGATTAGACTACCACTACAGTTTCTGACTATTCCAAAACCTTGTAAGCCTACTCATTTGCATATTAAAACCATGCAAAATGCTGCCATTGAAGCTCAGATCCAGCAGCAGGAGAGGTCTCTCATACACTGTATACCAATAATCCCAACCGATTTTCCCATTCATTTTAAGTGACTTCTATTCCCATCAAGATTTCGTTGGTAATAACAATAATCAAGGTTCAGTCTCAGACAGTGGAGAACAGATAGACAGAGAAGGGGGAGGTGGTCATGTACAGAGAGGGGAGGGGGGTGGAAGGAGATAAGGACATATATCCAACTGCCATACATATTTAGCAATTGCGAATCATTGTCAGGTTTACTAGTAACGTGTAATTTTTGATGGACTACATGGCACGTCAACATGCTGATTTTTCTTAAGCATTACCCCAAATAATATGAGTGTGCTCTGGAAACCAGATCCTTCTAAATTGCTACTCATTGTGACTTAATGTTTAATCTTGTTCTGTGTCGCCCTTAACCAGCAGTTTACAAAAACGCCTCCTGAGTTATTTATGTGATGTGCCTCTTAACACATGGACATCATTCTTGTCACAGTTTTCTTTTCTAAAGAGTCACACAGATACTCTAGTTTATGTCTTAATGGCCTCGAGGGTGATAAAGACCGATAAAATTATTCAATCCATGGTTTATTATGTAATGTGTTACTATTACCCATGAAAGCCTCATGTTTTCGTACTGTTGTGTTTGTACTGTAGTGTTTGTAGTCGAATAACTCCTTCTCTTGCAATATTATCCTATTCTCTGCTGGCGAACATCTTTCTTCTCCAAAAACGCGTGAGTTGGAGGAACTCTCCCATCCATAACTATCCCATCAATTAACATTTTCAGTATTTCGAGTGTAACTTCTTTCATGCAGTGCAAAGTTATGTGAACCACTAGCTTCTTCTTACCCTCCCAACACTTGTGCTATCTTTTCTTTAAAACCTCCATAATCACTAGGCAGCTAATCACACTTCCTCTGTTGCTTAAGGTTTCATTCCTCCTGATCAAGCCTGAAGGAAAAAAATAAGTTCAGTTTCTACTATTGGTACTTGACTTGTACCATCTGATTCTTCACTTATTTTTGTCTTTTCTCGTTCTATAATCTCATGACCGCTAATCTTTCACTGATCTGTGGCTTCATACAACCTCTGACAATCAAGTTCGGTGAATAGTCCAGTAACATTAACGTAGATGAACTATGAACTACAGTTATCTTACTGTCCTTCAGAACTGTCACTTCCCATAACTATGCAACGCTGATCTCTGTGATACATGTCCTGGATACTTTGCACGAAGTCTTCCTTTGGGATGGTGTTCAAAAGTCGTGTCACGTTTTGTTGGATGTCGGGAATATCGTCAAATCTTTTTCCTTTTAAGCGACTTTGAGTCAACGGAACAGGAAGAAATCTGAAGGATAGAGATCCGGCAAGTATGGTGGATGTTCAAGTTGCACCACCCCCTTTTCTGAAAGGAACTGTTTGACGATATTGGCTGTGTGTGGGCGAGCGCTGTCGTGAACAAAGAACGAGGAACCTTGTTGTGGGTACTAGGTTCGTACCCTGTGTAGGCGTTGCACAAAACGAGTCAAAATTTCAAAGTACCGTGCAGTGCTCAACGTCGTTCCATTACGTAGAAATTCCTTGTGGATAATGCCTTGACTATTGAAAAAGGTGATGAGCATCGTTTTGATTTTTCGGCTCTGACCTATTTCCGACGAGGTGATGTCGGAGAACACCATTCCATGCTTTGCTGTTTCGATTCAAGGTCGTACCGGAGACACCAGGTTTCATCCTCAGTGACAATATGGTTCAAGAAATTGTGTGTCACATCCACCGTCTCAAAAAAATCCTGTGAAGCCTCTAAACGCGCCTGCTTCCGATCGTCAGTCAACTGATGTGGCACAAGACGACAGTAGTGGGGCAAGGGGGGCATCACCCCACAGGGTGCCCTGAAAGTTCCGTCACGATGACGTCATCTAACCCCAAGGGGGGTGTCACCCCACTCTCCATTGTTGCCAAATTTATTCAAGATGGCGGCGATGCCGTCATCCAAGGTGGCGGCTTGTAGACTTGGCAACAGTGCATGACGTCATCCAAGATGGCGGATTTTGGCGGGATAAATAGACCAATTGTGCGACGTCCACTAACCTAAGCCTCCAGAAGAAAAAAATCCAACAGGATAATGCATGCAAAGACCATACTTGTCTTTATTATTCATTATCATTAATTAACATTCATTATTATTTATTATCATTTATTATTATTTATTATTATTATTATTTATTATTATAGGCCTACCTCCACTAGAAAATTGCGCCAAATTCAAATTCCAACACGATATTGTCTCGAAAACTGTACTTGTGTTTATTATTATCATTTATCATTTATTCAAGATGTCCGATTTTCTCGGTGAAAAACTTGCTGAGTTTGACGTCTCAGCGGCCCCTTGTCCGCTCACCACGTGTATTCGTCGCCTCCGCACGTTTCCTGCCAAAATTGTCAGCCTCGGACCTGAATCACACAACGGTCGACTGTTTGCTGCCACACTTTTGGCACCACGTTCAAACCTGTCAATAGTGGAATCCGCCATGACTATGTAACAGCACGTTTGGACCGCACTAGAACGCCTGCTAATTGACTCGGTCTCGCACGCGCGTATTAACTGTACATTCACTGCGCTGCCGTCCCGCTAACATCACTCACCCTCCATACACGCGACGGACATAACCTTCTGTAAATACCTGGAAAATTACTTCATTTCAGTCATTATGGTCATGCAGGTGTGTCCCAACTGACTTCGCCATGCGCACACAGCGAAACTCCAGAGCGCAGCTGACGTACGCGCGGTCAGCTGAGCCCGCTCCATCGGCAGCTTCCGGGCCGGCTGACGTCAAGTGACCAGCGACCGCGGCCAGCGCGCCTGGTAGGCGGCGAGCGGCGCCTAAGGGCCCCGCCACAAGCCTCAGAGTCCGGCTACATAAACATCTTTCCGCGACCGCCAGCACTTAACGCCGGAAACGATGGAACCTGTCGACCGCATGCCGGACAAAGTATACGTTTGGCGCCAGAGTTTGACCGACAGTGGAAACCACCATGATCGTATAACAGCGCGTTTGCTCACTACCTCACTATATTAAATTATTGAATTTACAATTTCATATACGTGTGGAAACGTGTTCAACTCCCTAATTTCAACTACTTATCGAGGACCAGACCGTGACCTCCTCCTCCTAGGGACCAGCGCCAAGTTTTAAAATCTGCTAGTAAACAAAGCTCACTTGCGCTTCTGCCACCAACCTAAAAAATAGTTTCAAACTAAGCCACCAGCACTCAACCTCTTCCTACACGTTTCTGGTAAACGGACTCACCCTGCACCAGGTCCATGGAGCGAGGAACGAATTTACTTTATTTAGGAATGGAGTACGTGTATCACACCAACATGTCCCACATCATACAGACCTGCAAAACACGCCTACGTTACTCATTTATAATGTTCTATACACACCCTTGCTAATTGTAAACAGTTAAAAATCACTCATAGCACAGCCTACAGACATGCGAACCGCTCGTAAATAATGCAAAACATTTACCTCCAAATAGCCAAACAACTGCTAATTTTCGGAAATAATTTCAGTACATAGGCTGATAGAAGGAGGAACGAGTGTACTTTATTTATTTGCGACATATCTTTTTGAAACTTTTACTTCTCATAGGTTTCGATATGTAACGCTCACATAAGGCAGTTTCTGAACTCCAGTAGTGCACTACACTTGGCAACACAACCACACCCATCAAGATATTCATTCCAATCTAGACCTGTAACTCCTCTACAGATAAATTTGTCCAGTTATTTGTCTACTCACTCACATTCTGACCAGACTGCCGTTATTTCGCAAAAACAGCTCAGACTGCGCTGTGCTGCTCGGGGAAGTAAGGAAGGGCTGCAATCTATTTATTTGGAGTCCTTTTATTTAGTCGTGGAGTATATTTGTCACAAAACACCCGCACTGATCCCACTGTGGTCATCTGACACAGGCCACAAACACGTAAACAACTCCTAATTTCACCACACAATAGCAAACAGCTATTAAATAATTCAGTACACAATATCAGCAGACGAGCTCTGTACTCTTAAACTCTCCAAATAAAGCACCGCACAGTGCACAGACATGCTCGCAAAAACCGAGCGAGGTGGTGCAGTGGTTAGCACACTGGACTCGCATTGGGGAGGACGACGGTTCAATCCCGTCTCCGGCCATCGTGATTTAGGTTTTCCGTGATTTCCCTAAATCGTTTCAGGCAAATGCCGGGATGGTTCCTTTGAAAGGGCACGGCCGATTTCCTTCCCAATCCTTCCCTAACCCGAGCATGCGCTCTGCCTCTAATGACCTCGTTGTCGACGGGACGTTAAACTCTAACCACCACCACCACCCCGACCACCACCACCATGCTCGCAAAATAGTCCAACAGACGTGCCACCAGCTGCCAAACCGACCAAAAGTCTCTGCTCGGCCTCCCCCAAACATGACCTCAACACAGTCGCATTCGCACCTATCGCTGGAGAAATTTATATCGCCTATGCGCCTTAGATTACGCTCCAAGGCAGGCCTCGCGCACATGCGGTCGGCGGGGAAGGGGATTCCAGAGTCTCTGGCCAAGTTCAGCTTCCGAGCGCTCGTGACAGCCGACACATTTCAAAGCTTCATTGTTCTTCTCATGTATACCGCTGGCGTCTCAGGTCTGGACCTGCCTTCACGTCTATTGGCAGAATAGCTCATAGCTCGTTGACACACTCGATTAACGCGGCCGGGAAAACATTTACTACTCGCATGCAACCGAGATGGTGACGGAAAACCAATCACTCTGATCTGCGCTGCAGGCGCATGTAATCATTCAGAACACTCTATTTATTTTTTTCGAAGAACTTATTTAACCATACAGTATATCTATCACGCTATCACAAAACACCAGTCCCATATGTGCCCTGGGCCATGTTGCACAGCCCACAGAGACGCACCCAATCATAATTTCAGTACACACTATAGTAAACTGTTACTAAATAATACATAACACAGATGTGTAGATACACTCAACTTGTAAACTATCCTAATAACGCATAGCAGATCCGCTCGCAAGATAACTCAGCAGACGTGCGCAGGTACCCCCACTCTGCTCCCTGCCCACAGGATCGTGACGTCACCCATCCGTCTGATTTCAGACCTCACACAGTCCCTGTTCAGCTTCCGAAAGCACGAGTTGGCGCGTTCAACGCGCTCGACAGCGGTCAAAGCACACACATACGTCCGTCCAGGACCGCGATCCCGAGCCGCGACCACCGAATGCGGGTGAAAGTCAACTTCATATCAACGTAACATAATTCCAAAGCGCAGCCTCCATATGCTAGACACACCATAGCAGCACATGTCTGTACCTCCTATGACACTGTAGCACACTGCGCATTGCTCCTCACACGACATTACACGGCCCTTTAACTAAACATAACTACACATACCTGCTCTCGCCTCGTCGCTTGACCAGCCACCTAAAAACCTTCTCAATATTATTATTACTTTACAACATTTTTTTAAAAAAATAGGATGTAATTTACACCTCCCACCGCACCTGACCTCACACTCGTCCCATCATCAACATACGCATACGTCCTCAACCCTATCTTGACACTCATGTATCACCCCACAAACCATGCCCATCAATCAATTTACCATTCTCATGCCCTCTTTTCGAATTACAAACGTAGCTTGTATCTAAACACCAATCAACTCATCTTTCTCGCACTTTCAACAGTAAAATTAATTTTACACACACCCAGAAATAACAAACGCAATTACAGACTCAAACTTTTATACAGGGCATCAAGCACATACGACACTCACACCAATACTCAAAGCCTGGTCCATATTTACTACCTCCACCTTCAATTAAATATTATTACCATTGCTGCAACATTCTACCAGCACTCGATTTGTACCTATTTTTCCGCTCTTAACTGTTGTCACTAGCAGTCGAATATCACTATCTATAATTGCATAAATTTACACATAAAAAAAATCTCGCCCCATCGTTTAGAGACTCCTATATCCGAACACATAGCATCATTCAACTATTACTTGCTCTTATCTAATAACTCATCCATCAGGTCTGGGGGCAACGTCATCCGTTTCTTTCTTTCTTTCCTTCTTTCAGCAGCAGACAGCTATTTTTTTTACAGTGGTAGCTAAACTGCGCCATCAACTTAACATCACCTTTCGCGAAACATATCATCCTGGGAGCCTTCCGCGAGGCGTGCATGTCCATAGAGATACAGAAAACAGAGCAAGCGCTCTCCGAATGTGGAGGTGACTGGATACACCTTAATTACATTTTGAGACCATTTTAGAACACAGAACGATAACTTATGTCGCGGTCGCATGGATGGATCTGACATAAAATCGAGAGATATGCGAAAACTGATTAGCACGTAGATATAGACTAACCTAATATATACCGAAATGCTATAAGCTCCAAATCTTGCTTCCAAAGCATCAGTTTGTAATTTTGCTGTAAGAATATAGGACCAGTTGTAAGTGTTAAAAATGTATCTGCATAACTGAACTGTTGCTGCAAGTGTGTGAGAGAAAGCAGTATATGTTTCATTGGTTAATTTTCCATGAGTAGGCAATGCATGTCAGATATCAAGAAATGTTTTCAAATTTTCAAGAAACACAAGTTTCGAGTCAGTAGGTCCAGTGATTGGGCTAGAATTATCATCTGATGTGTATTTGCCTTTCATGGGGTGCTGTAAATTAGAAACTGTCCACCATTTAATGATTAATTTCAAAAACTGAATAGTGCCATCAGAAATCTCAATCCCCTGACTTTTCAAAATTTCTAGTGCTGCCACATTTTTAGAATCAAAAACACTAAGAGCAAGAGTAACGTTCTGTCTCTCAATAGAAGTTGGATATACTGCCTTTCTCACTAGCTTTGGGGCAAGTTTCATCAGTTTATTTTTCTGAGAATGAAACAGGTTCCTCAAATCTGAAAACTTTGCTTCACTGACATTATATTCACATGCAGCATTCCCTTCATCACTGTGTAGAAAGGTATTGATGAAAGCAAATGTATCCTCAATATTTGGCATTATGAAGGATTCATTTTTTGCATTCAACCAGTTATTTCTGATACACTTAAGCAAGTGCACATTGTCAAACAGAAGAAAGATAAATTTGGATGGAGCGACTGGATTTGTAATACACGGCTGTAAAGTGCCACCACACATAAGCTGATACATTTTTCTATTAGTGCTATGGTTATCTGTTACCAGGCGTATAACATCACACTGCAGCTCGTGCATTAACTTTAATACATCAATTGTCATTTTCAGTAGAATATCAGAATTAACATTTTTTACAGGAAAGAGAGCTATCACTTCTTTATAATCAGAATGTAAAGATGATGCCATGAAAACCTGCATTGTACCTGCTGTTGTAGTATCTGAAGTATTCTCAGCAACACCAAGCATCTTTCCTGCCTTATAAGAGAATTTTGAATTAACATAAACTTCATCTAGCATCACTGAAATTACCTTGTCACTTCCCTGAAGAAATTTAGTTTTTCCCTCAAAAAAGCAACCTGTGATGGACCAATACAAGGTTTATTTGGACCCATTTTGCATAGAAACTGCCTTAAATAGACAGGATGAGGTAATGTTAATACATTTCTTTTTCTCAAGGGATGGTAGGCACCAGGAAATGAAAAGCAAATGGTTGCTGCACATATCAAAAGCTCAGGAGAATATCTGCATTGCTTTGTTATTGCGAGTTGTAATTGCTCCAAAACAAATTCTATTTTAGGTGCTATTTCAGCGTCAAAATCACTACCAGCTTTTAGTGCTTGTTTGAGAACATTGACTAAAATTATAATCTTGTCAGTGGTGCCAGTAGAGTTATCTGTGAAACCATTTAGGTGACCCACCAGATTATCAAATTTCGTCCACTTGTCACATTTCAAGTTCTCTTCCTCCCCAGACTGTAGTAACCATTTCAAGGTTTCCGTAGGCAAACACACATTTTTGTGAAACACTTTTACTTCCAAGGAACTTGATATATTGAAGCACACTGAAATTAATGGCACATCACTGACTGAATCATCCTTTAATTTAATGAAAGATATGTAGTCATCCTTTACTAAAATTGTAAATGGACAAACATTCCTTTTCTGCACTTCGCTTTTAAAATGCTGAAAGTCAGGTATATTGTCATTTTCGCACCACTTACTGAAACTACATTCATCACGTTCCAGTAGCTGTTGAACACGATCTTCAGGATTCTTCCTTTGCTTAGGAACTGGTACTGTGTGATAAGAAGGTTGATTAGGAAAGATGGTTGGAATTGCATCATTTGTTAGTTTTGGTATTTTTCGTGGCACACGTATTGGTTCACTATTTTCCACAGGAAAAATGTCTTCCCTAACCACAAACTTAGGTTCAAAATGCTTAATGCACACCACAGCTTTATCGTTCACTTCAAAATTATCTCTATGAATTAATTTAATCCATTTGTTCCTCTGTGAGGTGCCGGGGCTAGCAGTGTATTTAACACTAAATTCTTCTAGAATCTACATATGTAAGTGATGCTCTAAGCCCCCCCATTCTAACTCCGACTTTTGCTGTTGCACATGGATTAAGAAGATACGCAAACTGACTGTAATCAACCCTGCAAGTGGAGTAGAAAAGAGTTTGGCACCTGCAATAATTTAATTTAATAAATAAGTTAAATAAAGGAAGGTTTCATTAACGTAGTGAGAAATGATAGGGTTGCTCTACCAATTAACAGAATGAAAGTTCTGTCCAAAATAACAATATGATTTATTAAGACTAAACACAAAATAATAAACAAAAACACATGAAACATTAACAATACATCAAATTGGCTCAAATTGGATACCCAAATAAACGCTGTGAAGGTGAAGTTGTCCCTAAACTAGATTGTGACGTTTATGACGAAGTGGTATGTGGAGCCAATTCCTTGCAACTCAAATCTTAAGAGAGACACACAGCTAACCCGACATTAATTGCTGCTACATTAGTGAGAACTCAGACAATGAACACCCAAGATAGAACAAAGTTAGAAAAGACGAACAGGCGCGCTCTGCTGAGCTCTGATTATCGCCTAGCAAAAATCCCTGCTTTGCCGGTGCTGCAGACGTACATTACCAAGCTGTCTTCTTAGCTGCAAGGACACGATCTGGCGTACTGGAAGCGATGGCTGGTTGCTTCGACGTCCCGTCGTGGTTATGATAATGTCACGAGTATAGCCTGAAACAAATTGTCCTGGTCTGGTTGTTCCAGACTAAAGACTTCCTATCAATACAAACACGCCTCTGAGGGAGACGAAGAAGACTCGCCACACAATCACTGATGCTACAGTGATTGATTTTGACAAGCGAAGTCACACAGTAACTCCGATACAGCCAACTTTAGCCAAAACTGCCCAAGACAGACAACATAGGCCGCTTGTACGCAGAACGCTCAATTGCCAACTGTACTCAGAAAGTTACGTTGAAGTCGAAACTTCAGCAACTTCGTTAAACAGTTACAATCAAATAAAAGTATATTAGACAGCCAACGGAAGGCAGGCTGTCCAGAGCAGCGAGAGCTCAGTGTTGTAACCTACTCCGACTGAAAGGTGCGAGCCAACTACCCACAAGAGCACCCATACAAACCGAACACAGAACATTCCCGCCCCCACGACAGTGGTCATGGTTAACCGTTCCAATCAGCAACTCGAAAATCGGCGGAAAATTCCACTCTATTGCCGGAGCACTACCATTCCACCAATGGAGATTCTTGGCGCCAATTTCTGCGCCGATTTTGCTACGTCACGGAGCTATGCCCTGAGCAAGCCAATCACAGTTACGATTTTGCAGAAATCGCGGGAATTTTCCCGCCACAACTGCCTGGGTACACAAGTCATTCCCACGCCTCGCTGGTAGCCCGCCAGAAAGTGTTTTCGCTAAGTTTCTGCGAAGTAACGGAACCTCTAGCCCAGCCGCTACTTCAGGCCCCTGCGAGTGTGTCTGCCGTTATTCTACAATGTCGGCATCTGGAAAGCATTCACTCAACTCCCTCACACCCGTTGGCTTACCCTTTCAAGATCAGAAGAGCCCGCCTGTCACCGGACCACCCGGGTGACGAGAGAGACGCTGCGTGGGAAGTCCGCGTGTGAAGGAATAGCAACTTTTCACCCCATGCAATTAGAGAGGAAAATCGTTAGATAGAAATATGAGAGGGGGCTCATGCCACCTCTCATAGCCCCTACGCCATTTTAGATTGTAATTGGTGAGCGGTTGGCTCACTTAGGAGCAAGGTAGTGAGTCAATCGCCCAAGAACAATCTTGCAAACTGACTCCACATGCCGCACTCTATAAAGAAAATCACTGCAACTGAAAAATGCAGCTCGTAGAGGGAGGATTATTTATGATGTAGCCAACTTCACCTTCTTAATATGGAACTCTAACACGCACATTACACATCCATACCCAGGGAGCCCCTTCCAAACACCGATTCACACAGACATTCACACTTTAAATATGGCCCGGGCATGTGAGCCAAATATGGAGCAGTTTATTCTTTACAATCAGAGTTGGAGTGCTCTGCAATTAAATGCCCAAGATGTTACAACAATTTGAATCATTAAACTAACCTGAACTCACTCACACATGATACTATTTAAGTTAACAATCTGTTTGTGAGCTTTCAGAATCTAATTACAACCTCCAATTCATTCTGTCTCCCTGCAGCAAGAATAACCTTTACAAAATGTTCCCTGAACTGATGGTCCATTCACAATGACAGTGGTGGTATCTGCTTCAGTTTATGGGGAGTTCAGGCACACTGCATACACACAACAAAAATTCAGAATTTAAAAAAAGCATGGTGTAGAGAACAACACAGTAATTTGTGCGCCCTACTCTATCACTTACATAAGAATTACAGTGCAAATTCACAAATACATACAAGGTATAACATACATTACAAAAACAACACTAGAGAAAGAAATTTAAGGTTCATGGGGCGTCAAGTTGTGCTTGCACATTGCACAATGTTCACAACTGTGCTGAGAATGAGGCACTAAATCACATTGTTAGAAATATTCGAAGCACTTCACAAATTCGTTAGTTCCTCTGAGGGGGTTGGTATGTTGAGTCATATGCATTGACACACGTGGTTCCATGTCTTGAGCATCGGAGGGGGGCCTTTGGGATGGGGCCACAGTACTGACATCACATAGGGCTAAACATCCGGTGTTGTTGCTACGTTGTTGCAACAGCAATAGGGAGTGCTGGAGCATCTGCAGTACGCTGTTGAGATTGCAGTCAGACCCACGCATATGATAACGGCAGTACAGTAGGAAGACATAGTGATAGGCTCTCCTCATGTCGATTACATGTCTCTGAGGCCTGCTAGTTGGTATGCATCACTAGTCAAGATCTCTTCTCTCCCTGGACAGTACTTTACGTTTCCCAATATTGAAGTTCGACGGTGGATGATGGCACATGGAGTGACTCCACAAGTGTGTGAGGTCATCCAGACAGGATCGAACTATGAGCGACGATTGCTACAACTGCTCTCTAATGGAGAGGAGAAGTTAGAAATGAGACAATTCATTTGTTAGAGTTTGTGGCACGATACTGCTTTGTGTATGCAGATCGGCCAATGCTAGTGAGTTGTAAAAACCCAAACAGGTGAGTATATAGCGTCCCTTTCTGTCCTGAGGCACATGAGGCGCAGGTTCTGACACCATATGTGATCCTCTTTGTGTACTCACGACAACGTGGTCTGCCGCAGGGAATCCCTCCAAACAGCTGCCGTGTCCGGAGAGCTAGTTGGCTGTGGCGTGTGGGTCGCGTGTCAGTGTCAACGGCCAGCCTCACTTTCACTTGTGGCCCGGCGAGGATCTCGCCTAATCCCTCAGGTATACGGCCTGGTGACTGTCAGCTTGCAAGACCAGACGCTCCCGCGCCCTTCTCGTTAGGTGGCGCCCTGACGCTCCCCTTCTTGCAGGTAGCTGACGACCTCTTGTTTTTGCTCCGGCTGGCCTCTGCATTGCCATGATACCCATCATCTGCACAATTCTGACAAAATTCTTATGCCTAACTTTTTCCCATGACCTTCTATGTCATAATAAATTATATAACGCCACATTGATGGTCTGTCATTTCAGACACTCTTATTTTACTTTTATAGTTATCAATCTATGGCTATCATTATAACAAAATCTTGGTGTATCTAATCTAGACATGGAAATAATTTATCTTGATATTTGTGTAGAGACCGATCTCACTATTGTATATGGTGTGTGACAACTGATGCAATGTATTGGATGAACAAATAAATGTGCAGGCCCACACTAATATTACTATTAATTATATAGATCGACAGTAGACATGCTCAAGAATTAAATACCATTTGCCAACGATCTACATTCTATGTCTTTTAATTAAATTATGTTGTTATGCAGGTCTAAGTTTTACTGTGCTATGAAGAACATGCAACTATTCTACTTTCGCTCGCCTGTCGTCCCTCCATCTCGGGTCTGTGGTTTGGTGACCTGAAAAATAGCATCCCAACAGGCACGCGCCAAACACTTGTGGTAGAAAACCACCACAATATTAAGGATCTAGTTATTGTTAAATCCTAAAGTTTAACTTATCCTAGTATATGGTACTCTCTCTCTCTCTCTCTCTTCTCTCTCTGTCTTTATTTTATTTTATTTTATTTTATTTATTTATTTTTTTACCTTATACAACACTCTTACATAATTCCTGTTATGCTGAGATGTCTCACTGCTCGCCGCTATTGACGACAGTGATGTGCGCGCCATACGACATGGCCTCCGAGTTCTCACTACACCTCACTGAAACTCCAGAGACTGGGTTAGGCATGGCTATACAAGACAATAAATTTATAGTTGCAACTTATTTTTCTATGTGATGCGGTTTTCGCGATCAAAGCGCCCCTTTCCAGAGGCAATGTAATATGACGAAGCCAGGACTGGTTCCTGTTGAGGATTCCGTCGCCCACCACACACCAGCTACACAGTATGTCACCAATCTCCAAGTATAATTCCTTGGTTATTCATCTGTGACAGTCACAAGCAGCACGCTAAATCCCCAACCAGCACATTGGCATCGTAGGCTTTATGCCCGCATTTCTATCATCTAGGGCGCCATTGGAGTCAAACGCTCACAGGTTCACACCGACTTACAAGACAACGACACTGGCATGTCTTTGTAAAAACTATACTGCCCATATTCATCCTCAAAATCACGCAGTATACCACAATCTTGCAGTGCTCTGACACGTGCCTGCAAGCATTGGTATGAACGTCTCACGAACTGGTTGTGGCCACTATGGAGCGTATCACGACTTCTCAGAACGCTTCTAAGAGCACGTTCTTGTATGCGCCCGTTTGTGTGACATCTCCTCACTCATCATTATCCCTCAACATGGACACCAGACAGGAAAGGACAAAAACATTGCTCATGGAAAGGTAGTGTCTCCTACTCCATCGACATTGGAAGTCGCGAACTTAAACAAAATAGGATAGCAGCAGTAAATTCTTATACGAGACAATGCAGCGTGTTAATACTTTAGCAATCTTAATCTATTAATGCAACGATTATTGTTCCCCAAGGAAAGGTTCATATATTTGCCTATTCTACTATGCATACCACTTACACTACTACTATAAGTAGGTTCATGTATTTGCCCATTCTACTATGTACACCACTTACACTACTACCATTCCACGAACTCCTTTATGTGAGAGATGTGGTGGAGTCCTATGGACTTCTTTCCTTTCAGCGACTCCAATTCATAAGCATTGTGGTGAGCTGCTCTCCTTATACAGTATGGGCCGTTGTAAACAGAATAGAATTTTTGGCATTTCATTTTTTGTTTGTTAGAGAGTCAGAAAGACTTCATGAGCACCCTTTGTCCAATTTGGAAGTGTCGTAGACGAGCTCCCCTGTCGGCACGTCTCTTCCTAACCTCTGCTGCAGCCCGTATCCTCTTGAGAGCCAAATCCACTATGACTTGGTGCTGCGTTCGCGCCCTTGGTAGGAAGTTTACGACTTCGGTTATCAAGTCCTTAGGAATCCGGTTTTTCAGTACTGTAATGGGTGCCAATTTTGTTATCCCATAGGGTGCCTCATTGATCACCTCCTGGAAGTCTTTAAGGAAAACGTCCCATGTCGTCTGCTGTTTGTTACAGTACAACCGGCACAAGTTTCTGAGTTCCTTAATAACCCGTTCTGCAGCATTCGAGCTCGGATGGCGTGAAGATATAAAAATGGGATCAATTTTACGTCGACGCAACGTCTCCCTCCATGTTTTTGACTTAAACTGTGGCCCATTATCAGAAATAATTCTACTCACATGACCAACCTGTGGTAGGAAATCCCGGATTAGGGCTCGTGATACAGTTCGTCCTGTCGCCCTCTTCAGTGCCGTAAAGGTAACATATTTGGACGATAGTTCAACAAACACTAATACGTAAGTATATCCTCTTCTTGTTCTTGGCAAAAACTGAAATCATGCCCCGATAATAAAAACTAATCTCGAAATTACAAGAAAAAGATCTTGGGTACTAATCATTAAAAAAAGTAGAGAAAAACAATTTGAATGTTCCTACTAAGAACACTGTTAGCTTATCAGTGATTCACAGGAAAGATCCTGGCAGGGTCGCCATTTTATGCGAGGTGCCAGGGCTAGCAGGGTATTTAACACTAAATTCTTCTAGAATCTACATATGTAAATGATGCTCTAAGCCCCCCCCTATTCTAACTCCGACTTTTGCTGTTGCACATGGATTAAAAAGATACGCGAACTGACTGTAATCAACCCTGCAAGTGGAGTAGAAAAGAGTTTGGCAGCTGCAATAATTTAATTTAATAAATAAGTTAAATAAAGGAAGGTTTCATTAACGTAGTGAGAAATGATAGGGTTGCTCTACCAATTAACAGAATGAAAGTTCTGTCCACTCCCTCAAACCCGTCGGCTTACCCTTTCAAGATCAGCAGAGCCCGCCTGCCACTGGACCACCTGGGTGACGGGAGACGCTGTGTGGGAAGTCCGCGTGTGAAGGAATAGCAACTTTTCACCGCGTGCAATTAGAGAGGAAATTCGTAAGATAGAAATATGAGAGGGGGCTCATGCCACCTCTCACCTCAATGCTGTTTCCTTGGGAAACTTAAATGTTGAAGTATCGTATGTTTTGCCGTTATTGGATTTACATCCTGGTACACAATAACTACGACCCATCGCAAGAACAGTTTACACTTTAAATTATGCCGAACTTACTACAGAATATAGAAAATAAATACTAGTGTAGCACTTATGACAACATTCACAGCATATAGCATAAATAACAGCTAGTAATAAATGCTTTCGCTTCTCTTGCACGTCACATATACAATGTTACACACACGTGTTATGGAAACACAAGCACGCTGGTTTGTTTCCCCCACGATTGCCGCCATATTGTCCACTATAGATATCTGCCTTAAGGTCTGATTTATTGTAGGTGGTCTTGGTGCTACAGTGTCATAGGAGGTAAGGACATGTGCTGCTATGATGTGTCTAGCGTATGGAGGCTGCGCTTTGAATTATGTTACGTTGATATAAAGTTGACTTTCACCCGCGTTCGGTGGTCGCGGCTCGGGATCGCGGTCCTGGACGGACGTATGTGTGTGCTTTGATAGCTGTCGAGCGCGGTGACCGCTCCAACTCGCGCTTGCGGAAGCTGAGCAGGGGCTGTGCGAGATCTGAAATCAGACGGATGGGTGACATCACGATCCTGTGGGCAGGGAGCAGAGTGGGGGTACCTGCGCACGTCTGCTGAGTTATTTTGCGAGCGGATCTACAGGCTCTGCTATGCGTTATTAGGATAGTCTACGAGTTGAGCGTATCTACACATCTGTGTGATGTATTATTTAGTAGCAGTTTGTTATAGTGTGTACTGAAATTATGATTGGGTGCGTCTCTGTGGGCTGTGCAACATAGCCCTGGGCACATATGGGACTGGTGTTTTGTGATAGCGTGATAGATATACTGTATGGTTAAATAAGTTCTTCGAAAAAAATAAATAGAGTGTTCTCAATGATTACACGCGCCTCCAGCGCAGATCAGAGTGATTGGTTTTCCGTCACCATCTCGGTTGCATGCGAGTAGTAAATGTTTTCCCGGCCGCGTTAATCGAGTGTGTCAACGAGCTATGAGCTTGGAGCGTAATCTAAGGCGCATAGGCGATATAAATTTCTCCACTGATAGGTGCGAATGCGACTGTGTTGAGGTCATGTTTGGGGGAGGCCGAGCAGAGACTTTTGGTCGGTTTGGCAGCTGGTGGCGCGTCTGTTGGACTATTTTGTGAGCATGTCTGTGCACTGTGCGGAGCTTTATTTGGAGAGTTTAAGTGTACAGAGCTCGTCTGCTGATATTGTGTACTGAATTATTTAAGAGCTGTTTGCTATTGTGTGGTGAAATTAGGAGTTGTTTACGTGTTTTTGGCCTGTGTCAGATGACCACAGTGGGAGCAGTGCGGGTGTTTTATGACAAATATACTTCACGACTAAATAAAAGGACTCCAAATAAATAGATTGCAGCCCTTCCTTACTTCCCCGAGCAGCACAGCACATATCGAAACCTATGAGAAGTAAAAGTTTCAAAAAGATAATTCGCAAATAAATAAAGTACACTCGTTCCTCCTTCTATCAGCCTATGTACTGAAATTATTTCCGAAAATTAGCAGTTGTTTGGCTATTTGGAGGTAAATGTTTTGCATTATTTACGAGCGGTTCGCATGTCTGTAGACTGTGCTATGAGTTATTTTTAACTGTTTACAATTAGGAAGGGTGTGTATAGAACATTATAAATGAGTTACGTAGGCGTGTTTTGCAGGTCTGTATGATGTGGGACATGTTGGTGTGATACACATACTCCATTCCTAAATAAAGTAAATTCGTTCCTCGCTCCATGGACCTAGTGCAAGGTGAGTCCGTTTACCAGAAACGTGTGGGAAGAGGTTGAGTGCTGGTGGCTTAGTTTGAAACAATTTTTTAGGTTGGTGGCAGAAGCGCCAATGAACTTTGTTTACTGGCGGATTTTAAAACTTGGCGCTGGTTCCCAGGAGGAGGAGGTGATGGTCTGGTCCTCGATAAGTAGTTGAAATTAGGGAGTTGAACACGTTTGCATACGTATATGAAATTGTAAATTCAATTATTTAATATAGCGGGGTGGTGAGAGTGAATTAGCGAGCGTTCTTGTGACGAGCAAACGCGCTGTTATACGGTCATGGTGGATTTCACTGTTGGTCTAACTCTGGCGCCAAACATATCCTTAGTCCGGCATGCGGTCGACAGGTTCCATCGTTTCCGGCGTTAGGTGCTGGCGGTCGCAGAAAAATGTTTACGTAGTCGGACTCTGAGGCTTGTGGCGGGGCCTTTAGGCGCCGCTCGCCGCCTACCTGGCGCGCTGGCTGTGGTCGCTGGTCACTTGACGTCAGCCGGCCCGGAAGCCGCCGATGGAGCGGGCTCAGCTGGCCGCACGTACGTCAGCTGCGCTCTGGAGTTTCGCTGTGTGAGCATGGCGAAGTCAGTTGGGACACACCTGCATGACCATAATGTCTGAAATAAAGTCATTTTCCAGGTATTTACAGAAGGCTATGTCTGTCGCGTGTATGGAGGTTGTGTGATGTAAGCGGGACGACGGCGCAGTGAATGTACAGTTAATACGCACGTGCGAGACCGAGTCAATTAGCAGGCGTTCTAGTGCGGTCCAAACGTGCTGTTATATAGTCATGGCGGATTCCACTATTGACAGGTTTGAACGTGGCGCCAAAAGTGTGGCAGCAAACAGTCGACCGTTGTGTGATTCAGGTCCGAGGCAGACACTTTTGGCAGGAAACGTGCAGAGGCGACGAATACATGTGGTGAGCACACAAGGGGCCGCTGAGACGTCAAACTCGGCAAGTTCCAGCGTGTCCAGCGAAAACATGTTTACGACGTGGGTGCAATCGCTTGGCTCGCCCCCAGCGTTAGTGACCGGCCGCCTCACATGACAGGCGTAGGCAGTGTCTCCGTGCGCTGGGCAGGTGGTGGCTAGGATTTGACCTAATTCAATTGGAGTACAGACGTCGTGGTGACTGCACTGCGATATCAAAGATGTGTGTGCTGACTGTGTTGGAGAACAAGTGATGACCGAAATGCTTGAAATAAAGTCTTCAGTCCCTTCCCCCCAGCAAAATCCAAGGACGTGACTTACGTTACTATAAGTGCAGTTTATTATTTGACGCGATTATGATAGGCTACCAGTGAAAAAAGATAAGTGACGGAGAAAGCTCGTATGTGTGATCAATTATGGGATTTGAACTTGTGATAGATTTTTGTTATGGATGTAAGGAAAATGCCTTTCTCACCGAGAAAATCGGACATCTTGAATAAATAATAAATGATAATAATAAACGCAAGTACAGTTTTCGAGACAATATCGTGTTGGAATTTGAATTTGGCGCAATTTTCTAGTGGAGGTAGGCCTATAATAATAAATAATAATAATAATAATAATAATAATAATAATAATAATAAATGGTAATGAATGATACGAAATGATAATGAATGATAATAAATGACAATGAATGATAATGAATAATAATAAACAAAAGTAAGGTTTTGCAGCCATTATCATGTTGTAATTTGAATTTGGAGGGAATATTTCTAGTGGTGGCAGGTCAATAATAATAAATGATAATAAATAATAATAAATAATAATGAATGTTGATAAATGATAATCAATAATAATAAATAATAATGATTGTTAATGAATGATAATGAATAATAATAAAAAGACAAATACGGTCTTTGCATACATTATCCTGTTGGAATTGAAACTTGTGGCCTTTTTTTCTTCTGCAGGCTTAGGTTAGTGGACGTAGCACAATTGGTCTATTTTCCCGTCAAAATTCAAAATTCCCGCCATTTTTTCTTGAGGTTAGGTTAGTGGACGTAGCACAATTGGCCTATTTTCCCGCCAAAATCCGTCATCTTGGATGACGTCATGCACTGTTGCCAAGTCTGTATGCCGCCATCTTGAATAAATTTGGCAACAATGGAGAGTGGGGTGACACCCCCCTTGGGGTTGGATGACGTCATTGTGACGGTACTTTCAGGGCACCCTGTGGGGTGATGCCCCCCCTGCCCCAGTACTGACGACAATACGTTTTCCTTTTCCATAACTCCTGGGTAATGATTTGTCGCACGGATTCACGGTTCATCTGCAGTTAATCCGCTATCATGCGCACAGTTTATCGACGGTCGTTCGTGATTAATTTCCTCACTCTCTAAATGTTCGCTACGAGGATTGTCAGAAGCACTTTACCGGCCTCCTCGAAAACGGGCGAACCACTCGTACACACACTTCATGGACATTGCTTGACCCCTTTAAACACGTACCAGCATTGCATGCATTTCTTTAGGTGTCTTGCCATGCTTAAAACAAAACTTTAAATTGGTCCTTTGCTCGTTCCTTGTCCTCTTCTCAGTTCAGAACCAACACACTAAACAAGCACTTCGTCCAACAGGTCTAACACGGAACACACACAGTGCTCAACTGAACTATGGTGGGGGCAGGTTGTCATCAGCGGCAGCTCTACAGGTGCACCGTTGAGTCGCCAGTGTTGTCCAATCGACCATTCCAACTTCATTTGCCGAACTTTATTGTCGGAGGTTGTATAATCGAGTTTTTATTTCAGCCATTAAATGACTAACTCTTTCTTATACTGTGTCAGTGAGCTTCTCCACACTCTTGACATATCTTTCTTGATGTCCCTGCCAACATTCTATGTTGCCAAGGCGTGTTGGTCCAAGATCAGAATCTGCTTCAGTTGGTGCCCAGTTTTCACTAGTTGTGCCTGCTGCTGCTTAGTCTGTGTTCTTTGCGTTTTTATGTCCTTTGCCCCTTTACTCAGTTTATCCAGCATCTCATTACTCTGCTTTGTATCTTGGCTCACTCTCACAATAGCCTCAATGAATATGTCAAATTTATCTTGCCCCTCAACTGCATTTGCTGATAACACACTAGGCTGGCTTAAGTGAGCGTCACTAGGTGAGGCAAGATCTAACTTATCGTCTTCCTTATTGAGAGTTGCAGCATTCACTCGTGTGTCTACATTTAGTCGCATCAGCATGTTTTCATTCACATAATCCTGGAATTCTCGTCCGTGACTTCTGACCTGTTTCCCATGCAAAAACACCTGCTCGCTCGCTCACATCTGCTCGCCCTAAAATACAGTTTCCCGGCTTCCCTGCTACTGCTGTTTCCTCTCAACCATGATCTACTTCCATGATTTCTAACCGATTTCTTCTTTCTGATTCTCTCTCTCTCTCCTGGTTTGACTATTTGTTTGTCGAAATTATCTCAATTAAAACAAAGTCACAACATTGATTTCCCCACTTTTCACACATATAACCCGTCCAAAATTTGTAACGCTGGTAGCAATATTAATTGACAACATCTAAGTAGAGCAGAAGCCACAACTACATTACAGAACTTGAAAGGAAAACAAACATACGTTAGTTACTTGCACCAGCAACTTAAATCATGATTTGCCAGTTGAATCTTACTCACTAATGCTACCTTTAATTGTAAATGCAGTCAAGAAGCAACACCATAAAGAAACTTTTATAACTGCCTATCATTACGATTAATAACACAATTCTGGCAGGATCACCATTTTATGTGAAGTGCCAATCAAGCTAAAAAACACAGAAGCCATTCGGCCTTGTATCAGTTCGGCTACTGTGAGGCAGCTGAATTAAAAACTGCATAATCGATTTACCAATATCAAAGGGATGGCTCTAGTAAGTGAGTTCTGGGTATTGGGGTTCACAAAAATCGTTAAAGGTATACTGCATGGGAAATGGATGCACTAACTACTGAATAAAATCTTGACCCAAGTGAATCTTAGTTTATTATAATCATTCTCAGTGTGCACAAGTCAGGTAATGACGTTAACATTAATACTGATCAGCTGCATGGCAAAACAATATCTAATTAGAACAAAGAAATTAGATAAAACTGACTCTGAGCAATTTGGCAAAATTTTGGAAAAGGAGTTGCGGTTCTGAAACAATTACCATTCAGAAAAATTAATTGCGTGAAACACCACCACAGGTAGATACACAGTGACTGTAGGATCGTACCGAACAGTGAACTGAAAATAACGTGCAACCCTTTCTGCTCGCGTGGTCATGGATGTTCCCCCATGAATTTAATTGTGTCGAAAAACGCTTGACTTCATTTATTCCTTACCAGACGATGCCACGAAATAGTCTCACCGTAATCTTTATGTAGGAATGCAGGCTGCATACGGTGCAGGTGGCTATCACTGCTACTCAGACAGCGAACATGTTGCCTCTCAGAGCAGAAGTTCCGATCACTGCTGCACCCTGTCATAAAAGACGGAAGTCTCCTCTCTCAGCACTGAGCACGCGTGCAGCTTCGAATATCCACAGTCTTCTCAACATCCTCTCCTGTCTCTGCTCTGAGCAGAGTCCATGCCACAAACATAATCCTCCAATGAAAAAGGTGCAGAAAACTGTGGCCAGTGATATAATTGTTAATGTAATCGCTGTTCTCCCACCAAAGATCTCGTGAACAAGTTCTCCAATCAGTTGGATTCCCGCCAACGCCATTTCTAGAGCATAATATGTCATGTTCCCATGTCATCGATTTTCTTTTTTAGCCGATGTGTGCATCGTATTTCAATGTAAAAAAAAAATTCCAGAACGTCAGCTTCTAGCCTCCCACACTCAAGTATTTTTTAAGAGTGCGCCGGCCGCGGTGGCCGTGCGGTTCTGGCGCTGCAGTCCGGGCATGGGTGTGTGTGATGTCCTTAGGTTAGTTAGGTTTCAGTAGTTCTAAGTTCTAGGGGACTTATGACCTAAGATGTTGAGTCCCATAGTGCTCAGAGCCATTTGCACCATTTTTTTAAGAGTGGGCAATGAGCTCAGATGAATTTCCCACTCCACCGATGCTGGCGTCCGGTTGACACAACTCGCTTTCACCGGGAGGAAGAAAACACATTAAAAATTGCTGAATAGTCGACACAAAAGTTTTCTGGGTATGGTACCGCGTCATATTGTACACAACTATTGCTGGAGAAAACTATCGTTCCGGCCACGATAGCCACCAGTACTTTTATACAATATGACGCCGTACCATACTACTGTTAGACCCAGGAGAAGACCGCTGCAACCGTGGCCGAAACGTTGGTTTTTTTTCAGCAGTAGTTTTATACAGTATGACGCGGTACCATACCCAGAAAACTTTTATGTCGACTGACTCTGGCCGTGGAGCCTACGCATTTGTAAATACTGAATAGCATAACTTTCTTTTGGAGGGCAGGAAATAGGGATCCATTCAAACCGTTTTCACTCCACCTGCCTTCCGAGAAGTCACTGGGCTGAGTACAATAGCCTCTGCAAAATACACTTTGACAGACCTGTGCCTGGTTGTAAAACAGTCATTTACTTTCCAGGGGTGACTCCGCCGTGGTTTAATATTCTAGCATACAGTTTATGGGAAAGAATTTCTGGGAACAGCCACAACGGCACCGAGCAGAACAATGGGGGTCACCTGCTTACCTGTGCCCTGGATGACCAGAAGCCTTACCCTCCTTCTCTTGTCAGGGCCTCAGAAGTCAGTCTGTGCCCCTTAGGGTGTGTCACCACAGGGATTACAGCCCACAGTCCCTGCTGTAGCTTACTACTGACTCCCAAGACCATGACTAACAACTGTTGTCTACTGCTCCACATCCAAAAATTCCCACTCAGAGTAGTGAAGGTCAATAGAAGAATGTTAGTAGATAGTAAAAGAAGGCTTGATTTTTGCAGTCATTGATATCATCACTAGAGCTACGATAAAGCATAAAATGATCAGCAGAAACATAACTTTAATTGTGATTAATGAAATTTATGTAATAAAAATGGAATGTGTCAGGCCGACAATGAACTGATGGCTCTCGAGATTAGTAGAGAGATGGAACCATCCTTCGTCTATATAGAAGGTGACATAAAAAATATCAGTGTATCCCCCTCAATAAAAGATGCAAATGATTTGCAGCAACAGCCAGCATCTCGTGGTCGTGCGGTAGCGTTCTCGCTTCCCACGCCCGGGTTCCCGGGTTCGATTCCCGGCGGGGTCAGGGATTTTCTCTGCCTCGTGATGGCTGGGTGTTGTGTGCTGTCCTTAGGTTCGTTAGGTTTAAGTAGTTCTAAGTTCTAGGGGACTGATGACCATAGATGTTAAGTCCCATAGTGCTCAGAGCCATTTGAACCATTTGCAGCAACAGATTTGCTTTCCATGATGCACATCTTACAATTCACGCACTGCAAATATATGGGAATAGTTTTAATGTTCATCTAACTGCTTTATGTGCAGTAACGAGTCCAAATCCTATTTCTTCGGCCATCTTGCATATTGATTTTTCTGGGCTCTACTGCACAGAGTCAGAAATATCTAGTAAATTCTGCTTAATTCAGGTGGTCTTCCAGTTCATTCAGCATCTAACACTGAGACTGACACCCGAAATTACTCAATTACTCTATGAATTGCACTATGCTGAAGTACGACCTTTTATGGGAGATTTTCAGTAAATGCCTCCTGCACCAAATACATGTATTTATCACCTTGTCGGACCACATGTTCAACAAGAAAAATACATTCCACAGTTGAAAGCGCCATAATTTAAAAACAAATTGAACATCTAAACACTGCAGATTTTAAAATGCTATGCAACTGTAACACAAATTAAAAACCAATTGTCTATCTATGAAATAACAGTTGTGTCAACTTGTGTTCTGCCAACTTCGTTTCAAACTTCCAACATTAACTACATCTGTAGTCTTTAGTCCAATGCACAACGACTTTCCAAACGCACTGTACTTTGTCCATTTGATCTAGAAGGGATTGTGAGGAGGGAGGGAGGGGGGGAGGGGTGATCTTTACCATGACATTGCCGAGAGATCTGTCTTTGAACCAGCTTTGTTTCATTGCTGTTTCAATTTCCTGCCGTTCTATTCTTAGGAGAATTGGTAGGTCTGCTGCCACGTCTGAGGGTGTGGGGGGGTGGGGGGTGGGGGGGTTCCTAGTCATTAAAACTGTTGCATCTTGAAGACTGTATGGTTGCCTTGTGGTTCATTTGCCGCTTAGCTTCTAGTGCAGGTGCTTATCTGCCCTGTACCGTAGGTCCATAGCTACCTTACTGCCCCTCTTCATTAACCATAAGTTAGTCAGGCCTCACCACAAATACCTTTCCATTGTGATCGCACATGTTGTATGGTTGTCTACGAGGGTTGGAACTGTAATAGTGGCAACTATTTATTTACAGCTCGTACAAAACAGATGTGTTTCAAAGTTTTACTGACCTCCAAAGTAATCACTAGCATTGTGTATAACTCGTTGCCAGTGATGTGGAAGTCGTAGGACACTCTTAGCAGTGCCAGTTGTGTTGACAGTTCGAGCGGCACGGTCTATTGCCCGACGAATTTGTAGCAGTTCTGAAGCGAATGCCTTGAAGCGTTTCCTTCAGTTTAGAAATCGAGTTGAACTTACGAGGGTTTACGTCAGGGGAGTGCAGTAGGTGGTGTAGCACTTAGCTGTTCCATCAGTCAAACAAATCAGTAACAGCTTGCACTGTACGTGCTTGCGCATTGTCCTGCAAAATAAATGGTGGTCTGGTCCTGCAGAGAGAGTCATCACTTCTATCTCAATGCTGTTAATTTTTGGAACACAACCTACGACCAGCTTATAAACCATGTACGCGCACACACTCATATCGCTCACCCGCAAAAAAGGTGACATAATTATAAAAATAGTTTTGAGTTTTATTCTAGTAATAGGTCTGACTTAGTTGCATCTTGCCACAGGAAAAGTGTAGTTAGTGCAGTTATCTGGAAAACCGCTAGAATGTGCAATGTGTCTCTTTGTCATCACAAAAAAAAAAAAAAAAAAAAAAAATTGTTCAAATGGCTCTGAGCACTATGGGACTTAACATCTACGGTCATCAGTCCCCTAGAACTACTTAAACCTAACTAACCTAAGGACATCACACAACACCCAGTCATCACGAGGTAGAAAAAATCCCTGACCCCGCCGGGAATCGAACGCGGGAACCCTCGCACGGGAAGCGAGAACGCTACCGCACGACCACGAGCTGCGGACTGTCATCACAAGAAAGTCAGTATTGTTGGAACAAGAACAACAGTACTTTTCAGTTGTTTTGGGACCTTCACAGACGTAACGTGTTGCGTGAATCGAGAATAGTGTCAGTTTTTTAGTTCCGACAGTTTTCCAGCTTGTGTTCTGACAGTTTTACTGGCCCGTGCATCACATCTTGAATTAGGACACTTTTCTTGTTTGTCAGGTAAACATTTCATTGCACCATTTTAAATTAAAAACATCATATTTTGAGTATCTTTGAAACACGTAACCTAGAAATCTGCAGTTACTGTTATTGCCATAATGAGTATTATAATTTCAGTTTTTATTATTTTAATATTATTGTTAGGTATTTACCATTATTTTTTGAAATAAACTAAAACGATATAGTTATATTTTTTGTTTTTGTACAGTCTGAAAATAGCTTTCTCATCTTGCGCGAAAATGATAGAGCAGATAGGCATATCAGGAAAGCTAGTTAAGTCAGGTAACACGGGATCTACAGTTTCTGAGGGAAACTGCGAAGCTACAGGGGACAAGCTGAAGGTAAAGACCTCGTTACTTATGAAAAGGTTGTGACTGGAAATTTATCTTCCTATTGTAACGAAATTCATGGTTCGACTGATACGAGACTCATTTTGAGAAAGTTCAGCCCACATACTGCTCATTTTGGGACCTCTTTGAGAGGAAATCGTGCCTCTTTTATAAAAAAAAAAATCTGCGATAAAGACAGTGATAGTACATTATCACCTGTCCATGACTTGTGATCCACAGTATGAAGTTCCTTCGGAGAGTGAATCTTCAGATACAGAAGACTGTCTGTCTGAAGCTGAGAATAAAAATGCAGCCCAACTTGACGGTAGCCCCTTAACCATGTTTCAAACATCGCAAGTACCTGATGTCCACCCCACGTCTTCAGACACAGTGGGAACTGGTTTTTCTATACTACCCCCATTGTCTCAAAAGAGTGATGAAGAAAATACATCGGCAAAAATCTTGTCGTCCACAACAAAGCGCAGCAAAAACCCGCCTTCTTAGAAATTTGCCAGGATTAAAGAAATTTCAAAACGCCAACGAACCCAGGCAAACAATATGTCTCTTCCCCGAAGCCTAAAAAACTGTTTTTTGAAAGAACAAATATGGCATCTTGTACTTCAGAGTGCAGGCTCCAGTGCAGTACTAAGTTCACGGAGGAAGATGGAAAAGCCGTTTTCGGTACTTACTGGGATTAGGTGATTATAAGAAACAAAGCGTTTTCATAGCCGGAAAGGTAGAGCCAGTGCTTCATAACTATAGATACAATAAACCAAAGAAGTGCCGTCAAATGAACCATGCATTTTATCTCTATATTAAGATTCGAAGCTACGCGTCTGCAAATTGCTTTTTAAAATCACATTGGGTATTAATGAGAAGCCCACCCGTACCATTCTCAGCAAAAAAGTCAACGGTTTCGCAAGCAGTGAAAGCAAGGAAAAACATGGGCATCACAAAATCGACCCATTAATGAAAGATTCCGTAAGACAACACACAGGTTCAACACCGAGAGCGGAGAACCATTATACACAACCCTAACTTTATTCTAGGGGATAAAAGTTTGGCAGCTCTCCGTCGAAATTACGTAAAACTACAAGAAAAGAAGGGTCAACCAGCCGCCAGCTTAATGATGTACCCAAGAATTTTTAATAATGAATACGACATTTCATTCTTCTTACCGATAAAAAGACATGTAATTTGTGTGAAGCGTAGAAAACTGCACCAGATGATGCAGAACTGAAAGCGAAGTTCCAGGAATAAGAGAGAGAGAGAGAGAGAGAGAGAGAGAGAGAGAGAGAGAGAGAGAGAGGTCGTAAGTCGTCAAGCCAAGATCATGATAAAAACAATGTCATCGCGTCTACCTTTGATGTTCAGGCCGTAATGCCGTGTCTTACATGCGAAATCTCTCTATTTTACCACAAATCAAAGATTAATTGTTATAACTTTACTGTATGTCAGGTAGGTAATGATGCTGTTGAATGTTACTTTTGGAGTGAATGTGGGGATTAGCTTGGTTCAAATGGGATAGGTACTTCCCTGTGGGTGTATCTGCATAAACTTTCTTCACTTACTAATGATGAAAATTTGCCTTTCAGTTTTTACTGTGATAACTGCGGCGGAAAAAATAATAATAAATAAATTATTTCTTTATTAATGCGGGCCGTGAAGACATTAAAATTTAACTAAATTACTCTAAAATTCTTGATCAGTGGTCACACGCAGAATGAAGGCGATGCCATTCATTCAGTAATAGAAAAGAAATTAAAAAAGCAAAGAAAACTAGCCCGATCTACATTCCGCAACAGTACGCGACACTAATTAGAACCGCCAAGAAAAAGGCGCGTCCTTTTGCTATGTACGGATTAGTTAGTTCATTCTGATTTTTTAGATCTAAAACGATTCAGTGGAGAAATGCATTGTGCTAACATTCTGAAAGATAATGAATATAATGCTCTTGCGATTTCCAGTATCTAAATTTTGAGATCTGATAAATCAAAACCTTCTTCATTCAGCTGTATGTACTCTTATCAGCAGTCTGATTTTTCTGAAGTTCAAGTCAAAACTAAAAATAAGAGAGAGCACCATTACAGCTATATACATAGGGTGAACGATATATGGTACTATTTAAATCATTTTTCGCTTCAGCATTAAAAATTAATAATAAGAGCAAAAGCTTTACAACAGATAAGTGTGACTAGGTGGTCTGTGATTAATGGACTGAAAAAGGGTGAGCCAGACTCTGTGTATTGTACGCAGCTAGGCGAATGCTGAAGTTTCATTTTTATTTTTATTGCTGTTTCATTCCCTCGTCTACGAGGGTGATCGGTGGTCGGTAGCGGTAAATCAGAAATGCTAAATATGTACATGTGTACATGTTTTTAAGATTATTACAGTCGTTGGTACGTTGGAGATTTTAAGTAAAATTCAGTCATTTTATTGATTACGGAAAATAAGCGGCAGATGAGGAGAGATGGAGAGGATGCGTTTTGGTCATGATGTAGAATGGGAGAGTAAGACGAGGACACAACCAAGCGTTTGGAGAGGGAGAGAGAAAATTAGGTGTGGTGGGGATGGTTGGTTGGCTGGTTTGGAGGAGGGGACCAAACAGCGAGGTCATCGGTCCCATCGGTTTAGGGAAGGGTGGGGAAGGAAGTCGGCCTAGCCCTTTCAAAGGAACAATGTCGGCATTTGGCTGAAGCGATTTAGGAAAAATCACAGAAAACCTATATCAAGATGGTCGGACGCGGGTTTGAACCGACGTCTTCCCGAATGCGAGTCCACTGTGCTAACCACTGCGCCACATTACTCGGTGGGAAGGAGGGGAGAGGAGGGAGATGAGATGACGATATGGTTAAGACGAGCGGTATTCTGTTATAGCTGGAAGGATGGGTGGATTTGTGGACAGAATTCATGATTAGGTAGATAGTGGGAGGCAGCCAACATTTCGTTGGGCTAGGATGTGAAGAGTGTGAAGGAGGAAGGTTGGCGGGATAGGTTGGTACATGTGTGGCACAGTCCAAGGGTTAATAATCACGGATGAAACGATAGGATGGCTGATGTCAAGTTTGTGGAAAGTGTGGGAGAGGAGAAAAGTGAATTAATACGTTCATATGGGATGCTATTGGGGTATGGTCGACAGATTCAGCAGGCGGGGCGGAGAATTTAGCGCCGAAGTGGTAAGCGTGCTCTATAACTTCCGTTCGATTCGCTTAGAGAGCGACAAACGTGACCAACTGCGTTCGCCTACCATTTACACCAAAAATAGTGCTCTGTTCACTTCTAGAAACAAGGCTTCAGGCGTGATGATATACGATACAGTAACAGTACCCTCTGCCACCCTCCGTAGAGTGATTTGTTGAGTATAGGTGTTGTAGCTAATCAGGCTGGTCGAGCATGACATCTCTAACGTAACGTACTTTTCTCCTAACTTAGGGAAATGAAGTAAAAGTCGAACCGGTCAACCACAAAAATGAATGTCACCTGTAAAGTTCAGCAGATAGGTGTTATGGGCTGCCTACAAAGCTATGTAGTTGCGGCAGATCTCGAAAGAGTGCGCTCTCATGCTTATCGGCGCAGAGACGGTGAGTCACTGGCTGTAATATCCTGTGGTCCGGCGCAGTGAACGGTTTTGCATCTTGTGCCCCAGCTGCTGGAGGGTGGGATCAGCAGGTGGTATGTTGTCATGTTTTCTTTCCTATAGCTTATAGCTTGTTTATAAGAGTCGTTGATGTCTACGTAGGTCATGTTAAAAATCTGTTGTAAACTAACTGGACTTGGTACATAGTACTTGATCAGTAACTTCTAATTTCTTCACGATTTTTTGTAGATTGTTAGGTTTACTCTACTAATTTGAATTCTTTTAACGTAAGTTCGGCTTTCTTACTGTTGTACTTCGTAGTTCGTATTAGTTTTCCACGAGTCGTGTCAGTTTTAGGCGTCTGCCTACACGAGACAATTTTAGAAAAATGCAAATCTGAAAGATGTTGCGTATCATATTTCTACGTTTTGATTGATTTATACACAATTTAATTTAAACTGGTAAGGTCTCAGATCTTCGTAGCCTACACGCACCAATTTTTTCCATTTTATTTGTTTTTGTTGCAATTTAGGGACCACTAGCCTCTGAATAAAATTAGCATGCCAAAATATTCGTACATAAATCGTAATGAGACTCGAATTCTTCCATCAGATTTGTAAACACAGAGCTTCAACAGCAGCTACACGTTGAAGGCAGCGCTCTTGTTGTATAGGTTTAGTATAGAAGCTGCTAAATTATAGGCTTAAATACAGTTACATGAATCTCCCGAATCAAGTTATCGTAACAGATTTGCTAACACTGCTTTTGGTTGCTCATGTATACCCACAGACATCGATTTTCGTAGTGGGACTGTAGATGCCGTATTTCTTGAACAATCTATGTTTGCTCGCGTATGAACGCTCAACCGTTTCTGAAACGTCCTTGAGTAGTCACGTTTTAGGCATCTGACTAAGTACAATACGTCCGCCCAGCGCATAATTTGTGACTGTACGCCCTACAGGTTGCTCCCACGAAAAAGAAGCGTTAAAATCATTTAAGACGTCTAAAGTAAAAAACCTCGTGGGTCACAGGACGTTTAAAAAAAAAAATTTAAAAATCAAGCACTACGTCCGCCACTCTGGACGAAGTGACCTTTTGTGCAGCGAAGGTAGTTCCAGAGGTCATTCCTATAAAATTGGCGGTAGGAAAATTGCCAACTGACAAGGCTAGCAAAAACGAGTCAAGCTAGAACGTACACCCTCGTCAGCGGAAATCTTTTTTGTGTATTCGGTTTTCATCTTACGGAAGTCGTGTTCCGTGTAAGTGTAATGCAATCGATAACTGAAGTCTCACTCTGAATGTGATCTGTAAAGTCTCAGCATGGTGGAAACATTAGTTACCTGTAACTTAGCCCGTTAGCAGAAGCTTTAAAGATTCTGGAGTCTGAAGAATTAAAAAATTGTGTGTACGTTGAAAATAACTAGTAGCCTAAGCTGAAGGAAAGTAGCTGTTGAAATCAGTATGGTACAATAGTGCTCAGTAATACTGTGAATCACCCAGGGGCGAGGCAGACAATTTAAGAATGCTTTCGTGTACATCAGAGAATGCGTAGGATAAGATTATCCCCTTAAGAAGAGGTTTTTTTTTTTCGGAAGGGGTGTCCGCCTCAGTCGGGTTGCGGTCGGTACATTAATAGCATTATTATTAGTGTCATACAACGCGTGCATGAAGTAAGTATATCTATGGAGTGAGTAGTTGCTATTGGAACAAGACACTCGAGCTCTTCGAACAGTTTACGTTCCCGTGCGGGAAATCTCGAGTTCTGTTCGTCCTGCGACCTAGTGCCTTTCGTTGGAACTATCACAATGAACTCTCTTGGAATGTTTAATATAGTATGGATTTTAAAAATAAAAATAACTAAAAGCCGAATTTAAATATCTTCTAGAGCGCAGGTTAGGCATAACAACCGCAACTAATAAATAAGATTGCAGTCTTAATTCTGGCCAGTTGTCGAGCATACGCTTGTCCCGCGATCTAGTGAGGTCTGATGGTACTATGTTAAAGACTGGTCATTCTGCTGTAATCTCGCGATAAAAACTGGTCACTTTATTACCATACATTTCGTTTGTTTGGCATGTAATTCTTAATTGTCTTGTTTCGCCTGAATGTGGTCTTGTTTTCAAACTGATTAAAACCTGGTAAAGTTTTTGTTCAAATATGTGAACAGGAATTGAATTGCTTTGTAAATTATAACGCCTCTAATAAACGAATGAAATATTGTACGGGTTCAGTCAAGCAATATTTTCTGGTGGATAACATTTTTGTCTTTGTTGCCGTTAAAATCCAGCATAAATGTTTCGATATCCATGAATGTCGACACTATGAGAACTCGTATTGTTAATTTGCTCAAACATAATAGAAGTTTGTGCAGTGGTAGGATTTAATGCTATTTCCTCCACTGTTTCAATAAATCGTCAAAGTTATGCAGAGCTATAGCTTATTGTTATGGGTACTTTCTTGCGTATCCCTTGCCCGTGCGCCGCGCGTGTCATGTCACGCGATTGCTCGGACAAGCTCTACGCTGTATTAGTTGGAGCAGCGGCGTATCGGGAAGTCGCGGCGTAACAAAGAAATGAAATATTGTAGAAGTCTGATCAGATTGATACCAATTCGCCCAGTATTTCAAATGATGTTTAAAATAGTCGGAGCAATGAATGCTAATCATAAACCTTGACTCTGTTTCAAACAGGCTACCATGATCGGGTAACGTACACAGAACCTCATTTACTGACTGTAGTTGACAGGAAACTTTACTGTGAATACGGTGTGACAATTTTCTATGTAAAATCGATTTGCAATTTTCCAATGCATCACATTTTAGAAAGCAAATTTCTGCGCGACCACTGTATGAACATGAAACAAGTGTGTTTCCCGGATTTGTTAGCGGTGTGTGAGCGTGCGGGAGAGTGGGGAGGGAGAGGGGAGAAAGCAGGTACTTCTCAAAAAAGTGCGAGTGATTTGTATATTAAAATTTTACTTATTTGACAGTCTGCTTCTATACTCTGCAAGCACGTTTACGGTGCGTGTCGGAGGGCACTTTGGAAACTGTTCCCTTTTCCCATTCCGAATGGCGGGAGGGAGGAATGACTGTTGGCAAAGCTCTATATGAGAGCTAATTTTTCTAATTTTCTCGTCGTGCTCATTTCGCGAGACGTATGTGGAAGAAAGAAATACGTTGTCTGACTCTCCTAGGGACGTACACTCCCGGAATTTCTAAAGTAAACATATCAGTAATACACAATGCCTCCTGTAGTGTCTGCCACTGAAGTGCGTTGAGCATCTTTGTAACACTTTCGCGTCAAGTCCTGTGACGAAACGCGGTGCTATTCGTTGGATCTTCTCTATCTCAACACTGGTTAGCAACACGAGAAAATATATCGCGCATTGAAGGTGCAGAGGTAATAGAAAGAGCGATCTGCCACTTCCCGTGAAAACGACAATAACGGCGAACAGTGAAATAGTTTCCAGTATTCACAGCAAAATGGTCTGCATGCACTTGATGCTAATGACTATTCATTACGTGTTCTGGCTTTCACCAAACTGACAGTGAGTGAAGGATCGGGAAGGGGGGATGCTGCCATTCCCTGACACTCGATGGCTATGCACGACTTGAACAGTCTTATCATCCTGTTTCTTGTCCTAAATATTACATTCCTTCATGCACTATCTCCGAAACGCTACAATCGTCAGAGTAACTCCAGCATGCGCGACAGTTAACAGGAACTTTCTTGTTCTATAGGACTCTTGATACAGATTCTACTCGATAACGCTCTGCCCCATTACAGTGTTTCCCATTTGTTTTAAGCGGATTTGGCGACGAATCCGGCACGTTTGGATGTGAAGAGTCGAAACAGCACGCTTAAGCTGGAATTTTAACTTTCACTGTGTGTTAATCGAGAATTTATCCTCAAGGGGAGGGGAGAAGTTACTTCGTAATTATTTTGTGGCCTTTGGTCAGCACAGATAAGGTAAAATGAATGAAAGGGGGTGCTGATGACATCGCCGTTTAGCTCCCTAATCCAGAAATCGTCATTATTTTAAAGAAAGGCCACTGCTACTGGAGACATGAACACAAAAAACATGTGAATGTAGACTTTCCCAGCATTCCCCCCAGGGGGTCCACAACTCTTTTGTGGATACGTGCGTAGCGAGCACGGGACCCCCAAGCTAATGTGGCCCTCCTTCCTTTCCAGGCTGCATACCTTCCTTTTCCGCATCCTTGCCCATCCCCCATCTTGCCCCCCCCCTTCCCCTCACCTCCGCCTCTTTCCTTCCCTTTCTCCCCCTCTGGAAGTATGTTTTGTGCCTACGTCCAGAGACGGACGCTAGAAATTGTAACCTTTGTCCTTCTCCTTTCCTTACCCTCTTCTCTTTACCCTTTTCTCTGCTGCGGCAATTGAGACCTCTCCTTGTTTTTCCCTCTTTCTTTGTTTTTCCCTCTTTCTTTGTTTTTTCCCTCTTTCTTTGTTTTTTCCCTCTTTCTTTGTTTTTTCCCTCTTTCTTTGTTTTTTCCCTCTTTCTTTGTTTTTTCCCTCTTTGTTTGTTTTTTCCCTCTTTCTTTGTTTTTCCCCTCTTTCTTTGTTTTTCCCCTCTTTCTTTGTTTTTCCCCTCTTTCTTTGTTTTTCCCCTCTTTCTTTGTTTTTCCCCTCTTTCTTTGTTTTTCCCCTCTTTCTTTGTTTTCCCCCTCTTTCTTTGTTTTTCCCCTCTTTCTTTGTTTTTCCCCTCTTTCTTTGTTTTTCCCCTCTTTATTTGTTTTTCCCCTCTTTCTTTGTTGTTCCCCTCTTTCTTTGTTGTTCCCCTCTTTCTTTGTTGTTCCCCTCTTTCTTTGTTGTTCCCCTCTTTCTTTGTTGTTCCCCTCTTTCTTTGTTGTTCCCCTCTTTCTTTGTTGTTCCCCTCTTTCTTTGTTGTTCCCCCCCTTTCTTTGTTGTTCCCCCCCTTTCTTTGTTGTTCCCCCCCTTTCTTTGTTTTTCCCCCCAACTTCTTTGTTTTTTCCCCCCAACTTCTTTGTTTTTTCCCCCCAACTTCTTTGTTTTTTCCCCCCAACTTCTTTGTTTTTTCCCCCCAACTTCTTTGTTTTTTCCCCCCAACTTCTTTGTTTTTTCCCCCCAACTTCTTTGTTTTTTCCCCCCAACTTCTTTGTTTTTTCCCCCCAACTTCTTTGTTTTTTCCCCCCAACTTCTTTGTTTTTTCCCCCCAACTTCTTTGTTTTTTCCCCCCAACTTCTTTGTTTTTTCCCCCCAACTTCTTTGTTTTTTCCCCCCAACTTCTTTGTTTTTTCCCCCCAACTTCTTTGTTTTTTCCCCCCAACTTCTTTGTTTTTTCCCCCCAACTTCTTTGTTTTTTCCCCCCAACTTCTTTGTTTTTTCCCCCCAACTTCTTTGTTTTTTCCCCCCAACTTCTTTGTTTTTCCCCCCCAACTTCTTTGTTTTTCCCCCCAACTTCTTTGTTTTTCCCCCCCAACTTCTTTGTTTTTTCCCCCCAACTTCTTTGTTTTTTCCCCCCAACTTCTTTGTTTTTTCCCCCCAACTTCTTTGTTTTTTCCCCCCAACTTCTTTGTTTCTTTTCCCCCAACTTCTTTGTTTCTTTTCCCCCAACTTTTTTGTTTCTTTTCCCCCAACTTCTTTGTTTTTTTTCCCCCAACTTCTTTGTTTTTTTTCCCCCAACTTCTTTGTTTTTTTTCCCCCAACTTCTTTGTTTTTTTTCCCCCAACTTCTTTGTTTTTTTTCCCCCAACTTCTTTGTTTTTTTTCCCCCAACTTCTTTGTTTTTTTTCCCCCAACTTCTTTGTTTTTTTTCCCCAACTTCTTTGTTTTTTTTCCCCAACTTCTTTGTTTTTTTCCCAACTTTTTTTCCCCAACTTCTTTGTTTTTTCCCCCAACTTCTTTGTTTTTTTTCCCCAACTTCTTTGTTTTTTTTCCCCAACTTCTTTGTTTTTTTTCCCCAACTTCTTTGTTTTTTTCCCCAACTTCTTTGTTTTTTTCCCCAACTTCTTTGTTTTTTTTTCCCAACTTCTTTGTTTTTTTTTCCCAACTTCTTTGTTTTTTTTCCCCAACTTCTTTGTTTTTTTTCCCCCCAACTTCTTTGTTTTTTTTCCCCCCAACTTCTTTGTTTTTTTTTCCCCCCAACTTCTTTGTTTTTTTTCCCCCCAACTTCTTTTTTTTTTCCCCCAACTTCTTTTTTTTTCCCCCAACCTCTTTGTTTTTTTCCCAACCTCTTTGTTTTTTTCCCAACTTCTTTGTTTTTTTCCCAACTTCTTTGTTTTTTTCCCAACTTCTTTGTCTTTCTTCTCCCTTCTTTGTTTTTTTCCCGCCCTTCTCTGTTTCTCTGTTTCTCCTCCCTGTGAGGGTCTGAAGGCCGACCCACGCATTTCCATGTGTAGCCGGTGACGGGGTAATGCATCATTCCCCGCCCTGGGTAGACAGATACGACACGTACATACCCCTTGGTAATGGCCAGGCCCAGGGAGGGGTGATTACCCGAGTTGATACCTTCCGAAAGTGCTGATTGGTCCCTCCATCCTTTTCTCGGGAGGTGTGACCCGAGGTGTGAAGAATCACCTAAGGCGGGAGTGCCCTCAGAGACGGCTTCCCCACAAGGGAGGAGCGCGCCATCGGAGACGCCGGTAATCATGGGGATACTTCCGCAATGGTTTCCTCATCTTCTATTATGTCTGCTCACAAGCGTAAGTTCAATGAGTCTCAGCCACAGACAGTTCTTCCATCGTTTTCACAGTTCCTTATTGTTTCTCCGTCTGACGAAGGTCACGACTTCTCCACAGTCAACCCTTTCATTATTCAGAAAGGTGTCGACACAATTGCAGGTCCTGTAAAGACTTGTTCCAGATTACGAAATGACACCTTGTTGTTAGTAACAGTCAGTGCTCTACAGGCACAAAACTTGCTGCGTACTTCACTGCTACACACCTTCCCTGTCCGGGTGGAAGTGCACCACACTTTAAATTCCTCACGCGGGGGTGTTTATACACGCTCCCTCGATGGACTGTCCGACCAGGAAATTCAACACTACCTGTCTGACCAGGGCGTAACGGCTGTTCATAGAGTCATGAAAAGGGTTGACTCAAACATCGTTCCAACCAGTACTGTCTTCTTGACAATTGAGTCCAACTCCCATCGAACATAAAAGTTGGCTATGAGATAACTTCCGTTCGCCCTTACATCCCAAACCCTACACATTGCTATCGGTGTCAGTGGTTCAATCATACTAGCCAGTCCTGTTTCAATCTGGCTAAATGTGTTACGTGTGGCAAGGGTGACCATTAGGGTGCTTGTCCACCTCCATCCCCTTGTTGCATCAACTGTATGGGTGACCACGCTGCTTCCTCTAGAGATTGTCCCATTTTTAAAGACGAAAAGCTCATTCAGGAAATAAGAGTGAAGGAAAAGGTGTCGACCTTTGCTGCTCGAAAATTATTAGCCAGTCGAAACCCCACTGTACCTCAAACAGGTAAATACAGCACTGTCCTTGCCTCTCCTCGGCCAACAAAGGAGGTATCCACGCAGACTTGTGATCTCACCTTTAGTGCCACACTTGGCAGATCGGCCAGTGCAAAGATCTCCCGTTCAACCTCCCCACTCCCGCCTGCTCACTCTATGGCTCACCCTTCATCGGGTTCTGCTAAATCTCGAGCCCAAAAGTCAGACACCCGGACTTCCAAAAAAGAGCCTACTCGTGAAGATTTTTTACGTACCCCGACTTCACAACCATCGGTTCCTCCTTCATCTAAACATCCTGTTTCCAAGAAGGCTAATACGAAACCCATTTCCTCTTCTCTGCCATGGCGTGTCTCATCTACAGCACCACCTGGCGGTAGCCGCCCGCGGCTGTCTTCTGTGTCGCTGAGGCGCACTGCTGGCGGCCGATCGCTGGTGGCAGGAGCTGCTCCTGAAAAACGTATGGATCAGGATATCCTGCCTTCGGCTGAATGCCGTTCCACGCTGTCGGTCGCAAGCTCTGAGCAGTCGTTGAGTTGACGGCAACCTTGGTCACATTCTTCCATTTTCTGTCCACCCTATCTCCATTATCCATTCGAATATCCGCGGCATTCGAGCCAATCGGAATGAATTGTCAATCCTCTTACGATCCTACTCGCCGGTCATCTTCTGTCTTCAGGAAACAAAGCTGCGTCCCCACGACCGCTTTGTTTTGCCCCATTTTCAGTCAGTCCGATTTGATCTCCACTCTGTTGAAGGCACTCCGGCACATGGAGGACTCATGATTCTTCTTCATGATACTCTCCATTATCACCCAATCCCCTTAAACACTTACTTCAAAGCTGTCACTGTCTGTCTTTCCCTTTCTGTATACACCTTTTCTCTTTGTACTGTATACATTCCATCGTCCACACCAACGGCACGAACTGATCTCCTTCACCTTCTTGGTCAGCTTCCACCCCCCAATTGGCTGGTTGGGGACTTCATTGCCCACCACCCGCTTTGGGGATCTCCATATCCTTGTCCGCATGGCTCACTATTGGTAGACGTCTTCCACCAAGCGGATCTTGTTTGCCTCAACACTGGGGACCCTACATTTTTGTCTGCCTCCACGACAAATTTCTCTCATTTGGACCTTTCGGTCGGTACTGTTACGCTAGCTCGGCGCTTCGAATGGTTCGCTCTTGCTGGTACACACTCCAGTGGCTACTTTCCATGTGTCCTTCGACTGCACCCACAACTGCCCTATATGCGCCTGCGACACTGGAAGTTTGCCCAAGCCGATTGGACACTTTTTTCGTCTCTAGCGACATTCGATGACCGTAACTTTCCTAGCGTCGACGATGAGGTCAATCATATTACAGACGTTTTTCTTACAGCTGCGGAACGTTCAATACCTCGCACCTCCGAATTACCCCGGCGCTCCCCAGTTCCTTGGTGGAACGAGGCATGCCGTGACGCCATACGTGAGCGGCGACGTGCTCTTCGCGTTTTCAGACACCATCCTACTTTGGGCAACTGTATCCGCTATAAGTAGTTCCTTGCGCGGTGCCGTCGCGTCATCCGCGATAGCAAGAAGGCAAGCTGGGACTTCTTTACTAGCTCATTTTTAAAACCTTCACTCCCTCCTCGGAAGTTTGGAGTCTGATTCGACGGTTATCAAGCGCGCCTAGTTTCTCCCCGGTCTCTGGGCTCACTTGTCGCGCATGATACATTAGTGGACCCCGTCGCAATTTCTAACTCATTGGGTCAACGCCTTGCAGAGATTTTGAGCTCTTCAAATTACCCGCCAGCGTTTCTCCCGAAGTGCAACCTCTTGATTTCTCCTCTCAAAATCGCGAAAGCTAGAATACTGTTTTCTCCATGCGGGAACTCCAACATGCACTCTCTTCTTCTCGCTCCTCCGCCCTAGGACCGGATGGTATCCACATCCAAATGTTGCTGCATTTATCATACCATAGTCTGCATTACCTCCTTCGCCTTTATAATCAAATTTGGACCGACAGTACTTTTCACAGACGATGGCGGGACGCTATCGTCGTTCCTGTTCCGAAACCTGGAAAGGACAAACATCTCCCCTCTAGCTATCGCCCCATTTCTCTCACGAGTAGTGTCTGTAAGGTTTTGGAGCGTACGGTGAATTGCCGTTTAGCTTGGTGGTTGGAGTCCCGCAGTCTTTTAACACCTGCCCAATGCGGTTTCCGAAAGCATCGTTCTGCAGTTGACCATCTTGTTGCTCTCTCCACTTATATCATGAACAATTTTCTCCGGAAACGCCAAACAATAGCAATATTTTTTGATCTGGAGAGAGCATACGTGTTGGAGGACAGGCATCCTCCCCACACTGTTCTCTTGGGGCTTTCGAGGTCGGCTGCCCCTTTTTCTTCGCGAATTTATGGCAGAGCGCACATGTAGAGTGCGGATGAACACTACTCTCCCGTAGTTTCTCCCAAGAAAACGGGGTACCCGAGGGATCCGTGCTGAGTGTTGTCCTGTTTGACATTGCTATAAATCCTATTATGGATTGTCTCCTTCCTGATGTCTTGGGCTCCCTCTTTGTGGACGATTTTGCGATCTACTACAGCTCTCAACGGACCAGCCTTCTTGAACGACGTCTTCAAGGATGTCTCGATCGCCTCCAATCTTGGAGCGTCGAAACCGGCTTCCGTTTTTCTCCCAGTAAGACCGTTTGTGTTAATTTTTGGAGACGTAAGGAGTTTCTTCCACCCTCCTTACATCTAGGACCTGTCAACCTTCCGTTTTCAGACGTCGCTAAATTCTTGGGTCTTATGTTTGACAGAACACTATGCTGGTCGTCCCACATTTCGTATCTTCCGGCTCGCTGTCTGCGATCTCTCAACACCCTCCGTGTCCTGAATGGTACCTCCTGGGGAGCGGACCGAGTGGTCCTTCTCCGCCTCTATCGCGCCATAGTGCGCTCGAAATTTGACTATGGAAGCATAGTATACTCCTCTGCTCGGCCGTCTATTCTTCCTCGCCTCGACTCTATCCACCACCGTGGATTACGTTTAGTGTCTGGAGCTTTTTACACCAGCCCTGTGGAAAGCCTTTATGGTGAGACTGCTGAACCTCCGCTGTCCAAGCGGCGAGCAGTCCTTCTGAGTCGTTATGCTAGCAATCTGTCTTCCATGCCTGCTAATCCAGCCCATGACATATTTTTCGACGCCTCCTTTGATGTAGGGTATGCAGGCCGCCCCTCCTCCCTACTACCACCGGGAGTCCGCTTACGTCAACTGCTCCATTGTCTTTCCTTCCGCTTTCCTAAAACCTTCTTGACAACTTGGGGTACAGCACCACCTTGGCTCCGTCGCCGGATCTGCCTGCTCCGTGACCTTTGTCGATTTCCCAAGGATGGTACCCCTTCACTTGTTTATCGTCGGGCATTTGCTGCTCTATGTGCACAAATGACGGAAGCCACATTTATTTACACCGATGGCTCGAAAACATCGTTAGGTGTAGGGAGTGCCTATGTTGTTGGCGACACCCCAAATCACTTTCGGCTTCCTGACCAGTGTTCGGTCTATACTGCGGAGCTTTACGCTGTTCTCCAGGCTGTCATTACATCCGCCGCCATCAGCGGATGCAGTATGTTATCTGCTCAGATTCTCTCAGCTCTCTCCTCAGTCTCCAAGCTCTTTACCCTGTGCACCCTCTGGTCCACCGGATTCAGGACTGTCTGCGCTTGCTCCACCTGGGGGGCGTCTCGGTGGCGTTCCTCTGGCTCCCGGGATACGTTATACGTTGGTATCTGTGGAAATGAGGCGGCCGATATTGCGGCCAAGGCTTCAGTCTCTCTTCTCCGGCCAGCTATTCAATCGATTCCCATCGCCGATCTACGGAGCGTTTTATGTCGTCGTGTTGTTCTTTTATGGCACGCACATTGGTCGACACTTCCCCATAATAAATTGCGGGACGTGAAAGCTCTTCCCTGTGCTTGGACCTCTTCCTCCCGACCGCGTCGTCGGGAGGAGGTAATTTTAACTAGACTCGGGATAGGGCACTGTCTTTTTAGCCATCGACATCTTTTAAGCGGTGATCCTCCTCCACTCTGTCCCCACTGCTCTCAGCTGTGGACGGTAAGACACCTTTTAATTGAGTGCTCCTATTTTAATCCGTTACGCGCCTGTCTACAGCTGTCGCCTGATATATCGTCAATTTTAGCAGATGACACGCGATCGGCCGATCGCGTTCTAGAGTTCATTCGTGCCATTTTTGGGATAACCAACCCCTTTCTGTAGTGGATTTTTAAGCCTTCCTTCTGCTTTTAGTTTCTCCAATTTGATGCCTTTCGTTCCCACTGCTGCTGGTTTCTATTTTAGGTTTTTTTACTGTTTCTTAAGTCCCGGGCCGGGCGCTAATGACCATAGCAGTTTTGCGCCCTAAAACCACAAAAAAAGTCAGTTGAAGGTTTTTTTAAGAATCATGATAGAAGGTTGTATACATGGAAGAACCCTGGAGATACTAAAAGGTATAAGATAGATTATATAATGGTAAGACAGAGATTTAGGAACCACGTTTTAAATTGTAAGACATTTCCAGGGGCAGATGTGGACTCTGACCACAATTTATTGGTTATGACCTGTAGATTAAAGCTGAAGAAACTGCAAAAGTTGGGAACTTAAGGGATGGGACCTGAATAAAGTGAAAGAACCAGAGGTTGTAGAGAGTTTCAGGGAGAGCATAAGGGAACAATTGACAGGAATGGGGGAATGAAATACAGTAGAAGAAGAATGGGTAGCTTTGAGGGATGAAGTAGTGAAGGTAGCAGAGGATCAAGTAGGTAAAAAGAAGAGGGCTAGTAGAAATCCTTGGGTAACAGAAGAAATATTGAATTTAATTGATGAAAGGAGAAAATACAAAAATGCAGTAAGTGAAGTAGGCAAAAAGGAATACAAACGTCTCAAAAATTAGATCGACAGGAAGTGCAAAATGGCTAAGCAGGCATGGCTAGAGGACAAATGTAAGGATGTAGCGGCTTATCTCACTAGGGGTAAGATAGATACTGCCTACAGGAAAATTAGAGACCTTTGGAGATAAGAGAACCACTTGTATGAACATCAAGAGCTCAGATGGAAACCCAGTTCTAAGCAAAGAAGGGAAAGCAGAAAGGTGGAAGGAGTATATAGAGGGTCTATACAAGGGCGATGCACTTGAGGACAATATTATGGAAATGGAAGAGGATGTAGATGAAGATGAAATGGGAGATACGATACTGCTTGAAGAGTTTGACAGAGCACTGAAAGACCTGAGTCGAAACAAGGCCCCCGGAGTAGACAACATTCCATTGGAACTACTGACGGCCTTGGGAGAGCCAGTCCTGACAAAACTCTACCATCTGGTGAGCAAGATGTATGAAACAGGCGAAATACCCTCAGACTTCAAAAAGAATATAATAATTCCAATACCAAAGAAAGCAGGTGTTGACAGATGTGAATATTACCGAACAATCAGTTTAATAAGCCACAGCTGCAAAATACTAACACGAATTCTTTACAGACGAATGGAAAAACTAGAAGAAGCCAACCTCGGGGAAGATCAGTTTGGATTCCTAGTAATACTGGAACACGTGAGGCAATACTGACCTTATGACTTATCTTAGAAGAAAGATTAAGGAAAGGCAAACCTACGTTCCTAGTATTTGTAGACTTAGAGAAAGCTTTTGAGAATGTTGACTGGAATACTCTCTTTCAAATTCTAAAGATGGCAGGGGTAAAATACAGGGAGCGAAAGGCTATTTACAATTTGTATAGAAACCAGATGGCAGTTATAAGAGTCCCCCCTGCGGGTCCGGGGTAAGAATAGGCCCGAGGTATTCCTGCCTGTCATACGAGGCGACTACAAGGAGTTTCAACCGTTTCGGCCTTCCATGTGATGGTCCCCCTTGGGGTTTGACCTCCATTTTTCAAAATTCTACAGAAGTACGAGCCTTTTGGGGAAGGACACCTTACGTGGTGTACCACTGGTCCTAAGTGCACTAAGACCTTGGCACTCAGCATTGCACCGGCGTTGTAACCATACCCACTATTCCTCAAATTGGGCCGAAACGCCTTATGGGTTGTCCAAGTTACGCCCATAGTGCGTCTCCATCTGCACCAGCGATCATGATGGACTTTCCATGGCACCAGAAATCCAGCACAGTAGCCAGCCCGTTGTGGTGTGGTCGTCATATACCCTCTAGGTTGTAGCCCCCTGACAACACAGGGATCGTACTGCCGATACCTGAGCTGCACCCTCCCCACGTCGGCCAAGGAGTAGATGCCCGTCTCCTTGGGGCATCAGGACTCCCGGCAATGGTCATCCTGCCAGGTGGCCCTTGCTGCGGCTGGGTGGCGCCCGTGGGGAGAGCCCCTGGTCGGAGTGGGTGGTATCGGGGCAGACGTTTCGCAGATGAAACGTCACAACGTATCAGGTCGCTCTGCGGCCGAGTCTTTCAAAAGAAAAGGTACCGTTTCTAGTTCTAGTTCTGGTTCTCCTGCCCTTTCCCCCTTGGCCACTCCATGGGAGGAGGGACAGGCCCGCCGGCTTGGAGCGAAGTACTTCCCCCGCTATTTGGTCTGTTCTCGAACCGATGTGGGGACGTTCGCCACCTCCAAGCCCATGTTCTTTGTTCAGCACATTGAGGACATCTTCGGGGAAATCGAGGCTCTCAGCAAGATGCGTTCAGGGTCCGTTCTTATCAAGACCACCTCCGCCACACAGTCGGCGGCGCTCCAGGCGTGCGACCGCCTAGGGGACATCCCAGTCTCCATTGTCCCACATCTGGTACTAAATAGGATGCAGGGGGTTATTTTTCATCGTGACCTCCTGCTACAATCTGATGAGGAGCTCAGGGCCAACCTGGAGCGCCGAGGCGTGCATTTCGTCTGGCGAGTCCAGCGCGGCCCCAAAGACCGTCGCATCGACACCGGGGCCTTTATCCTCGCCTTCGAGTGGGACGTTCTCCCGGAGAAAGTAAAGGTGATGTGCTACCAGTGTGACGTGCGACCCTACGTCCCGCCTCCTATGCGCTGTTTTAGGTGTTTGCGCTTTGGGCACATGTCGTCACGGTGTGAGGCTGAGCCCCTTTGTGGCGATTGTGGACGTCCTCTTCGTGAGGAACATACATGCACCCCACCACCTCGGTGCGTTAATTGTCCTGGCGTCCACTCGCCTAGATCCTCAGACTGCCCCACATATCAGAAGGAGAAGAAGATACAAGAAATCAAAACTTTGGATCGGCTGTCTTATTCTGAGGCCAGGAAGAAGTACGACCACCTCCATCCCATGCCATTGACCACTTCGTTTGCCTCAGTTGTGTCCACTCCTTCCGCGGTATCCTCACCCCTATCCTGTCCCCCCTCCGCCTCCTCCGCCCATCAGGGGGCTCTGCCTCCGCCTCCCAAATCCCTCCTTTCCAAATCCTCCTCCCCCGTGGCCCCCACCCCCTCTGCCCCAGGGGCACCCTTCCTCCTCCTTCTCCCCCCACGCCACCTGAGAAGCGATCCTCTTCTCAGGCGTCCATCGGGGAAACGTTCCGGACCCCAGCTTCTGAGGTCCGGTGTTCCAAAACGGACCCCGCGCGTGAGGACCTTCTTCGGGTCCAGCCCACCATCCCTGTGCCTCCTCGGCCTTCCAAGAAGGCCTCCAAGAAGAAGTCTCTTTCCCCCTCTCCACCCCGCCGCGTTTCGTCTGACGCTCCATCCATGAGTCGCTGCTCCCGGCCGTCCTCAGTTTCGACAGGACGCTCTGCTGCCAGGCGCTCAGCTGGCCTTTCGTCGGCAAATGATGCTGCCCCTCCTACACAACCAGGGACAGCGGCCGCAGCTGGCGACGAGTCGATGGAACCGGATCCGCCTCCCGTCGGTTGTAGCGTTGTTCCCTCGCAACCTGGCCCTCCGCGGCCGTCGAGGTGACCAGCTCTCCCCCCGTCTCGTTCCCCCGACTTTTTGACTAGCGATGGCGTTGTTACATTGGAACATAAGAGGTATTCGATCTCATCGGGAGGAATTACAACTGCTCCTCCGCCTGCACTGTCCGCTCGTCCTTGGACTCCAGGAAACCAAGTTGCGCCCGACTGACCGTATTGCCTTTACCCACTATACCTCGGAGCGGTATGACCTCACCCCTGTGGACGGTATCCCAGCTCATGGTGGGGTCATGTTGCTAGTTCGGGACGATGTCTATTACCATCCCATCCCATTGACCACCCCACTCCAAGCAATAGCTGTCCGCATTACTCTTTCTGCTTTTACTTTTTCAGTTTGTACCATCTACACTCCACCGTCGTCTGCTGTTAGTCGGGCTGACATGATGCACCTGATCGTTCAGCTTCCCCCGCCGTTTTTATTGTTTGGCGACTTCAATGCTCATCATCCCCTTTGGGGCTCTCCTGCATCCTGTCAAAGAGGCTCACTCTTGGCAGATGTCTTCAACCATCTAAATCTTGTCTGCCTGAATACCGGCGCCCCGACTTTCCTCTCGGACTCTACTCATACCTACTCCCACTTGGACCTCTCGATCTGTTCTACCACTCTTGCCCGTCGGTTCGAGTGGTATGTCCTTTCTGACACCTATTCGAGCGACCACTTCCCCTGTGTCGTTCGTCTCCTGCACCACACCCCATCCCCACGTCCTTCGAGCTGGAACATACTGAAAGCTGACTGGGGATTTTACTCATCCCTGGCGACCTTTCCGGACCACGATTTTCCCAGTTGTGACAGTCAGGTCGAATACCTCACGGCTGTTATCATCAATGCTGCCGAACGTTCCATTCCTCGTACTACTTCTTCTTCACGTCGCGTTTCCGTCCCCTGGTGGAACGAGGCTTGTAGGGACGCTATCCGTGCTCGACGTCGTGCTTTACGCACCTTTCGCCGCCATCCTACGTTGGCGAATTGTATTGAATACAAACGACTCCGAGCGCAATGCCGTAGAGTCATCAAAGACAGAAAAAAAGCTTGTTGGGCCTCTTTCACCAGCTCCTTTAACAGTTTTACTCCCTCTTCCGTCGTTTGGGGTAGCCTGCGCCGGCTGTCTAGCATTAAGGCCCACTCCTCGGTACCTGGCCTGACCTCAGGTAATGCGGTCCTTGTTGATCCTGTGGCTGTCTCCAACGCCTTTGCCCGCTTTTTCGAGGAGGTTTCAAGCTCCGCCCATTACCATCCTGCCTTCCTTCCCAGGAAAGAGGCAGAAGAGGCTCGGCGACCTTCCTTCCACTCGCTGAATCTGGAAACCTATAATGCCCCCCTTTACTATGCGGGAACTCGAACGTGTGCTTGCACTGTCCCGGTCCTCTGCTCCGGGGCCAGATGCCATTCACGTTCAGATGCTGGCACACCTTTCTCCGGCAGGCAAAAGTTTCCTTCTTCGTACTTACAATCGCGTCTGGACTGAAGGTCAAGTCCCCATGCGTTGGCGTGACGCCGTTGTTGTTCCTATACCCAAACCCGGGAAGGATAGACACCTTCCTTATAGTTACCGCCCCATTTCTCTTACAAGCTGTGTCTGTAAGGTGATGGAGCGCATGGTTAATGCTCGGTTAGTCTGGATTCTTGAATCTCGATGGCTACTTACTAATGTCCAATGCGGCTTTCGTCGCCGCCGCTCCGCTGTTGACCACCTTGTGACCTTGTCGACATTCATCATGAACAACTTTTTGCGAAGGCGCCAAACGGTAGCCGTGTTCTTCGACTTGGAGAAGGCTTATGATACCTGTTGGAGAGGAGGTATTCTCCGCACTATGCACAGGTGGGGCCTACGCGGTCGCCTGCCCCTTTTTATTGATTCCTTTTTAACGGATCGAAAGTTTAGGCTACGTGTGGGTTCCGTATTGTCCGACGTCTTCCTCCAGGAGAACGGAGTGCCTCAGGGCTCCGTCTTGAGCGTAGCCCTTTTTGCCATCGCGATCAATCCAATTATGGATTGCATTCCACCTAATGTCTCAGGCTCTCTCTTTGTCGATGACTTCACGATCTACTGCAGTGCCCAGAGAACATGCCTCCTGGAGCGCTGCCTTCAGCGTTGTCTAGACAGCCTCTACTCATGGAGCGTGGCAAATGGCTTCCGGTTCTCTGAAGAAAAGACGGTTTGTATCAACTTTTGGCGATATAAAGCGTTCCTTCCGCCATCCTTACATCTCGGTCCCATTGTTCTCCCATTCGTGGACACAACTAAGTTTCTAGGGCTCACGTTGGACAGGAAACTGTGTTGGTCTCCACATGTGTCTTATTTGGCGGCCCGTTGTACACGTTCCCTTAATGTCCTCAGAGTTCTTAGCGGTTCATCTTGGGGAGCGGATCGCACTGTCCTGCTTCGCTTGTATCGGTCCATAGTCCGATCGAAGCTGGATTATGGGAGCTTCGTCTACTCGTCCGGTCGGCTGTCCTTCTTACGCCGGCTCAACTCCATCCACCATCGGGGGATACGTCTTGCGACTGGAGCCTTCTACACTAGTCCTGTCGAGAGTCTTTATGCTGAAGCTGCCGAGTTACCGTTGACCTACCGGCGCGACGTACTGCTGTGTCGGTATGCCTGCCGGCTGTCATCTATGCCCGACCACCCCTCTTACCAGTCCTTCTTCGCCGATTCTCTCGACCGTCAGTACGGGTTGTATGTGTCTGCCCTGCTGCCCCCCGGAGTCCGCTTCCGTCGCCTGCTTCGACAATTGCATTTTTCCCTCCCTACCACCTTCAGAGAGGTTGAGAGCCCGACACCACCTTGGCTCCAGGCTCCGGTTCATATTTATCTCGACCTCAGCTCACTCCCGAAGGAGGGTACTCCGGCTGCAGTATATTGCTCACGGTTTGTCGAACTTCGTGCTCGACTTGCCGGTCACACCTTTATTTACACCGATGGCTCCAAAACTGACGATGGTGACGGCTGTGCCTTTGTCGTCGGGGCCGCCACCTTTAAATACCGGCTCCTCGACCAATGTTCCAGCTTTACGGCCGAGCTTTTTGCTCTCCATCAGGCCGTTCAGTATGCCCGCCGCCACCGCCATTCATCATATGTACTCTGCTCTGACTCACTCAGTGCTCTTCAGAGCCTTGGAGCTCCCTATCCGGTCCATCCCTTGATTCAACGGATACAGCAGTCCCTCCATTCTTTCGCTGATAATGGTGGTTCTGTCAGCTTTCTGTGGGTTCCCGGACATGTAGGAGTGCCTGGGAATGAGGCTGCGGATGCTGCAGCCAAGGCTGCAGTACTCCTGCCTCGGCCAGCCTCCCATTGTGTCCCGTCATCCGACGTTCGTGGAGATGTATGTAAGAGGCTTGTGTCGTTGTGGTGGGATGCTTGGTCATCCCTCCAAGGAAACAAGCTCCGGGCAGTAAAACCGCTCCCAACTGCTTGGACAACATCCTCCCGACCATCTCGGCGCGAGGAGATCCCTCTGACCAGGTTGCGGATTGGGCATTGCCGGTTTAGCCACCGCTACCTGCTCTCCGGTGACCCAGCCCCGCAGTGCCCTTGTGGTCAGGCATTAACAGTGCGCCATGTTTTATTGTCGTGTCCCCGTTTTAGTCAATTTCGTGTTGTCCTGTCCCTGCCATCTACTTTACCGGATGTTTTAGCTGATGACACTCGAGCAGCTGCTCGTATTCTGCGTTTTATAACTTTAACTGGCTTGTCCAAAGACATTTAATCTTTTTACTTATTTATCTGCATCTTTGTCAGGTCCTTCTGGTGTCCCCTCCATCCCCTTGAGTTTTACCAGATTCCATATGCTCTAACAACAGTGACTGGGCGCTAATGACCTCAGTAGTTGAGCGCCCTTAAACCCAACCAAAAAAAAAAGTTATAAGAGTCGAGGGGCATGAAAGAGAAGCAGTGGTTGGGAAGGGAGTAAGACAGGGTTGTAGCCTCTCCCCGATGCTGTTTAATCTGTATATTGAGCAAGCAGTAAAGGAAACGAAAGAAAAATTCGGGGTAGGTATTAAAATCCATGGAGAAGAAATAAAAACTTTGAGGTTCGCCGATGACATTGTAATTCTGTCAGAGACAGCAAAGAACTTGGAAGAGCAGTTGAACGGAATGGATGGTGTCTTGAAGGGAGGATATAAGATGAACATCAACAAAAACAAAACGAGAATAATGGAATGTAGTCGAATTAAGTCGGGTGATGTTGAGGGTATTAGATTAGGAAATAAGACACTTAAAGTAGTAAAGGAGTTTTGCTATTTGGGGAGCAAAATAACTGATGATGGTCGAAGTAGAGAGGATATAAAATGTAGACTGGCAATGGCAAGGAAAGCGTTTCTGAAGAAGAGAAATTTGTTAACATCGAGTATAGATTTAAGTGTCAGGAAGTCATTTCTGAAAGTATTTGTATGGAGTGTAGCCATGTATGGAAGCGAAACATGGACGGTAAATAGTTTGGACAAGAAGAGAATAGAAGCTTTCGAAATGTGGTGCTACAGAAGAATGCTGAAGATTAGATGGGTAGATCACATAACTAATGAAGTATTGAATAGGATTGGGGAGAAGAGAAGTTTGTGGCACAACTTGACCAGAAGAAGGTATCTGTTGGTAGGACATGTTCTGAGGCATCAAGGGATCACCAATTTAGTATTGGAGGGCAGCGTGGAGGGTAAAAATCGTAGGGGGAGACAAAGACATGAATACACTAAGCAGATTCAGAAGGATGTAGGTTGCAGTAGGTACTGGGAGAGGAAGAAGCTTGCACAGGATAGAGTAGCATGGAGAGCTGCATCAAACCAGTCTCAGGACTGAAGACCACAACAACAACAATCCCTTTCTGTAGCCTTCCTTCTGCTTTTAGTTTCTCAAATTTTTTGAGTTTCGTTCCCATTGCTGCTGGTTTCCATTTTCGGTTTTTACTGTTTCCTAAGTCACGGACCGGGCGCTCATGACCATAGCAGTTTTGCGCCCTAAAACAAAAAAAAACAAATGGTTCAAATGGCTCTGAGCACTATGGGACTTAACATCTGTGGTCATTAGTCCCCTAGAACTTAGAACTACTTAAACCTAACTAACCTAAGGACATTACACACATCCATGCCCGAGGCAGGATTCGAACCTGCGACTGTAGCAGCTGCGAAAAAAAAAAAAAAAAAAACAAATCATTCACTACCATTAATTTCTTCATTCGCTTGCCACAGTACATCATCCTCGTTGCCATCCAGCGTATTCGATATGCAGAATTTCTTGAACCCCTTGATGATTGATAGTACTGTGAACCATCAAGTAAGAATCCACTCGTGCAGAAGGGTGACTGAAGGTTTCATCATCTTACCAGGCGGTGTAACGGCATAGTCTTCTTCCAGGAGCCAATCAGCATTTTGTTTGTAGGTTGTCCTTGAACGGCTCTTTATGGCCACATCTAGCACCTGCGGTTTTGAAGCGGGTATACAATGTAAAGGGCATATTACTATATACATAACTAGGTCTAGATTGGGACTTAGCATCTATTCCACAATGCCACATCTTGTACATATCATCTCGATCGGCGAAGGGTTCCAATCCAGGTAGAGAAGCGTTCTCACATCGGACGATAGCTACTGTGAATCATCCACTTCCAGTATTCCCTGTGCCAGCATCCAAACTGAAATTCAATCGACATCTTCGGACATGGTCTGTCTTTTGTGCTACAGCTTTACCCTTTATTTCAGCAGTTATATGTCTTTTAAAAGTATCCAAAACTAGCATGACTCTCTTAGCAAGCAGTGCCCCAGGTCTGAGATTCCAAACAGCAGACAACCAGTCAACTATCAGTTGCGGTGTCAACCAGCTGTTTCCTTGGCAGCAATCACAGCCCTTGGGGAAGTTTTCTTTGGACATAGTTTTCCTCTTCAGAATGACATTAGGGGCTAACTTCTCCCATCGGCTGTAACAGCTAATAAGTTGTTAGTTTTTCTTTCCTGGTTCCCCTTAACGGGATACGTTCTGTCCCTTTTCATGTCTACTGTCATATTGCACGGCGTGCCAAAAAATAGTGGCATTTCGTCTGCATTGTGAATCCTATGAAAAGGTGACACTTTCGCAACTGGATGACGCCTCGCTGGAAGTTATAGTTTCTCCTCAAAATCTGTTGGCATTCTCCATGCTAGTGCAATACTTCGTCTTAGAGCGACACCATTTCTTCGCATAAACCGACGACACCAACTATTAGTCCCTCGTAATACTCCTCGTGGTACGTTTGACTTCTGATGGTAAAGGTCTTCAGCTGGATTATTTCTCGTAATAGGCATCCCATCTTTCCTCATATCTTGCACATAGGAAAGAAACTTAACGTCACGTTTCGGGTATTTGCCACAATTTCGTCTTCTGATACTCGTTGAAACCGCCTTCTCCCGTTTTTCTTGTGCGGCAGCTTATAGTAGCATATTATGTTCGTCCAGGGCAAATCATCTTTAGGCCTCTCCGTTGGTTGGGTTTTCGGCGTAACGCACAACTGTTAGTTTGAAGCTTGTGCCAGATTCCTTGTATTAATGCTTTTCTCATTAAATGTTCGTTCTTAACGACATAAACCAGGCATCCTCATCAGTCTCAAACCGAAATTGAATTACGAGATAAATAAACAATATTGGTAGACCTACAGAATGTTAATACAAATAAAGTACCGGTAAAAGTATGCCTTTTTGCGTCATAAAATGCCTTGCTACCACATTAGGTTACAGACGCTAGTTGAAATTCTGAAAATGAGCAAAATTCTTTTAACACAAAGGGTATGTAGAAAGAAAAGATAGCGGTTATAGGCCGCACCCAAACTTTTCGAGGGTGAAATTTGGATTAAAAAAATGCGCCTTAGTTTCGGGCCAATATGGTACTATAATTATCCACAAGATAAATAAAAAACATAAACCTGGGGATTTGGGCACACGGCGTTCTGGTCGTTAAATAGTCATTCTAATCACTGCGCCAACTCTCCAGTTGAAAATAATAAAGCACTCAAGCGTGTCGACTGTTGACGTAGATTTTTTTTCGTAAACTAAGTCTTTGTGCCCAGACGTCGCTTGGACACATTTAGACTGCAGACCACGACTTGCGCCTTCTTAATGATGGCTCCCCTACTCATTTCAGTGCCGGTCATGTTACCTTTTCTGCCATTGATCTTTCTCTTTCTTCTCCCTCTCTCCTCCCTTCATTACACTGGCCGCCACACGACGACCTTTGTGATAGTGACCATTTCTCGTTGATTATCTCGCTCCCTTCCCGCTCCCCGATGGACAGGTTACCTCGTTGGTCTTTCCAACGCGCCGATTGGCCTCTATACACTGCACAGGTCGTGTTTTCTCCCTCTTTGTCGGGTTGTATTGATGACGTCCTACGTGACATGTCTGACACGATTGTTAGCGCTGCTAACCTTGCTGTCCCGCGCTCATCTGGATCATTTCGTCGCCGGCAAGTCCCATGGTGGAGTACGGCCATAGCCATTGCCATCCGTGATCGCCGTCGAGCTTTGCAACATTTTAAGAGGCACCCATCCGTAGCCAGCGTTACTACCTTTAAACGCCTCCGTGCTAAAGCCCGTTATTTAATCAAACAGAGCAAGCGGATATGTTGGGAACGATTCGTTTCTTCCCTTGGTTCTACTGTCCCTCTGTCACGGGTATGGGCTACACTTCGCTCTCTCCAAGGTTGCCATCGGCAGTCCACCCTCCCAGGCCTTCACCTCCCAGATGGCCTTTGTACAGACCCATTAGTTCTTGCAGAACATCTTGTGACCCATTTTGCAGTGGCCTCAGCATCAGCCTCCTATCCAGCTGCTTTCCTTCATCAAAAACAGCGGGCTGAAGCTTCCACCTTATGTTTCACCCCTTAAGAGTCAGAATCTTACAACGAACCTTTTACTGAATGGGAATTTATTTCTGCACTTTCTTCTTCTCATGATACAGCCCCTGGCCCAGGTTCCATTCATAACCAACTGCTTCAACATCCCAGTGCTCCACAACAGCAACATCATCTTCAGGTGTTTAACCGTATCTGGCTCCAGGGTGACTTCCCTTCTCAGTGGAGGGATAGCATCGTGGTTCCTGTTCTTAAGCCTGGTAAGAACCCCCTATCTGTTGACAGCTATTGGCCAATTAGTTTGACCAATGTTGTTTGTAAGTTACTTGAACGGATGGTAGCCCGTCGGCTCAATTGGGTCCTTGAATCTCGGGGTCTATTGTCCCCTTACCAGTGTGGCTTTCGAGAGGGACGGTCTGCAATCGATCATAACTTCGCTTGGGATCCGCAGTTCGGCAGGCTTTTTCCCAGCGCCGCCATTGGGTTGCAGTGTTTTTTGACCTTCGCAAGGCCTATGACACGGCCTGGCGCCATCACATCTTACTTACCGTTCATCAGTGGGGTCTTTGGGGCCCACTCCCGATTTTTATCCGCCAGTTCCTGTTCCATCGGTCATTCAGAGTTCGAGTTGGTACTGTTTTTAGTTCTCCACGGACCCAAGAGACGGGCATCCTACAGGGTTCTGTCTTGAGTGTCCGTTTTCTCATTGCTATCGATGGACTGTGGCCTCTGTCGGTCCTTTGGTCGCCCCTGCCCTGTATGTGGATGATTTCTGCATTTGGGTTAGTTCCTCTTCGATGGCATTTGCAGAGCGGCAGCTCCAGGGAGCTATACGGCGTGCCCCTGCATGGACCCTATCACATGGGTTCCAATTCTCTCCTCTAAAATCGCGGGTGGTCCACTTCCGTCGCCGTACTACGATCCACCCTGATCCAGAGCTCTATCTCGATGCCCACCGATTGCCTGTGGTCCCACAGTTTCGTTTCCTGGGTCTTCTCTTTGACAACAAGCTCACTTGGCTGCCCCATATCAGACATCTGAACGTAGGATGTTTCCGTAAACTCAATGTCTTTCGCTTCCTTGCCCACTCCTCTTGGGGTGTGGACCGTTCCCTCCTTCTCCGTCTTTATCGTGCTCTAGTTCTGTCTCGCTCGGACTATGGTTGTCAAGTTTATGGTTCAGCTGCTCCTTCCACACTACACGTGCTGGATCCAGTCCACCATCGTGGTATCCGTTTGGCCACCGGTGCCTTCCCTACTAGCCCTGTTGATAGTCTCCTGGTTGAAGCTGGGATCCCCCCACCCCCTTTCTGTTCGGCGGTCCCAGCTTCTGGTGTCTTATGCACTCACTATCCGTTCCTCTCCCACTCATCCTTCCTATTCTATCCTGTTCCCAGACCATGGACGTCGCCCACCCGACCCCCGCCCTCGTCTCTTTGCCGTGATTTTCAGCTTCCTTCTTTGTCCTGCCTTCCTCGCTCCCTTCCCTCCATCCCCCCTTGGTTAGTTCCTTCGCCTCGAATTCGGATGGATCTCTGCCGAGGTCCAAAAGATTCCATCCCCCCCCCACCCCCCATGGTGGTGTTCCGTTCCTTTTTCCGCCAAATTTTATGGGAGTTTCGGGATGCTGTTGTTTTTTACACTGATGGCTCTAAATCTGCTGATCATGTGGGGTATGCCTTCACGTCCTCCGTCGGAATGGAAAATCATCTGCTGCCACCTACATGCGGGGTGTTTACTGCGGAATTGATGGCAATTTCCCAGGCCGTTACCTTTATTAAACAGTCCCAACACAACCGCGTTTTGTTATGTTCAGACTCGATGAGTGGCCTTCTTGCTATTAACCAGTGTTTTTCGCGCCATCCCTTGGTCTCTGCCATCCATGACCATCTCGCTGATATTCACCGTGCTGCTTGTTCCATTGACTTCCTTTGGGTCCCTGGCCATGTGGGTATCCCAGGTAATGAGCTCGCTGATCGTTTGGCTGGGGGAGCAGTCACTTACCGCCCCCCCCCCCCCCCCGTTTTCTGTAACCCCTCCTGTAGAGGATTTACGGCTTCACATCAAATCCCACTTCGCACAGTCATGGGCCAATTCTTGGGAGGCTACTCCCCTGTCTGATAAACTTCGTGCGATTAAGGTGACACCAGGCCCGTGGCGTTCTTCCTTTCGCCTCTCCCGAAAGGACTCGACCACACTGTGTCGTCTCCGCATTGGCCATAGCAGGCTGACCCATGGTTTTCTTTTGCGTGATGAGCCACCCCCACTTTGTGGTTGTGGAGCCTTCCAGTCGGTAGCCCACATTTTGGTTGAATGCCCTCTTCTTTTGGCTCTGCGTGCTAAGCACAGACTCCCCCACACTTTACCTTTGATGTTGGCTGACGATTCCCGGATAGTCTCTCTGGTTCTCGGTTTCCTCCAGGAAAGTGGTTTTTATTCTCAGTTTTAAGGTTTTTAATCTCTCTCTGGTATTGGTGGGGCAGGGCGTTGAGTGTTTGGCTGTCTCCCACTGTAAGCAGTGTTCGGAGATTCCCGATTCATCTCCCTGACCGAAATCCTCTTTTCTTCCCCTTTTACTCTGTTTTTACCCTTTTTTTAAGGCTTGGTTAGTCTCCTTTTCCTATATGTACTTTCTACATTCTAGCGGTTGTGCCCATTAAGTCACAGGTGGTCTTGCCTATGCTGCTTCAGCATAGCGTTGGGTTCGTTCTCTTGCTGACTTCCCTCGTTTTGTTTTTATCATTGACAACATGACTGCCCCTTTACGTTTTTAGCCTTTTCCCTTTTATTGTTCTGACTTTCCTGAGATGTCACATTAGCGGAATGGACCACATGTGAAACAAGGGACTGATGACCTTGCTGTTTGGTCCTTTAAACCTCAAACAACCAACCAACCAATCAATTGTTCCCTTCACTGCCCACACCAGGGGAGGAACGGCGGTCTAAATTACCTGGTGAGACGTATTCTCCTCGATTTCTGGTTTGCACCCAAACAGATGCGGACTCATTTCTGACCACAAAGCCCCAGTTTTTTGTGGAAAATTTAGAGGACAAGTTTGGAGAAGTTGAGGGCATGTCTAAAATGAGGTCTGGAGCAGTCCTCATACAGGCAGCATCCCCAGCACAGTCACAGGCATTGCTTGCTTGTGACAAGCTCGGTGATGTTTCAGTCTCCATTACGCCTCATAATAGCCTCAATATGGTTCAGGAACTTATTTTTCATCGTGACCTGTTGTTACAGTCTGACGACGAGCTCCGCAGAACGCCGCGGTGTCCACTTTGTACGACGTGTCTTCAGGGGACCTAAAGATATTAGGGTCGCCACCGGCGCCTTCATCTTGGCTTTCGAGGGTGACACCTTGCCCAAGAAGGTCAAGGTGGTGATATATCGATGTGATGTTAAGCATTAGGTCCCTCCTCCCATGCACTACTTAAAGTGCTGGAGGTTTGGGCATATGTCATAGAGATGTGACGCCAACTCTACCTGTTGGGATTGTGGACGTGCCTCCCACCCCAACATCCCATGTTCGCCGCCCCCTGTTTGTGTCAATAGCGCACAGAAATATCCACATTGCTCATCAGACTGCGCGGTTTATTAAAAAGAACGGAAGATTATGGAGTATAATACCTTGGACAGACTTACTTACACAGAGGCTAAATGCAAGTACAATCGACTTCACCCTGTGAGCTTTTCATCGCCGTAATCTACAGCCATCCCTGGCGATGAGCCCACAAGCTCAACCGCTTTTTGTGGGCCCTCCAGCCCAGCCGTCTATTCCAGCCCCCCTGATAGTTCGGAATGCCCTCTTCCATTGCTCCCCTGTTTTCAACATCAGGAGTAACAACCCCTCCTTTCTGGGGACTTCAGTCCCCACCTGTGAGCCGTAGAAGTGCTCGCCTCCTCTGGCTCCCCTTGCGTGGAAGGAGTCGCTTGGTTCCCTCCCTTCTGTGGTTACTGCCCCTCCAGATGTCAGCCAGTGACTGAAAAAGCCACCACCTGAGGGGCCATAGGGCTTCCAGGTCTTCCTCGGTCCAAGAGACTGGGTCGGAAAAGCCCACCCAGCCTGATAAACTGAGGGACAAATGGGACCCTACCAAAAAGAAGAAAAAGCAAAAGGTAATAGAGACAGAAAAGGAGTTCACAACTGCACCTGAAGATGATGTGGAGCATCTAGTGTCCACTTAGGAGCTAGATGTTGCTCGACCCACAGCTCCTATGGAAGTTGATCAGGCTACTTCGCAAACGGTGGCGGTGAGCGCTTGTAAGGCGTGACCTATCCGCCCCCCCCCCCCCCCCCCCCAGGTTCTTTCATGTCTTCATAGTTGGATACCAGTATCCTTCAATGGAATTGCCGTGGTTTTTTCCATCACCTTGCTGAGTTGAAACAGCTTTTGTGCCGCTTCCCTGCCACTTGTCTGGCCCTACAGGAAACCTGGTTTCCTGTTCAGCGGACCCCCTCCCTCTGTGGCTACCGGGGTTACTATAAGAACCGCGTAGAACACGACAGGGTGTCTGTGTTAATGTTCTTGCCACTGTTCCTAGTGCCCCAGTGCCTCTTCACATGGCTCTCGAGGCTGTGGCTGTTATAATCTGGGCAGGAATGGAGCTTCCCATCTGTTCCCTCTACCTTCCCCTGGATGAGGTTGTCCCTCTTGCTGACCTAGTGGCCTTTTTCGCCCAGCTGCCCCCGCTGTTCCTCCTTTTGGGGGACTTTAATGCCCACCACCCCTTATGGGGTGGGGCCCAGATCTCTGGCCAGGGTAGGAACATTGAGGCTCTCTGGGCACAGCAGGACATTTGCCTACTTAACACTGGTGCTCCCACATATTTTAGCTTGACTCACGGCACATACTCGGCCATTGACCTCTCTTCTTGTAGCCCAGGTCTCCTTCCATACCTCAGTAGGAGGGTCCACGACGACCTTTGTGGTAGCAACCACTTTCCTATCCTGGTTTCTCTTCTTCAATCCCAACCCCCTGACTAGCTGCCATGATGGTCTCTTCATGGAGCTGATCGTGCAGCCTACACCTCAGCTACTATGGCCATTGCTCTGCTTCCTGGTGACATTGATTTGGCAGTGGACGAGGTCACTATGACCATTGTTCCTGCTGCCAAGGCAACTGTCCCCTGTTCTTCAAGTACTCTAAGGCGTAAGTCAGTCCCTTGGTGGACACCATAGATTGCAGAAGCTATCCGGGACCGCCGCCGAGCCCTGCAGCGACACCGGCGTCATCCTTCCCTCGAGAATCTGGTTGCCTTTAAACGGCTGTGGGCCCGGGCCTGGGCTCGGAGGTTAATCCGGCAGAGGAAACAGGCCTGCTGGGAACAATATGTTCCCACCATACGTTCTCGCACCTCCCCATCTTAGGTGCTGCCACAGGTTCAGCGCATTTTTGGCTTATGCAGTTGTCGTTTTGCACACACCATTGGGAACGATACAACGCCCCGTTTAGTGAATGGGAGTTCCAAAGTGCCCTTACAGCTTGCCCCGATACCTCTCCAGGTCCAGACCGAATTCACAACCAGTTTCTTCGCCATCTCTCGCTGCACTGTCAGAGTGAATTACTCGCCCTGTTTAACCCCATCTGGATTGAGGGCGTTTTCCCAACTCGTTGGCACGATAGCATTACCATCCTGGTGCTGAAACCTGGTGCAGTCCGCTGGTGGTTAATAGCTATCGCCCTATCAGCCTTACCAACGTTATGTGCAAACTCCTGGAACGGATGGTGAGCCGGCGGCTCATGTGGATTCTCGAAGCTCGGGGCCTCCTGACCCAGCAACAGGGGGGCTTCCATCAGGGCCGCTCAGCGATCGACAATTTAGTCTCGATACAGTCGGCTAGTCGTACAGCTTTTACTCGGCGAGAACATCTAGTTGCTGTTTTATTTGATCTTCAGAAGGTGTACGATACCACCTGGCGCCTTCATATCCTTGCTACGCTGCACGAATGGTGCTTACAGGGTCCACTTCCGATTTTTGTACGGAATTCTCTCTCCAATGGCTCCTTTCGGGTTAGAGTTGGCACTTATTTTAGCTCTGCTCATATTGTATTACTCAGCAGCACCATCCACGTTGCAGATCCTCGACCCGATTGTCCATTGTGGCGTCAGACTGGCGACAGGTGCCTTCCGCACTAGTCCGGTGACTAGCCTTCTTGTAGTAGCTGGAATCCCTCCCCTACGATTCCGCCGACAACAATTGCTTGCGTCATACATCGCCCGCGTCCATACCTCGCCCGACCACCCAAACCACAGGCTCCTTTTTCCATCTTCTGCACTGCACTCCCCTCCCAACGACGGCGGCCTAGGTCGGGTTTCCTGATCGCGGTCCGCGTTCGTTCCCTTCTCTCGTCACTCGAGTTTTCCCCCTTCCTCCATCTTTCGGCCCTCTTCTTCCACCCCTCCTTGGTCCCTCCCTCGCTTGCGGCTTTGCTTGGATTTGTCCTGAGACTCCAAGTCCTCCATTCCACCTGCCAGTCTTCGTCAACAATTCATGGCTCTTCTTGCCTCGTTTCGCGAGGCAGATGTAGTCTACACCGATGGTTCTGTAGTCGATGGACGCACTGGGTTTGCTTTCATCCACGGTGACTACGTTGAGCAGCATTCCCTGCCTTGTGGGAGCAGTGTTTTCACTGCGGAGCTGGTTGCTTTTTTTCGTGCACTTGCTCACCTTTCCTGCTGCCCTGGGAAGTCACTTTTCATTTGCAATGACTCCCTGAGTGGATTGCAAGCACTCGACCAGTGTTTTTCTTGGGACCCTTTGGTGCGCGGTATTCAAGATGCTGTTTTTGGTCTCGCAGAGTGTGGTCATTCAGCGACGTTTGTGTGGACCCCAGCCACATCGGCATTCCAGGAAGCGAACGTGTCGATCGGTTGTCCAAGCAGGCCGCCACTTGGCCACCCCTGGAGCTTGGTCTCGTGGAAACAGACCTCCGGTCAGCCCTACATCGCAAGGTCCGTGATGTCTGGAGCTCTGAATGGTCTGTCTTGTACACGCCAAATAAGCTCCACATGGTCAAGTCGTCCATGGACATATGGAATTCATCCTTGAGGAGCACGCGTAGGGACTCAGTTCTCTGCCATCTCCGAATTGGACATACGCGGTTACACATAGCTATCTCCTTCGCCATGAGAACCCAACCAAGTGTCGCTGTGATGCAGGGCTGACAGTGGTCCATCTTCTAATGGACTGCCCCGTTTTAGCCCTGTTGCGGCAGTCCTTTAATTTACCAGCCGCACTTCCTTTAATTCTAGGTGACGATGCCTCTATAGCTGACTCAGTTTTACGTTTTATCCGTGCAGCTGGGTTTTATCACTCTCTAGTGTGGGCGCTCTCGCATGATTTCTCAGGCTACAACCACTCCAGCGACTTACTTGTGACGTGGATACCAAAATAGTGTCTTTTATGGTAACAAGTTGTGTTGGTACCTCTATCAACCGTTTTCAGCTGGAGGTTCTTCGTTTGTAGTTGAGTGGTTGACCTTCTACCTGATCCATCAACCACTGTAGTCTGTTTTACTCTAGTCAACTATTTGCTCTGCTCCTTTTAAGAGTCCTCTATTTTGTGTAATTGCGGTGTTCATTTCAGCTCTGTACCCCTTGGTGTTCCCTCCCTCTGGGTGCAGAGGTTACGCTTTTACTGTATAGGCCTTTTACAAGTATGTCTGTTTGGAACAGGGGACTGATGACCTCGATGTTTAGCCCCCATCAAACCCCAAATAACCAACCACCCCAAATGCGCCCCTGTGGCTGGTCAGAGGGGAGTGGGTTTGTTTATCAGAGCCAGCATGCTGTGCTGGCGGTCTGCACTTCGAGGTTGCAGCATAAACGTAGGCTGTGTTCAGTGGTGCACTGAAATGGTCGCCAGAGGCGGCGAGATGACATAGGCAGACATTTTGATAAAAGTTCATCAGGTGCCTGTCAGTTTTTGGCAGGATCAAGATGGTGAAGTTACGTTCGAATCTATTCTATTACAGAGGTTAGAATTTATTTTACATCATACCCTGCAAACCACGTAATGGTGTGTCAGAGGGTACTTATTGTACCACTAACTGAACCCTCCAACGCTGTTCAACTCGTAAATAGCGCGTGGGAAAAATGATTGTCGGTAAGCCTCTGTATTGGCTCTAATTTCTCGAATTTTCTCCTCATGGTCATTACGCGAAACGTATGTAGGGGGGAAGTAACATGTTTTCAGACTCTTCCCGGAAAGTGCTCTCTTGAAATTTCAATAGTAAATCTCTCCGTGATGTTCAACACTTCTCTTGTAACGTCTGACAGTGGAGTTAGTTGAGCATCTCCGTAACGCTCTCGTGCCAACTAAACGATCCCGTGACGAAACGTGCCGCTTTTCGTTGAATCTTCACTCTGTCCTACCTGGTAGGGATCCCGGCCGGATATATGAACAGTACTCAAGAATGGGTCGAACGAGCGCCTTATAAGCCACTTCCTTCGTGGATGAGTTACAAATCCTTAAGATTCTTCCTGCCAACCTGAGGCTGGCGTCTGCTTTTTCCCACTATTTGTTTTATATGTTCGTACCAAGTAAGGTCGCTCCGTATAGTTACTCCTACATATTTTACGGCAGATATTGTTTCCAGCGGCTTGCCATAAATTTTGTGCCTATACAGTTTTGGATTTCCTGTGTATGCGCAATATGTTAAATTTATTTATGTTCAGGATCAACTGCCAGAGCCTGCACCGTTCATAAACTCTCTGGAGGTCATTCTGAAAATCGTTACTATCTTCCGGCGCTACAGTCTGGAACAACGCGACCGCTACGGTCGCAGGTTCGAATCCTGCCCGTGGCATGGATGTGTGTGATATCCTTAGGTTAGTTAGGTTTAAGTAGTTCTAAGTTCTAGGAGACAGATGACCTCAGAAGTTAACTCCCATAGTGCTCAGAGCCATTTGAACCATATCTTCCGGCGTTGCTGCTTTGCTATAGACGACCGCATCATCTGGGAACAGCTTTAGAGAGCATCCGACGCTTTCTATCAGATTATACTTCCACTGTAAACAGTAACGGTCCTATCGCACTTCCTTGGGGTACACCGGAGATTACGTGCCGATTTTGTTTCGTCAAGAGCGACGTGTTGTGTCTGCAAGGAAGTCTTGATCCAGTCGCAATTTTGCTCCGATACTCGATAAGCTCGATTTTTTTTTTAACTTAACGGAAGTGCGGGACGGTGTCAAATGCTTTCCTGAAGTCAAGGAACACGGAATCAGCTGAGTGCCATTGTCTAAGGCACTGTGGATCTCGTGGAGGAACAGAGAGAGATGAGTTTCGCAGGGGATCTCTGTTTGCGGGATCCATGCTGATTTTTATAGAGGAGATTTTTTCTTCTCCAAGAACGTCATAATTCTTGAGCATAAAGTTTCAAAATTCTACAACAGATACACGTCAATGATATAGGTTTACAACTTTGTACATCTGTCCTACGGCTCTTCTTAAAAACGGGAATGACCTAAGCTTTCTTCCAATCGCTAGGTATCCTTCGTTGCTCAAGCGATCTACAATAAATTACTGCTGGAAGGGGAGCAAGTTCTTTCGCATAATCTTTATAAAATCTTACAGGTATCTCATGTAGTCCTGACGCCTTTCCACTACTAAGCGATTGTACTTGCTTTTTTATTCCGCGATCGGTTATCTCAGTACCTGCCATTTTGACGCTTGTACGACGATTGAAAGGAGGGGCCGTGTTACTATCTCCCGCGGTAAAACAATTTTGGAAGACCGAATTCAGTGTTTCGGTCTTCTCTCTGTCGTCTTTCGTTTCGGTGCCAGTATGGTGACGGAGTGAATGAATAGACGATTTTGACCCACTTACTGATTTTACATACAACCGAAACCTCTTAGGGTTTTTACTCAGATCGGTTGACAAAGTTTTACTTTCAAAGTCATTGAACAATTCTCTCATTGCTCTCCTTATGCTCATTTTCGCTTCGTTCAGCGTTTGTATGTCAGCTAGGTTTTTACTACTCTTGAATCTGAGGTGAAGTTCTCTTTGTTTACGTAGCAATTTTCAAACGCGGCTGTTATTAAGACCTTACTCCGAACACATTTGCCTTGGCATATTGCATGATCCCTTTGAATTCTCCCAATCTATACCTGGCAAGTTGCAGTCACACCCCCCCCCCCCCCCCCATTACAACGTTATGATCAAGAAAATTACTAACGATATTCTGCAAGTTCTATCCGAAGCACTCTACCGCTAAAGGTCCTGACCCAGGTGGTGTATGAAAGCGTCCTATTACCATCTTTGACCGATCTTCGATATTTAACTTCGCCCAGATTGACAGTCTGAAGCCGTGATAATGTCCCAAGATTTTATCGAATTCTTACTTCAATAACCTCCTTGGGCGAGTTGGGTGCCAAGACCCTCTGTGCTTGGAGAAGAGTGCTGCATTGGGTCTTTTGCCAATATTTCTCAGTAAGCGCGTAAACATTACATGAAACACAGATACGAATTACTAATAATAGTAGTGGAAGAAACGCATAAGGACCAGATCTGTGTAAATCTCTGCACACTGTTGTACACAGATAGATGAAAAATTCTTATCCAACCAGTGCAGCAGTTGTGGCATTCTGAGAAACGTGATTTCCTCCACCACGAGTGCTGCTCGATTTTCAGTTTAGACAGACTACACCTTTCCAGTTCTTATGTGAGCAGACAAAATAACTTCACTAAGCTCTAGATTGTATAGTGGAGCTACTTTATTGAATGGCTAATTCTTTGCAAATATTAAATGAGCTTTTACGTAAAATACGATCATGTGTGATGTTAGTGATGATGCCTGTAATGTTGGTGGGAAAGGCACTGGACTGGTGTATTTGGCACCTTACTCCTGTTAATTGTTGACAGCGTATTAGAAAGATGTGTAACTGTTTTTCACTTTTTAGTGAATGACCAAAAAGTTACCGGTCTTATATCACCACTGATGGTGTTACCAGTGGACTTCATAAGCAGTTTACATTGAGGAATTGCTGGCAATTGTAGTGCGGGCTGCATTCAGTGCAGCCATTTACTACACATCCACAGTATGTCTTCAAAAATGGGTGTAAATGTGTCTGATAGAATGTAACTGATAGTGTTGAAGCCTAGAATAGTAATCTACTATAATACTTTGCTTGACATTCCACGAAAGGTCTGAAATTCTATAATACCACCGTGACCAACTATTTTGTTGCTGAGGAAAACAGTATGTTTTAGGAGAGCTGAGGCTGAGGTGATGCAATTGATACAGCTCATGCCATGAAAAGTATTTCAGACAGTGACAGTGTAGATAATGAAACCGATATTGTCGAATACATACTGAAAGCACATTACATGTGGATACGGTTCTTCAGTGTGGTAGACAATTCACAGCTCCAGCTGTTGAACCATTTTACATGATAGCGCACTTAAAAATTGTAAATACTTTGTTTACTTAAGTCATAGAACTGGACAGGAAATACTGGAGAGGTATAGTTTGTATGTAAACTGAAAAGCGAGCAGAGCTCCTGGTGGTGGGAAGCTGCGTTTCCTGGGAGACCACTACCATACAGGACGACTTAGAATTATTTTCCCCTCTAACAGTGTAGAATATACCCCCAGTGTGCAGCTATTTGCGTAGATTCTGACCATATGCATAACGTCCGTTAGCGTTCTTAGTAACTCGTGTCTGCATTTCGTGTCGTGCTAACAAACTTTGTGCAATATACACTCCCAGAGAATATCTGCACAGCCAGTGATTCACAAGGCCCGCTGTGAGGGGGGTCTGTATAACATTGCGAAACAACCTGTAGTTGTTTCCTGTAACTTAGTGGGGTACATATTGGGGAATCAACTGCTCGACCTTCAGTTTAGACATATGAGGGAGGGAAGTGCGTGAACACAATCCAGCGCTCTACCTTCCCTCCTGATTCTACCTCCGCCCCCCCCCCCCCCCCCCCACATCTGACCACTCCATCCTGTTAAACTCCAGAATTCAATTCATCCGCCCCCTGCGGGTCCGGGGGTTACAATAGGCCCGAGGTATTCCTGCCTGTCGACTAAAAGGAGTCTCACACGTTTCGGCCTTTGTGATGGTCCCCTGTGGGGTTTGACCTCAATTTCTCTCAATTTTCCCAAAGAGCGAGCCAATTGGGGAAGGGCGCCTTACATGGTGCATCGTGTCCATCATGCCTTCAGATCTTTAGCCAACTTTCGTGTCATCGCACTGCAGTCCAGTTCATCCTCCATCTCTTGGGCGAGGACGCCTTCCTAGGTGCGTTTTCCACAACACACCATGAGTGTCGCTTTCTGCACCGAAGATGACCATGGACTTCCTAGCACCTCATATTCAGCACGTTAGCCAGTCCGTTGTGTGGGGCCGCCATGTAACCTGTTGGTAGCCCCCAGACAACACAGGGATTGTTCTGCTGATGCCTGCGCCGTTAACTCCCCACGTATGCCAAGGAATAGATGCCAGTCATCCTGGGGCATCGGGACTCCCAGCAATGGCTATCCTGCCAGGTGGCCTTTGTTGTGGCTGGGTGGCGCCTGTGGGGAGGGCCTCTGGTTGGAGTGGGTGGCATCAGAGCGGATGATGAGTGGTGAAACGTACCACGTCATCACTTGCTGGTGATCAGACACCAGCAGTCTCTAAGCATTCCAAGTCTCAGTACAATGCGACAAAGTATGACCCTAAATCATGCCCCTCCCTGGCCACGCAATGGGAGGTATGCCAGGCTAAGGATGGCAGTGAAGCTTATTCGCCCAGGTAACTCGTATGTATGAGAACTGATAGGGTCTCCTTTGTTTTGATGAGTCCAGTTTTTTAGAGCGTTTAGAGGACAAGTTTAGGGAGAGGGCTTGTACAAAATGCGCTTTGGGTCAGTCTTGATAAAAACAGCATCCTCTGCTCAGTCATGGACTTTACTCACTTGTAACAAGTTGAGGGATGTATCTATTCCTATCACGCCATGTAAGAGCTTAAATATGGTTCAGGGTATTATGTTCTACAGGGACCTTCTTTTGCAGTTTGACGACGAGGTGCGCGCCAATTCAGAGTGGCGAGGTGTTCATCTCGTGCGGCGCGTCCATCAGGGTCCAAGGAGTAAGCATCTTACCCAAGAAGGTCAAGGTATGGTCTACGGCTGGAAAGTCGAGCCATATATCCCTCCCCCCGATATCTTCCCGCTGTACTTCAGGCATCACATGTCGAGATAGTGGACGCCCATCACATCCCAATAATCCATGTGACCCGCCTCCCATCTGTGTCAGATGTGGAGAGCATCATTCACCTGCAGGATTTTACAGAAAGAGAGGAAAATCATGGAATAAAAGATCCTGGACCGCCTGACCTACACTGATGCTAAGAGAAAATATAATCACTAAACCTTTTGGCTATTACCTCCTCATATGCTGCCACTATGAGAACAGCCACATCGGTTCTACGAATTCCATTCGGCTCTGAGCCAGAAGGCTACACTTGCCCCCTTGATTTTGGGGGGGGGGGGGAGGGTGACACTTCCAGCCCTGTTGCTCCCACACCACCTACCTTGGGAGTATCCCCCCCCCCCCAAAAAAAAAACCATCAGGGACACCAGTCCTCACATCTCAGCTGGAGAAGTGTAAGTCTTCTTCAGCTCATCTAGCCCTGGAGTCACTCCCTTAGGAGGTTTCTGCTAATGGGAAAGATGATACCCACCAGTGGCTGATGTGCCCAAAAGCAGCTCGCCCTAGAGCTTCACGATCATCCTCAGTCCCAGAGACGGAATCAGTGAAGTCCTCCCAGACAGAGAAACCGAAAGAGCAGCGTGAAAAGTCCAGAAACAAGACCCCTAAGACCAAGGAAATTGCAGTGGCTCCCACACCACTGCTGCCTAAAAGCTCAGCGTCTTGGCATGTTGTGGAGATTCTGGCATCTGCTGAGGACCTAGATCTCGCCGGACCCTCAGACACAATGGATATAGACTGCTCAAGCAATAAGTCGGAGGCTTAAACTGCCTCATTGAATGACTATTCCATGCCTTCCCAGTCTCACGATGTCATCCTCCAGTGGAATTGCGGCTGTTTCTTTCCACTGCTTGGGTGAGCTATGGCAACTGTTAAGCTTTAACATGCTTTCTGCATTCCCCTTCAGGAAACCTGGTTTCCGGCAATGTGGAGCCCTGCCTTGGACAGCTATGAGGGATATTACAGAAACCATAGCGACTACAGTATCAGGTGGAGTTTGCGTCTATGTCCTAAACTCAGACTGTAGTGAAACTGTGCCCCCTTCAAACCCCTCATGAAGCTGTGGCTGTCAGAATAAGGACGACGCAGGAAATAACTATGTGCAATGTATATCTTCCTCCAGATGGTGCAGTGTCCCTGAATGTATTAGCTGCTGCTGCACTGATTGGAAGGGAAAGTCCTCTCATTCACTACACGCCACAGTGAAGCCTATAACGCAACATTTACAGAGTGGGAGCGCTCCTCAGTGCCCTTACTCTTTGCCCCGGCACAGCTCCTGAGCCAGATTAGCGCCACCGTCAGATGATTAAACATCTCTCATCTAACTACAAGCGACATCTCCTTGTCATCTTCAACCAGATATGGTGCGATGGCGTCTTTCCAACGCAATGGTGGGAGGGCACTATCATTCCGGTGTTTAAACCCAGAAAAACCCGCTTCATATGGATAGCTATCAACTCATCGGCCTCACCAGCGTTCTTTGTAAGCCGCTGGAATGTATGGTATGTCAGCGGTTGGGTTGGGTCCAGGAGTCACGTGCCCTACTGGCTCGATGTCGGACGGCTTCCGCCAGGGTCGCTCTGCCACTGATAATCTTGTGTCCCTCGAGTCTGCCATCCGAACAGCCTTTTCCAGACGCCAACAACTGATTGCCGTCTTTTTTTGATTTACGAAAAGCATATCACACGACCTGGCGACATCATAGCCAAGCCACATTATACGAGTGGGGTCTCAGAGGCTTGCACTAGATTTTTATCCAAGGCTTCCTGTCACTGTGTCCAAGTCGGTGCCTCCCATAGTCCCCATCATATACAGGAAAATGTGGTCCCGCAGGGCTCGGTATTGAGTGTATCTCTATTTTTAGTGGCCATTAATGGTTTAGCAGCAGCTTTAGGGCCGTCTGTCTCACCTTCTCAGTATGCAGACAACTTCTGCATTTCGTACTGCTGCACAAGTACCGGTGTTGCTGAACGGCGCCTACAGGGAGCCATCCACAAGACACCGCTATGCGCTCTAGCCCAAGGTTTACAGTTTTCGGCCGCAAAGTCGTTTGTTACGCACTTCTGTCGGCGTCGTACCGTTCATCCAGAACCAGAACTTTACCGTAATTACGATCCACACACTGCAGCGGAGACATTTCGATTCTTAGGACTGGTTTTCGACCCGTCTTTGACATGGCTTCCTAACCTTCGTCAGTTTAAGGAGAAGTGATGGCAGCACCTCAATGCCCTCCATTGCCTGAGAAACACCAATTGGGGTGCAGATCGCTCTACGCTGCTGCAGCTCCACAGAGCCCTTGTTCGATCCCGCCTTGACTACGGGAGTCTGGTTTATGGTTCAGCGGCACCCTCAGCGTTGCGATTACTCGACCCAGTGCACAATGGTGGCGTCCGCCTAGCAACAGGAGCTTTTAGGACGAGTCCTGTGACCAGCATCCTGGTGGAGGCCGGAGTCCGTCCATTGCAGGACAGACGTGAGAAATTGTTCTCCCGTTACGTTGCACACGTTTGTAGGTCCCCTGCACATTGGAATTACCATCTTTTCTTCCCGCCCACGGCGGTTCATCTCCCTCATCGACGGCCCAGGTTCGGTCTTACAGTTACACTTTGTGTGCAATCCCTTCTCTCCGAACTAGAGCCTATACTTGAGGTTCAGTCACGGATACCTCCATGGTGTACACCTAGGTCGCGGCTTCGCCTGGACATTTCATACGGCCCTAAGGACTAAGTTAACCCTGCGACTCTCTGCTGTCACTTCCTCTCGATATTCTCGACATGTACCGGGGCCATGTAGTGGTTTACACCGATGGATCGATGGCTGATGGTCACGTTGTCTTGTCCTATGTTCTTGTAGGACATATAGAACAGCACTCCTTGCCAGGTGGCTGCGGTGTTTTCACCACGTAGCTGGCGGCCATATCTCGTGCTCTAAAGTACTTTGGCTCATGCCCAGGCGAGTCATTTCTCCTACGTACTGACTCCTCGGGCAGCTATCAACCAGTGCTACCCTCGTCATCCAAGAGTCCATCTATGCCCTGGAACGGTGCAGTCGTTCAGTAGTGTTTTTCTAGACCCCAGGTCACGTCGGAATCCCAGGCAACGAATTCGCCGACAGGCTGGCCAGACAGGCTATACGGAAACCGCTTAGGCAGATTGGTTTCTCTGAACCTGACCTGCGTTCGGTATTATGCCGCAGGGTTTTGCGGCTTTGGGAGAGAGAATGACATAACCTCAGTATGCACAAGAAGCTGTGTGCCATTGAGGAAACTACGAATGTGTGGAAGACCTCCGTGTGCGCCTTTCGCAGGGACTCTGGTTCTGTCGGCTCTGCTTTGGCCATACGTGGCTGACGCATGGTTACCTCTTCCGTCGCGAGGACCCACCACGGTGTCGCTGTGGCTCACGAATGACGGTAGTCCATGTCTTGCTGGAATGCCCACTTTTAGCCGCTCTGCGGCGGAAGTTTAACTTTTCCAGCACCCTACCTTCGGTGTTGGGCGACAATGCCTCAACAGCAGCTTTAGTTTTAAGTTTTATTCGTGAGGATCAGTTTTATCATTTGCTCTAAGTTTTAGCACATGTCCTTTGTTCCTGTGTCCTCCACCCTAGTGCTTTCAGGGCGGAGGATTTAATGTGTTGCGGAGTGGCTGGCTTTTCCTTTTTATCCTCATGGTCAGCCAGCCAAGGTAACATTCTTTCTTGTTTTAACTTCTTCTACCTGTTTCTTGCGTCTTTGTGGTTTTATTGCCCCTTTTGTCCGTTTAAGTATTTGTTGCCCTTCAGTCGTTGTTGTGGTTTTCCCTTTCATTCTGTTTTGTGTTGTAAGTCTCATTGTGTTATTCTCACCCATGTGACATTGTTCCCTTCGAAACAAGTGACCGATGACCTTGTAGTTTGGTCTCTTGCCCCTTTTTTAAACCACCAACCAAGAATTTATCACGTAATACGACTATACTGCACTTACATGTGGCACACATTTAATATTCCTTTCCAACCCTGTTCATTCAATGATAAACAGTAATTTTATATAGTTACAACAACAATTTTGAGGTTTTCCCATCCTCTGCAACGCGGAAAGTGCGGCTGGTTATAATTAAAGTGCAGCTACTCACGGAGGTCCAGTGTGGGTTACAGTGCTGCACTGAGAATATCACAGACTGAAATGTCTGAGGAGAGGCCCGATGTCTTTGGTGGTGGTGGTGGTGGTGGTGGTATTCGAAAACACAGATGTGATCGTTGTGGCACCTGGAAGAGGAAGGCGTCCTGTCCTGGGTGAAGCGACTGATGAGGTTACTGTTGCTGTAACTGGGTAGTACTATTGTTCGTGGAGTGTCACGGGAGTGGAGTGCCAAGAGTACAGAAAGTATTGCAATTTGTTTTACACTGGTACACACATAAGATCAATACGGTGCGGCGATTGGAACCTCATGATCCAAATCAACGTTCTGAATTTGCCCTTCGGTTCCTGTCATGGATCAAAGTTGATGGCATTTAGCCGGGCAGCATTCTGTGAAGTACCGAGATACATTTCACACTACAAGGAGCAGTGAATACATAGGACTGCCAACTTTGGGGTTCTGTTAAACCTCGTGCTGAGCACAAAGTGCCATTGCAATCGTCGTATGTGACTGTGTGGTGGGTATTCACAAGCACTTTATTCTCAGTCCGTTCTTCTTTGAAGAGACTGCACCCAGAGGGCCTGTCAGGTGTAAAGTGATGTCCGTATGTTTCAAAATCTACTTGTACAGCATGTGATTCCTGCTGTGGAAGAGTGCAACCGTATAGTAACCACGGTTTTCATGCAAGACGGGGCACCGCCTCACGTCACTCACCCAGTGAAAGATCTGCTTAATGCAACCTTCCAAGAACATGTTATCTCTAGAGGTTTTCCAGATACATGGCTTGCAAGATCATATGATCTGAATCTGTGACTTTCGGCTCTGAACGCGTTTACCAGGGACAATTTCGGTCTCTACCTAATCTGAAGGCCAGTATGCAGGAAAATATTGCTCACATTCTATTAGAACTGCTGCGAGCAACTGGCGATGCAGTCATTTTATGGATGCAGCATCTCGTCGATACCTCCGGTGCTCATACTGAAAAAGTTGTGTATTCGGGATTAATAATGTAATACACTTTTTAGACCTTTCCTTTGCACCTCCTGTTCCTAGTCCATTATATACGAAAACATACCTATACTTCTTTCTTGCATTCACAGCTTCAAATTGGCACCTGGTTGCCAAAATGGAAACTATTTTTTTCCAGCGTAAATCGGTCCCGCATTAACGCTTTAGCATAGCAACCAAGTTTCGCTGCTATACGGTAATTACAGTCCACACTGGGCCCCTGTGAATAACTGCTCTTTAATTGTAACCACCAGATCTTAGTCTTGGATAAAAAATGAATAGGACCACTGTTGTAGGATATATAATGTAGTTTAATTTTGAACTGGGAAAAATTTTCGCAGTTTTGGAGTTACACGAGAAAAAGATAAATACCCTTAAACACCACCAAGCCCAACGTTCACACTCCACAGGTCAGGATTTTTTTGTATGTTATTCACTAAACCCTTCCTAATTCTTTGTAAAAATCTGAAACTGCACGATTTTTCCCTAATTTTTTTTTTCGTTGACTGGACAAAAGATAAGAGCCTCGTAATTTGCGGGTCTACAGGGCCCTTGACACGTCTCAACAGACATTGTTTGCAACGACACTCTGCGCATCCTGGTCTGCAGTATTCAGTTCCCACTTACACCTTCGAACCGCAATGCAACTTTTGCACAGCCCTGAATCAGAGTGTAGGAAATTTTAAGGCCATGGGTAAATTGATTTGTTTAAGAGATGATGATTTTGTCTAGTGTTATTTCGGAAGCTGAGTGATGTAAGTACGGAGGAGGTGGACAAAAGTGGCTTAAAAAAAAAAACTGAACAGGACCGGCTTAACTACCTGGGACGAAGAAACAGTGTCTTGAAACGATATTTTAATGAGAAAATGTAAAAATGCGTTGAAATTCTTAGAGTAACACTGAAATATTTGACAACTAGCAAACACCATGCTGATCCAAAATTTACTGCTGTATTATTACCGTCATCGTTCAACCACATCATTCAGGAAATGTGTCCTGCCATATATAAAGTAGCCTCTGGTCTGTGTAAGTTCAAGGGCCGCTAGAATTCGCGCAGGCCGAACACGGCTAGCAACACAGAAAATTTTTTTACTCTGCGAACACTCACACGCTGTGATTTGTCTCTACAACCAATATCTGTATAGACAAGACGGTGCACATATATGAGCGTGTAAAGGGCTCTTACGTCACCAATTAAGATGAGCTTGCGTTTTTGTCAGCGCTTAGAATTAGTAGCGGCTTTCTTCACAGTAGATTTTCAAAGGGTAAACTAGAAACTATTGCTGCTCAACATATGAGGTCTCATTTCCTTATTCTTCTCTCTCTACCACCCACTGCGGGTCTGGGGGTAAGAATAGGTATGAGGTATTCCTGCCTGTCGTAAGATGCGACTAAAAGGAGTTTAAAACGTTTCGGCCTGTATGTGATGGTCCCCTGTAGGGTTTGACCGCAATTCTTCAAAATTTTCCTGAAGAGCGAGCAAAGTTGGGAAGAGCGCCTTACATGGTACATTGCATCCATCGTGCATTGAGATCTTTGGCCCACTTTCTCGTCGTCACATTGCAGTCCCTCCCATTCTCCATCTCTTGGGTGCAGACACATTCCTGGGTGAGTTTTCTACCATGCACTATGCAGTGTAGCTTTCTGCGTCGACGATGACCATGGACTTCTCTGCACCTGATATCCAGCACGGTAGCCAGTTCGTTGTGGTGGGGCCACCTTGTACCCTGTTGGTTGTAGCCCTTGACCACACAGGGATCGCTCTGCTGATGTCTGCGCCGTTAACTGGCCACGTATGCCAAGGGGCAGATGCCCATCCCCCTGGGGCATCGGGACTCCCGACAATGGCCATCCTGCCAGGTGGCCTTTGCTGCAGCTGGGTGGCACCTGTGGGGAGGGGCCCCTGGTCGGAGTGGGTGGCATCAGGATGGATGACATGCGATAAAGTGTAGTCCATCATCTCTTGCTGGTGGTGAAACACCAGCAGTCTCTAAGCGTTCACGAGCTCAATTCAATGCACAGAAGTATGACCCCAAATCGTTCACCTACCTGCTTACAACATGGGAGGAATGTCACACTAAGGATGGCAGCGGATCTTATTCACCCTGGTACCTTGTATGTTCGAGAGCTGATGGGGAATCTTTAATGCCAATGAATCCTCAGTTTATTGTTGAGCATTTAGAGGACAAGTTTGGGGAAGTGGAGGGCTTGTCCAAAATGAGATCTGGGTCAGTCTTGATCAAAACAGCATCTTCTGCCCAGTCACGGGCGTTACTGGCGTGTGACGAGCTGGGGGATGTTTTTGTAACCATCACGCCACATAAGAGCTTAAATATAGTCCAGGGTATCATATTTCACAGGGACCTCCTTTTGCAGTCCGACAATGAGCCGCGCGCCAATTTAGAGCAGCGAAGTGTACATTTGGTCCAGCATGTCCACTGGGGTCCAAAGGATCATCAGGTTGTCACCGGTGCCTTCATCTTGGCCTTCGAGGGTGATACATTGCCCGAGGAGGCCAATGTGATGGTCTACCACTGTGATGTAAATCTCTATATCCCTCCTTTGATGCGGTGCTTTAAGTACTGGAAGTTTGGCCATATGTCTTCCCGCTGTGCTTCCAGACTCACAAGTACAGATTGCAGACGTCCATCACATCCCAATACTGCATGTGCTCCGCCTCCCATCTGTGTCAACTGCAGAGAGCAGCATTCACCTTGCTCGCAGGATTGTACAGAAAGAGTGGAAAATCATGGAATAAAAGTCCCTGGACCAGCTGACCTACACTGAGGCTAAGAGGAAATTTGAGCCCCTACACACTGTCTGACCACCTCTTGCGCCACCACTACGAGAACAGTTGTCGCCTCATCAGTTCCTCGCATTCCTGTCGCCTCTCAGAACCAGGAGACTACACCTGCCCCATTGATGGTGGGGAACTTCCCTCCCTGTTGCTCCTGCACTACCTACTTCCAGAGCAACCCAACCCCCCCCCCCCCCATAACCATCGGGGATATCAGTCTGCACTTCTGAGCTGGAGAAGCGTAAGTCTTCTTCGGCTCCTCTCGCTAGGATGGGGTCCCTTGGGTCACCACCTTCCAAGGTTTCTGCTAGTAGGAAAGATGACACCCACGAGTGGCTGAAGAGCCCAAAAACAGCTGGTAGTAGGACTTCACACTCACTCTCAGTCCCAGAGATTGAGCCAGTGAAGTCCTCCCAGTCAGGAAAACCCAAGGAGCAAGGAGATAACTCAAAAAAGAAGGTCCCCAAGACCAAGGGAATCGCGATGGCACCCACACCACGCTATCTGTAAGCTCTGCGTCTGCAGATGAGATGGAGATTCTGGCATCTGCTGAGGACCTAGATTTCGCCGGACCCTCAGGCATAATGTATATAGACTTCTCAGGCAAAAAGTCGATGGCAGCAGGTGACCCTGAGGTGTAAACTGCCTCACTGAGTGTTCCACTCATTCTCAGTCTAACGACGTCATCCTCCAGTGGAACTGAGGTGGTTTTTTCCACCGCCTGGCTGAGGTACAGCAACTGTTAAACTTTAAACCTGCTTTCTGCAATGCTCTCCAGGAGTCCTGGTTCCTGTAAATGCGGACTCCTGCTCTCTGCTGCTATAAGGGATTCTACAGGAACCATAGCGACTAAAAATAGTGTCAGGTGGAGTTTGCGTTTGTCTTCAACTCAGTCTGTAGTGAAACTGTGCCCCTTCAAACCCCTCTTGAAGCTGTGGCTGTCAGAATAAGGATGACAGGAAATAACACAATGCAATGTATATCTTCCTCCAGATAGTGCAGTTAATACATTCAGGCATACTGCATTGATTGATCAACTCCCTAAACCTTTCGTACGTTTGGGAGATTTTAACACCCATAACCCCTTCTGAGATGGCAATGTGCTTACTGGCCCAGGCAGAGATGTCGAAACTTTACTGTCTCAGTTCGATCTGTGCCTGTTAAATACTGTGGCTGCCACACATTTCAGTGTGGATCATAGTAGTTACTTGGCCATTGATTTATGAATTTGCAGCCCAGGACTTCTCCCATCAAGCCAAGAGCAGCTCTAAGCCCAAGGAACGCGCGGTGGTAGCCACCCCGATCTCGCCGGTCCCTCAGACGCCGTGAATAGCAATAGCACTAGCACGGGTGCTCAATCGGAGGCAGCAGGTGACCCAGCGGCGTAATCTGCCGTCCCAGTCCCGGCACGCCTTTCTCAGCCATGGACAAAACCATCCTCCAGTGGAACTGCAGCGGTTTCTTCCACCATCTAGCTGAGCTCCGCCAACTTATCAGCCTTCACCCTTTCCTCTGCATTGCTCTGCAGGAAACTTGGTTTCCAGCAATGCGCACCCCCGCCCTCCGTGGCTATCGGGGTTATTATAAGAACCGAGCAGCTTATGAAAGGGTGTCTGGTGGCGTCTGCATCTATGTCCTTAACTCACTTCACAGCGAGTCTGTCCCTCTCCAAACAGCTTTAGAGGCTGTCGCTGTTAGGGTGTGGACGCCGCAGGCTCTTACCATCTGCAGTCTTTACCTTCCACCGGAGGGTGATGTCGCGCAGCATGTCCTGGCTGCGCTGATAGCCCAATTGCCGCCACCTTTTTTATTACTGGGCGACTTTAACGCCCATAACCCTCTGTGGGGTGGGTCAGTGGCAACAGGTCGAGGCGCCACCGTTGAGCATTTATTGTCGCAGCTCGATCTCTCGATTTTGAATGATGGTGCCTCCACACACTTCAGTGTGGCGCATGGCACCTACCCCGCCATTGACCTTTCAATCTGTAGCCCTAGCCTCTTACCATCTGTCCACTGGAGTGTGCATGACGACCTGTGTGGTAGTGAGCACTTTCCGATTTTTCTGTCACTACCACAGCGTCACTCTTCTGGGCGCCCTAGCAGATGGGCTATGAATAAGGCTGACTGGGACTTGTTCTCCTCCACTGCCGCTATTGAGCCTCTCTCAACTGATGCCATTGATGTGGTGGTTACATCGGTCACCGCCGGCATCGTCACTGCCGCCGAGTCTGCCATTCCCCGTTCTTCTGGGTCCCCTCGGCGGAGGGCTGTGCCTTGGTGGTCGCCTGAGATCGCTGAAGCGATTAAGGATCGCCGGCGGGCACTCCAGCGTCACAAGCGACATCCCTCCATGGACCACCTTATCGCCTTTAAACGGCTGCGTGCGCGGGCCCGCCTCCTTATCCGCCAAGGCAAGAAGGAGTGCTGGGAGCGGTATGTGTCCACCATTGGACTCCATGTCACTCCATCGCAGGTCTGGGCCAAGATTCGACGGGTCTTCGGCTATCGGACCCCTGCCAGCGTCCCTGCGCTCTCACTGAATGGAGCAGTTTGTACTGACTCCGACGTCATTGCAAACCGCTTAGCAGAGCATTTTGCTATGAGTTCCGCTTCTGCGAATTACCCCCAGGCCTTCCGCTCCATTAAAGAGCGGATGGAACGTCGGAGCCTTTCTTTTCGCACCAACGCTTCTGAACCCTACAACGCTCCATTCAGTGAGTGGGAATTTCAGAGTGCCCTTGCCGCTTGCCCTGATACCGCTCCCGGGCCAGATCGCATCCACTGTCAGATGCTGAAACACCTTTCAGTGGACTGCAAGCGACGCCTCCTAGACCTTTACACCCGTCTCTGGGTCGAGGGTGAGTTTCCATCGCAATGGCGGGAAAGTATTGTCATCCCCATTTTGAAACCTGGAAAGAACCCTCTGGAGGTGGACAGCTACCGCCCCATTAGCCTCACCAACGTTCTTTGTAAGCTTCTCGAACGGATGGTGAGCCGGCGCTTAAATTGGGTACTGGAGTCTCGGGGCCTTCTGGCTCCGTCTCAGGGTGGGTTCCGGAAAGGCCGCTCCGCCGCCGACAATCTGGTGAGCCTGGAGTCGGCCATCCGTACTGCCTTTGCCCGCCGTCAGCACCTGGTCGCTGTCTTTTTCGACATGCGGAAGGCGTACGATACGACATGGCGTCATCACATCCTTTCTACGCTTCATGGATGGGGTCTTCGGGGCCCTCTGCCGATCTTTATCCGCAATTTCCTGTCGTATCGTACCTTCCGCGTGCAAGTCGCAGCCTCCTATAGTTCCACCCACGTCCAGGAGAACGGTGTGCCACAGGGTTCTGATTTAAGTGTCTGTCTGTTTTTAATAGCCATTAACGGGCTCGCTGCGGCCGTGGGAAATTCTGTCTCTGCTTCCCTGTATGCTGACGACTTCTGCCTTTATTACAGCTCTCCTGGCATTGCAGCTGTTGAACGTCAGCTACAGGGCGCTATCCGTACGGCGCAGTCTTGGGCTGTAGCGCATGGGTTTCAGTTTTCGGCAGCCAAGACCCGCGTTATGCATTTCTGCCGGCGCCGAACAGTCCATCCTGAGCCGCGGCTTTATCTTGGCAACGAACTCCTTGCTGTGGTGGAAACCCACAGGTTTTTGGGGGTGGTTTTCGATGCCCGGTTGACTTGGCTGCCTCATATCCGGCAGCTTAAACAGACGTGTTGGCGGCATCTCAACGCTGTGAGATGCTTGAGCCACACCCGCTGGGGCGCCGACCGCTCTACCCTGTTGCGGCTCTACCAGGCGTTAATCCAGTCCCGTCTGGATTATGGGAGCCTGGCTTATGGCTCAGCATCCCCATCTGCGTTACGGGTGCTGGACCCAATTCTCCACAGCGGGATACGCCTTGCCACTGGTGCTTTCCGCACCAGCCCTGTGGACAGTGTGCTAGTGGAGGCAGGTGTACCCCCACTGCGGTTCCGGCGCCAACGTTTGCTGGCCGCTTATGCTGCCCATGTTCTAAGCTTGCCCGGGCATCCAAATTATCGTGTCCTGTTCCCGCAGTCAGTCGTCCATCTGCCAGACCGTCGGCCCCGGTCGGGTTGTCCGATCGCCGTACGCGTCAAGGAGCTTCTCTGTGGGCTTGGGTTTTTCCCTGTTCCACCTCCTTTCCGGGCGCCTCTGCGTACACCCCCGTGGTGTGTTCCTCGCCCTTGCCTTCGGCTCGACTTGGCACAGGGCTCGAAGGACTCGGTCCCTCCAGAGGCCTTCCGCCGCCGCTTTTATTCCATCCTGGCCACGTATCAGGGCTCTGGAATTGTTTACACCGACGGTTCGATGGTTGCTGGTCGTGTCGGGTATGCGCTAACTCTAGGGGACCATTCCGAACAACGGTCCTTGGCGGCTGGCTGCAGCGTTTACACTGCTGAGCTAGTCGCCATCTTTAGAGCCCTAGAGTATATCCGCTCCTGCTCAGGTGAGTCCTTCGTTATCTGTAGCGATTCCCTGAGCGGTTTACGAGCTCTCGACCAGTGTTTTCCTCGTTCTCGTCTGGTGATGGCTATCCATGAGTCCCTGCATACTCTTGCGCGTTGCGGCCGCTCTGTGGTCTTTGTGTGGACCCCCGGTCATGTCGGTATCCCGGGCAATGAACATGTTGACCGCCTGGCGAAAGAGGCCACGAATAAACCATCTCTGGATGTTGGCCTCCCAGAGGCTGATTTGCGGGCAGTCCTCCGCCGAAAAGTTTTTGCGCTTTGGGACGCTGAATGGCGCGATCGGATTACACCCAATAAACTCCGTGCCATTAAGGAGACGACGACTGTGTGGTGGTCCTCCATGCGAGCCAACCGCAGGGACTCAGTCGTCCTTTGTCGGCTCCGCATTGGCCACTCCCGGCTAACACACAGTTATTTACTGCGCCAGGAGGACCCTCCTGTATGTCGCTGCGGGGCGGCTTTGACGGTGGCCCACATTCTGTTGGCCTGCCCCCTTTTAGCTGTGGTCAGGCAGACATTTGCGCTGCCTGATACGCTCCCTGCCGTTTTATCCGATGACCCTGTTATGGCTGCCTTAGTTTTACGTTTTATTCGGGCAGGGAGTTTTTATTCTTTCCTCTGAGTGTTTCTGTTTTATTTTATTTTTTGTTTTGATTCTGGCCTTTGGCCTATGATTTTACACTGATCTTTTAATGTGTTTCTAAGTGGTTGGCTTTTCCTTTTTTATTTCTATGGTCGGCCAACCACTGTCTCACTCTGTGTGGTTTTAGTTCGTTTTGTCTTGTCCTTGTCTCCGTTTCTTTTGTTCTGTATCGTCTGTGTCTATTCTGTTCCTCGTTTTTATTCTCTGTGGATGTTCTTTGTCTTTGGAAAAAGGGACCGATGACCGTAGCAGTCTGGTCCCTTTCATCCCCCAAACCAACCAACCCATCAAGCCACTGAAGAGCACATGACCTGTTTAGTAGTGACCACTTCCCCATCTCTCTGTCACTGCCCTGGTACCAGGCCCACGGACGCTTGCCCAGTTGGGCTTTAAATGAGATAGACTGGGAAATTTTCACCTCTGCTGTCACCGTTGAATCTCCCCCACATGGTAACATCGAAGTGATGGTTGAACAGGTGACTACAAGAATCGTTCCTGTGGCAGAAAACACGATCCCTCGCTATTTAGGGTGCCCCCGCCGAAAGGCAGTCCCTTGGTGGTCGCCGGAAGTCGCTGAAACGATTAAGGAGCATCGGCGAGCTCTACAGTGGCGTAAGCGGCACCCTTCCCTGCAGCACCTCATAGCCTTTAAATGGCTCCGTGCCCCAGTTCGTCAACTTAAATAAACGACGGAAGCAGGAGTGTTGGGAGAGATGTCTCGACCATTGGGTCATACCATACGTCACCTTCCCAAGTCTGGGCCAAAATCAAACGTGTTTTCGGGTACCAGACCCAAACAGGTGTTCCTGGTGTTAACATAAATAGCTTCTTACCTACTGTGATTGCCGAGCGCTTTGCTGAGCACTGTGCTCGAGCCTCTGCATCAGAGAATTACCCCCAGCCTTTCGCACTGTCAAATGGCAGCTGGAAGGGAAAGTCCTCTCATTCACTACATGCCACAGTGAATCCTATAAAGCCCCACTTAGAGTTGGAGCTCGTCAGTGGTCTTGCACATTGCCCTGACACAGCCACTGGGCCAGATGGGATCTACAGCCAGATGTTTAATCATCTCTCATCTAACTACAAGCGACATCTCCCCGTCATTTTCAACCATATCTGGTGCGACTGCGTCTTTCCATCGCAATGGCGGGAGAGCACCATCATTATGGTGCTTAAACCCGGTAACACCCGCTTGATGAGGGTAGCTATAGGCTCATCAGCACCACCAACGTTCTTTGTAAGCTGCTGGAATGTATGGTATGTCGGCAGTATGGTTGGGTCCTGGAGTCACGAGGCCTACTGCAGGGTCGCTGTACCACTGATAATCTTGTGTCCCTCGAGTCTATCATCCGAACAGCCTTTTCCAGACGCCAGCATTATATCCTAGCCACGTTATACGAGTGGGGTCTCAGAGGCCTACTCCAGATTTTTATCCAAAACTTCCTGTCACTGTGTCCAAGTCGGTGCCTCCCATAGTTCCTCCCATATACAGGAGAATGGGGTCCTGCAGGGCTTGGTATTGAGTGTGTGTGTGTGTGTGTGTATTTTTGGCAGAAGCTGTAGGCCTGTCCGTGTCACCATATCTGTATGCAAACGACTTCTGCATTTCGTACTGCTCCACCAGTACTGATGTTGCTGAGCAGCACCTACAAGGAGCGATCCAAAGGGAGCAGTCATGGACTCTAGCACACAGTTTACATTCTTTGGCCACAACGTCATGTGTTATGCACTTGTGTCGGCGTCGTACCGTTCATCCAGAACCAGAACTTTACCATAATGACGATCCACTCAGTGCAGTGGAGACATTTCGATTCTTAGGACCCCTCTTTAACATGGCTTCCTCACCTTCGTCAGTTTAAGGGGAAGTGCAGGGAGCACCTCAATGCCCTCCACTGGCTGAGCAAAACCAACTGTGGTGCAGATCGTTCTACGCTGCTGCAGCTCTACAGAGCGCTTGTTCAGTCCCATATTGAATATGGGAGTCTGTGCTATGGTACAGCGGCGCTCTCAGCGTTGCGTTTACTCGATCCTGTGCACCACTGTGGCTTTCGCCTAGCGACAGGAGCTTTTAGGACGAGTCTAGTGACTAGCGTCCTTATAGATGCCAGTCCCCCTCCATTGCAGGTTAGGTGTGCACAACTGCTGGCCTGTTACGTTGCACACGTTCATAGTTCCCCTGCGCATCCGAATCACCATATCCTTTTATGTCCCGCATAGACGGCCAAGTTCAGGGCTTCCAAATGCAGTTCATGCCCGATCCCTTCTTTCAGAACTGGAGTCCTTACCTTTACCACCTTTTCACGTACAGCTACGTGGTGTACGCTTAGGCCGCGGCTTCGCCTGGCCCTTTCATATGGCCCTAAGAACTCGGTTAACCCCGCGGCTCTCCGCTGCCACTTCCTCTCGATTCTTGACATGTACCAAGGCCACGAAGTGATTTACACCGATGCCTCGATGGCTAATGGTCACATTGGCTTTGCTTGTGTTCATGGAGGCCATATAGAACAGCACTCCTTGCCAGATGGCTGCAGTGTTTTCACTGCTAAGCTGGTGGCTATATCTCGTACTCTTGAACGCATCCGCTCATGCCCTGGGGAGTCGTTTCTTCTGTGTACTAATTCCTTGAGCAGCCTACAAGCTGTCGACCAGTGCTACCCTTGTCATCCTTTGGTAGCGACCATCCAGTAGTCCATCTATGCCCTGGAATAGTCCAGTCGTTCAGTGGTGTTTGTCTGGACCCAAGGTGACGTCGGAATCTCAAACAACAAAATTGCTGACAGGCTGGCCAAACAGGCGACACGGGAACCGCTTATGGAGATCTGCTTCTCTGCAACTGACCTGCGTTCAATACTATGCCGCAAGGTTTTGCGGCTTTGGGAGACGAAATGGCATAACCCCAGCACGCACAACAAACTGTGTGCCATTAAGAAGACTACGAATGTGTGGCAGTCCTCCACGCAGGCCTCTCGCAGGGACTCTGGTTCCCTGCCGCCTCCGCATTGGCCATGCTTGAGTGATACATGGCTGCCTCCTGCGCCGTGATGACCCACCTGTGTCGGTGCGGCGCACAGCTGATAGTGGCCCATATTTTGGTGAGCTGTCCTTCTTTGGCTGCCCTGCGACGGACTCTTCAGTTACTGGACTCGTTGCCATTAACTTTAGCTGACAACGCCTCAGTGGCTAATTTAGTTTTACGTTTTATACATGACGGTGGGTTTTATCATTTTATGTAAGTTTTCACTCATATTCTTTGTCCTTTCCTGTTCTCCACTCTAATGCTTTTAGGGTGGATGTTTTAATGTGTCGCAGTGTGTCTGGCTTTTCCTTTTTATTCTCGTGGTTGGCCAGCCAGTCATCTGCTCTCTTGTTTTTACTCCTACCTGTTTCTTGTTTCTCGCTGTGGTTTTCTTTTCCTGTTTTGTCCATAGTAGTGTTGGTTGTCCTTCTGTCGTTTTTCTGGTTCTTCCTTTCTACTGTTATTGTGCTGTACATCTCCTTTCTTTTCTTCTTGCCTTGTGTAATTATTTTATTGGGAACAAGGGACCGATGACCTTGCAGTTTGGTCCCTCCCCCATCCCCCTTCTTTTAAACCAACCAACTTCGTTGCACCACTTGCTGATGACCCTGCGTTGAAATCTGCAGCAACTAGCGGAGGGTTACACATCTGTCACGTTCGACGATTCTCTTCAGTCGTCGTTGGCCCGTTCTTGCAGGATCTTTTAACGGCCGCGATGTCGGAGATTTTGATGTTTTACCGGATTCTTTATATTCAGGTACACTCGTGACATGGTCATACGGGAAAAACCCCACTTCATCGTTACCTCGGAGATGCTGTGTCCCATCGCTCGTGCGCAAAAAAACTGTAACACGACGTTCAAACTCACATCTTGATAACCCGCCTTTGCAGTAGCAGTAGCAGTAGCAGCAGCAGCAGCAGTAACTGATCTAACAATTGTCATACTTATTGTCTTATATAGGCGTTGTCGACAGCAGCGCCGTATTCTGCCTGTTTACATCTCTCTGTATTTGAATATGCATGCCTATACCAGTTTTTTCGACGCTCCAGTGTAAGTTAATTCACTCTGAGACAAATAAGACATCTGGCACAAAGAAGACACACACCACCCATGAATTATCCGATTGGGAAGGAAATCGGAAGATGTGATGTACATGTACAAACAAATGTTTACAGTTTCAGAAAAATGGATGAATTATCAAAGAAAAAGTGCTTCACAATCTGAGTAACACATTAGTCCTCCTTTGGCAGTCATGCAAGCAGCTATTCGCCTTAACATTGATTGATAAACATGTTGGATGTTCTCCTGAGGAATATCGTGCTAAATTCTGTCCTACTGGAGAGTTACATCGTCAAAATCCCGAGACGGTTGGAGGGGCTGCTCATAATGCTCCAAACGTTCTCAGTTGGGGGGAGAGCTGCGATCTTGGTGGCCAAGGTAAGATTTGGTAAGCACGAAGATAAGCAGCAGAAACTCTCGCCGCATGTGCGTGTGGACAATATCTTGTGGAAATGTAAGCTCAGGAAGGCTTGCCATGAAGGGCAACAAAACAGGATGTAGAAAATGACACCCCAATTACTCACTCATAGCTGTCGGGCCATGTGGTGGGCGACAATCAGATTGGTATCCCACTCGTATGCAGGGCGTCTCCAGGCACGTCTTCAGCGTGGAATCTGACTAGAGTATAACTGTGTTCAGTGAGGAGTCCAGTTTAGAACTGAGCCCTGATGACGAGCGAAGACGTATCTGAAGACGCCCTGGACTGCAGTGGGATACCAACGTCACTTTTGTCCGCCGTACCACTTGACGACCAGGAGTGATGGTCTGTGGTGCCATTTATTTTCACAGCAAGACCCTTTCGGTACGTCGACGGTATTCCACGTCCCCTTTTGTTGCCGTTCATAGTAAGCCATCCTGGGCATCAATTTCAGCAAAATAATACCTGTCCGCACAGGACGAGAGTTTCTATTGCTTTTCTTCGTGCTTGCCAAATCCTAGCGTTGCAGGCAAAGTAGTAGGATCTCTAGCCCTATAGAGAAAACTTGGAGCATCATGGGCTCTGGAGTTTGACGATCTAACGCGCCAGTTGGACAGACTTTGGCACGATATCGCTCAGGACGACACCCAGCAACAACACGAGACAGTACTAAGATGAATAACAACCTGCATAAGAGCCAGAAGTTGACCAATGCATTATTGATGTGCGCAATTTGTAAAGCTGTTTCTCTTAAACAGATCATCCAATTTTTTTCGGATATTGTGATCATTTGTTTGTATATTTTCATCACATCTACCAATTTCCGTCCTATTCGGATAATTCCTTCATGGTCTTTTTTTTTTTTTGTCATAGCGTATTTACCTTTTTTCCAATATGCCATTTGAACGTCTTTCCTAATTTTTCCTTTCTTTTATCCTAAAAAATGCTTTCATTTATTGAACTGAATCCAGATTTCTTTTCTATACTGGCCTCTTACAAATAATACCCAACTGCTGCAAATGGAATTGATTTACGAATACTTTAATATATATTTCCTTTCTTGTTTGCTATTTTATGGACGTAATAGAAGTAAACTACATTCTGTCTAGGTACAGTTACAGTAAAAATCAGAGAGTCTTAATTTTTGTAACAATGAAATAAAACGAAATTTGTAAGTACATTCGCTGAAACGGAGTTCCGCTATGTTGTCCATGGTTTTCACTTTTTGGCCACAAAACCATTATCCTTGTTGAATACCTGTAGCACAGGTTTGGGGAAGTAGCACTGATCTCAAAGATTAAGGGTGATTCAGTTTCGATGAAGACGGCATCTCCTGCCCAGTCAAGGGCACTGCTTGCTTGTGATGAGCAGGGTGAAATTCCTGTAGCCTTAACTCCCCATAAGTCTCAATAGAGGATCCCCTCTCCCTGTGCGCTCATGACTTTTTCACGAGTGCATACATGGCGCACACGGGGTCTCAATCTGTCCCAGCAGTCCCTTTATGACTGCATTCGAACCCCTGTGACCCTTCATCCTTGTCCTTGCTCCTTCCCTCTGACCCCTCTTTCCCCTCTCTGTGTGTCCTTGATTACATTGAGCTGGACATCATAGTTTCTGCTATCTATTACGGTCCTGTTCCTGTTCCTGTTCTTTTCCTCACTTTTAGGAGTTTTTGGTCCCCCTTTGGGATTTGACATCTCCTTCTAAATTTTATCTCAGTAGTAAGCCAACTGGGAAAGAAAACGGTAGTGTAATCAGCATGTGGCCTTAACTCCTCTTCCATCTTTTGACACCGGTGTCCTTTAATGCCATATAGCCACCACAGTAGTCAGTCCATGTGGTGGGGTTGTTTACTCTTTTGGCTGAGTTCCTTGACAACACAAGGATCACACCTGATACCTGACCTGCATTCCCCATGTATGCTTATGAGTGATTGTGGAGCATTGGAACTCTGAGCCCACAGGAAGAGCCACTGATTGGAGTTGGTGATATTAGGGCAGATGCTTTGCATGTGAAACACATTAAACTCCAAACAACTGACTTCTTTTTATATCAGTCTCTCTAGCTGACAATGGACCTTTTAATGCTCCTCCTTAGGACCCTGCAGCCTTCCCTTATCTGGTTACCTTTTGAGACAAGGGCCAGACTCGTAGCTTGGGGTGAAATTTTTGTCCATTACTTGGTCTACAACAAGACTGGTGACGACATTTACACCACCGCCAGGCCGTTATTTTCTGGGGGACTATCGAAGAAAAGTTAGTCGACTCTCTGAGTAAGATATGAGTGGCTTCACTGTTGATCAAAAGTTCTTTTGCTTTTGAAAATGGTTCACGGTGTCAATTACCATTGGGAACTCATCCTTCAAACTGATGAGGAACTCTAGGCTAGTTGGAACATAAGGGAATTAATTTTGTTTGGCAAGTTGAGAAAGGCTGTAAGGAATATTGCATCAGTACTGGAGCCTTTATTCTGACGTTTGAGGGGATACCCTCCTATAGAGGGTCAAGGTTATGGTTTATTGGGTGGTGGAAGCTGTGCATTCCACCACCCATGAGGTGCTTCCAGTATTTGTGTGTTAGGCATGTCTGCACACTACACACCAGACCCTCTGTCAGTGTGGACACTCGTTCCATGAGGGGAGCCCCTGCATTCCACCGCCTGTGTGTTGCCATGACTACCACACTCCAAGCTTGCCAGATTGTCTGCTTTATAAGAAGGAAAGGATGGGTAAAAAATCCCTTGATCATTTATCCTAAACTGAGGCTTGTCAGAAATATGGCTTGTCACCCTGTTTCTATTCTTGAATACCTTTCCTCTCCCATACCTAGTTGAAGTGACCCTCTTCTTTGGCACCTGCCAGTAATGGCACCCTGTGCTTGAACCCTCCCCCAGGTGTCTTCCAGACCAGAGGCTTGTTGTTGCTGCATGACAGCTGTGTGACCCAGTCAGTAGTCAGTGCCCTCCAAGGTCGCCTGCTCTCTTGGTTCCAGGTTTCGCTTAATATCTAGTTGGTGACAGATGGTGACCAGCAGTTTGCCTGCCTTCGGATTGCTTGCCTCCCATTTTTATCCCTGTTCTGTGCTTATTCAATGGAACTGTAAGGTATAATACTGTCACCTTCTGGCGTTACAGTCTCTTGTCTTCTCGTATTTTGCAGCTTGTCATTCTATAGGAATTTCGTATTACTGATGCTCGCTCACAGACCCTTCATGGGTTTTGTGCTTTGGCGGAACCAAGTCGGCCCTTGGAGAGCTTCCTGTGGTATCTGCATGTTAATCCATACAGCTGTCGTTAGTACATGGATACTCCTACCACACTGGAAGTGGTTGCTGTCTGGGTCCACATGGACTCTGTGGTCACAGTTTGCAATCTTTCTCCCTCCTGACAGGCCACCTATGCCCGCTGCCCTGACTCCCTCCCTGTATCCAGTCCTCCCTCCCCCTTCTCCTTAGGGATTTAGTGCCCATTACACCTTGCTTTTTCGTCTGGTCGTGGTCTCCTCATAGAAAAGTTTCTTGCAGACCACGACCTGTCCCTTCTTAATGAGGATGGCCACTTGGGGCACTTCCTCTGCCATTTCTTTCGCTCCTCTCTCCTCTCCGTCTCTCTTCATTACACAGGATGGTGCAAGGTGACCCCTGCTATAGCGACAACCTACATTGATTCTCTCATTCCCTCCTGATGGACAGGTTACCCCACTGGGCTTTCAGTGACGCTGATGGGCCTCTGCATACCTCCTAGGTCGTGTTTTTTCCTTTTGTTTCAGCTTTCATCGCTGAAGTCGATTATTGACGCCACCAGCCTTGCCGTCCCCACTCAATAGGCCCCTTTCACTGTGGGCCAGTACTATGGTGGAGCATGGCCATTGCCATTGGGCCTTGCAATGCCTTAGCAACACCCATCCTCCACTGGTATTTTTACCCTTAAATGCCTTAGAGTCGAAGTTCATTACTTAATTAAAGAAAGAGAACACTTTGTCTCCTCCTTAGGTCCTTCTGTCTCTTCATTACAGGTGTTGGCTATGGTCTGCTCCCTCTCAAGTTTGCCAGTGGCAGTCTTCCATCCTTAGCCTACTTACCCTTAGTACGTATCCATTTTTTCCATGGTACATGTTGCAAACAATGTTCTGACTGCATTGGCGTCAGTCTCCTATCTGGCTGACATTATCCTCTGGAACCAGTGGGCTGAAGCTTCCCTACTTAAGTTTTAAACCATGTCGGGCGGAATCCTACTATGAACATTTTTGGTTAATGGGAACTCTTTCAGGCCCTCTCGCCTTTCAGTGATTCAGTCCCGGGCCCTGCTCCCATCGATAACCAATTACAACACTTCATTCCTCTACAGTGACAATATCTCCTCTGGGTGTTTAACAGTATTCGGCACCAAGATGTCTCCCCCCATCTGAATGAAGGGACAGTACTGCAATTCCTGTTATTAAGTGTGGTAAGGATCTGTCATCATTCTGTAGTTACCGACCAGTCAGTCTAATCAACATACCCTGCAAGTTATTTGAACAGATGATGACTTGTCAGCTCTGTTGGGTCTTCCAATCTGAAGACTGTCTCCTTACCAGTGCAGCTTTTGAGAGAGATGGTCTTCAATCATCTGTTTCAGTTGGAAACGTAAATTCAGCAGACCCTATTCTCAGCACTGCCATCTTGTCACAGTTTTCTTGATTTTCGTTAGGCCTAAGACAAGTCTTGGCACTATCACAACTGACACTTCATGAGTGGGAGCTTCAAGGTCCACTCCAGGTTTCCTATCCCACTGGTCGTTCAGAGTAAGAGTTGACAATATTCTCAGCTCTCTATGGGCCCAGGAGAATGGCGTTTCATATGGTACTGTATTAAGTTCAAAACAGTTCAAATGTCTCCGAGCACTAAGGGACTTAACATCTGAGGTCGTCAGTCCCCTAGAACTTAGAACTACTTAAACCTAACTAACCTAAGGACATCACACACATCCATGCCCGAGGCAGGATTCGAACCTGTGACCGTAGCGGTCGCAGGTTCCAGACTCTGTATTAAGTGTCGTTTTCATTATCACTATTTATGGTGTCCTGGCCTCCATCAAACCGTTGGTTACCCCTGTTCTGTATGTGATTGATTTCTGTATCTGGGCTAGTTTCCAGTTCGTGGCCTCTAAGTAGCAACAGGTCCAGGGTGCCATCTGGGGTGCTTCCATGTGTACACTCTCAGGGTTTTCAGTTCTCCCCCCTTAAATTGTGGGTGGTGTATTTCTGTCATCGTATTATGGTCCATCCCCATCACGGGTTCTACCTCGATGCCAAATGCCTGACTATGGTCCCCTAGTTCCGTTTCTTGGGTTTTCATTTGACAATGTGCTCACTTGCCCGTCCTATTTCCACCTTCTGAAGACTGGTTGTCTCCATCTTGCTTACTTGGCTACACCTTATAGTGCAGATCGTTATTATCTGCCTTTGTCAGATGTTGGTTCTGTCCCACCTGGACTAAGGCTGTCAAATTCATAGCTCAGCTGCCCGTACCACACTGCTCCCCTTGGATCTAGTCCATTATTATGGTATCAGTTTGCCCATTGGTGTAACTCGCACTAGCCCTATCGATACCCTTCTCATTGACGCTGGGACCCCCCCGCCCCCCCCCCCAACACCCGCCTTCTGCTTTGGTGGTCAGTTACTTGATTCCTATGCCTTCACTATCTGCTCCTCCCTGCTCACCCCCTCTTATTCGATTCTTTTCTTGGCTTCAGTATGTTACCCACACAAGGACAGACTGCCGGTGGGTTTAAGAGTTACGTTCCACCTCACTTCTCTGCGGCCCTCAGGGGGCTCAGCATTCATTTGTTGAGTACAGGCTTGGCGATCCCAGGGTTCTTGAGCTAGGGACTGATGAGCACCACCAGTCTCCTGTTACCATAAGATCAAGGCATGCTTCAGTGACCACTGTATGTCACGGCAGTGGAACTTTGGATGTCACAGGTAATGGGGATCTTGGCTTGATGGGAGAGATCGCAAGGATGGTAAAAAATGAGATTAAAAACGCCTCAATCTCGAGTCATGCTTCGCGCTGATGAGCTGCATAGCTGTTCAGGTGAAACAGCCATTAGTGGGCAACCTCTGGGAACCTGCCGCACCTCAGTTGTAACCCCCAGGGAGTCCATAACACTTACGTGGATAAATGCGTGATGAGCACGGGACCCTGAGCTGCTGCAGCTCTTTCCTTTCTGGGCTGCATACCTTCCCTTTCCACATCCCTCCCCGTCCCCAATCCTTAACCCCTCCCTCAACTCCCTTCCCTTCCATCTCTCTCTCTCTCTCTCTCTCTCTCTCTCTCTCTCTGGGAGTATGTTTTGCACTTGTGAACAGTAGTAGTGCTTTTGCTTTTTTATCCCAACAATGTAAAGTATCTGTCCTTACTTTGTCCCTCCTTGATTCTTCTCTTTACCTTCTTCTCAGCTGCAGCGTTTCAGAATTCATCCCTTCTTTCCTTTTCTTTGTTCCTCCCTTTTTCTTTCTTTCCTCTCTGGCTGAAGGCTGACCCATCTGTTCCTATGTGTAGCAGGTGATGGGGTAATGCATAACTCCCCGCCTTGGGTAAACAATTAGGCCATGTAAGTACCCCATGGCAAAGACCAGGCCTAGGGAGGGGTGATTACTCCAGCCTTACATCTACCTGCTGAACATAATTGGTCCATCTGTCCGTTTCTCTAGAGGTGTGATGTGAGGTGTGGACAAGCACCTAAGACGGGAGTGCCCTCAGAGAGGGCCCCCACTTGGAAGGAGCACGCCATTGGAGAAACCAGTAATCATGGGGGATACTTTCACAATGGTTTCTTCTACTTCAACTTCTGTCCACAAGAGAAAGCTAGGTGAGTCTCAGCCACAAAAAATTCTACCACGAGTGCCAAAGTTCTTAGTTGTTTCTCAATCTGATGGTCAAGACTTCTTCACAGTCAACTCTTTCATTATTTAGAAAGGGGTCGACACAATTGCAGGTCCTATCAAGTCTTGTTCCCAGTTAGGAAATGGCACCTTGCTGTTAGAGACAAACTGCCCTCCAGCCACAAACATTGCTTCGAACTACACTGCTACACTCCTTCCCCGTCCAGGTGGAAGTGCATCATATGTTAAACTAATTGTGCAGGGTGGTTTATACACAATCACTTGATGGATTATCATATGAGGACATTCAAACTTACCTGTCTGATCAATGAGTAACGGCCGTACATAGAGTAATGAAAAGGGTTGAAAAGGAATTGGTACCAATCCACACTCCCTTCTTGACATTTGACAGAGTTCAACTTCCATCGAAGATTAAAGTGGGATATGTGATCATTTCAGTTTGCCCTTATGTCCCCAACCCTACATGTTGCTATCAGTGTCAGAGGTTTAATCCTACCCGCCAGTCGTGTTCAAATAAGGCCAAGTGCGTTACCTGTGGCAGGAATGCCTATCAGGGTGATTGTCCATCCCCATCCCCTCATTCCATCAACTGTATGGGCGACCACGCTGCTTTCTCTAGAGATTGCCCTATTTTTAAAGATGAACGAATTATTCAGGAAAGCAGAGTGAAGGAAAAGGTGTCTACCTTTGCTGCTCATAAGTTATTCGCCAGTAGAAAGCCCACTGTGCTCCCAGCGAGTAAATATAGCACTGTCCTCGCCTCTCATCGGCCCACTAAGGAGGTAGCCATGCAGAATTGTGATCTCACCTTTAACGCCACAGTCGTCAGATCGGCCAGCCCAGAGATCCCCGTTCAACCTTCCCACTATAACCCGCTCACTGTTAGGTGCAACTGTCATCAGCTCCTGCTAAATCACGGGCCCCAAAATCGGACGCCTGGACTTAAAAAAGAGCCTACTCGTGAAGATTTTTTACATGCCCAGACCTCACAACCCTCAACTCCTCCTCCATCTCCGTCCTGCTCCCAAGAAGGTTCATAAGAAAAACAGTTCCTCTCCTTCTCCGCCATGGTGAGTCTCTTCTACAGCACCACCCAGTGGTAGCTGACCTTGGCCATCTTCAGTGTTGCTGAGATGCACTGCTGGAGGACAATCAACCAGCCGATCACTGGCAGCAGGAGCTGCCCCCAAACAACCTATGGATCAGGATCTTCGCCTGAATGCCGTTCCACACTATCGGCCACTGGCTCTCAGCAGTCATTCAGTTGATGGCAAATGAGATGAGATTTTCCCTCTTCTGTCCAGCCTGTGTCAATTATCCATTGGAATATCCGCGGAACTCACTCCAATTGGGATGAATTGTCGATCCTCTTACGATCCTATTACCCTGTCATATTCTGTATTGAGGAAAAAAAGCTACATCCCCCATGATTGCTTTGTCTTTCCTCATTTAAAGTCAGTCTGATTTGATCTCTCCCCTGTTGACGGCGCCCCAGCACATGAGGTGGGGGAGGGGACTATGTGTTATCACCCAATCCCCTTAAACAGTTACTTCCAAGCTGTCACTGTACCTCTTTCCCTTTCTGGATTCACCTTCCTCTTTGTACTATATATACATTCCACTGTCCACACAAATAGCAAGAGCCGATCTCCTTCATCTCCTTGGACAGCTCCCATCCCCCCTGTTTGCTGGTTGGGGACTTCAACGCCCATCACCCACTTTGGGGATCTCCATGTCCTTGTCAGATTGCTTAACGTCTTCGACAAAGCGGATCTTCTTAGCCTCAACACAGGGGAACCTACAGTTTTGTCTGCCTCCATATCAACGCACTCTCATTTGGATCTTTGTCGGTACTGTTCACCTAGCTTGGCGCATTGAATGGTTCGCACTTGCTGATACACACTCGAGTGACCATTTTCTGTGTGTCCTTCGATGCGTCACAACTGCCATCTATACGCCCAAGATGCAGGAAGTTTTCCTAAACCATTTGGACACTTTTCTCCTCTCCAGTAACATTTGATGACCGTCAATTTCCGAGCATCAACGATCAGGTCACTCATGTTACAGAGGTTATTCTTCCAGCCACGGAACGTTCAATATTTCATACCTCCCCTTTGCTGCAGCGACCCCCCCCCCTTCCCCCCGCAGTTCCTTGGTGAAACGAGGGGTGCCCTGACGCAATACGTGAGCAGAGACGTGCTCTTCGCGTTTTCCGCCACCATCCTATATTGGCAAACTTTATCCACTACAAACAGTTCCATGCACAATGCTGTCGCATCATACACGGTAGCAAGAATACAAGCTTGGACATCTTTACCAGCTCATTTAATAACCTCACTCCCTCATCAGTTGTTTGGAGTCAAATCAGACAGATATCCGGAAATCCAATTTTTCGCTGACGTCTGGGCTAACTGTCGCGCAGGATACGTTAGTGGACCCAGTCGCAATCTCTAACTCATTGGGTCGACACATTGCTGAGATTTCGAGCTCTTTTATTTACCCACCAGCCTTTCTTCCGACGAAGCGGGTAGCAGAAGAGCGACCTGTTGCTTTTTCCTGTAAGATCGCGAAAACTATAATGCCGTTTTTTTTCTATGTGAGAACTACAACGTGGATTCTCCTCCTCTCGCTCTTCCGCCCCGAGACCGGATGGCGTCCACGTCGAAATGTTGCTGTATTTATCATATCGTAGCCCGCGTTACCTCCTTCACCTTTATAATCAAATTTGGGCTGACAATACCTTTCCCAGAAGATGTGAGGAAGCTATAGTCATTCCTGTCCCTAAACCTGGAAAGGATAAACATCTCTCCTCTAGCTATTGCTCCATCTCACGAATAGCGTATGTAAGGTTTTGGAACGTATGGTAAATTGCCTTTTAGGCTGATGGCTGGAGTCTCGAAACCTTTTAACACCTGTCCAGTGTGGCTTCCGCAAGCATCTGTCTGCAGTTGACCATCTTGTTGCTCTCTCCACTTATATCATGAACAATTTTCTCAGGAAACGCCAAATGGTAGCTATAGCATTGATCTGAGTAGGGCATATGATACCTGTTGGAGGACATGCATCCTCCGTGCCCTGTTCTCTTGGGGCTTTTGAGGCCAGCTACCCCTTTGTATTCGTGAATTTATGACAGAGGGATCATTTAAGGTGCAGGTGAACACTACTAGTCTCTCCCGTGCTTGCTCCCAAGAAAACGGGGTGCCCCCAGGGCTCTGTGCTAAGTGTTGTACTGTTTGCCTTCGCCATATATCCAGTTATGGAGTGTCTTCTTTCTGATGTCTCGGTCTCCCTATTTGTCGACGATCTGCAATCTACTATGGCTCTAAATGGACCAGCCTTCTTGAACGACGTCTTAAAGGATGTCCCCATCGCCTCCATTCATGGAGCACTGAAACTGGCTTCTGATTTTCTCCCAGTAAGACTGTCTGTGTAAATTTTTGGCATCGTACAGAGTTTTATTCGCCTTCCCTACATGTAGGCCCTATCTACTTGGCCGTGGTTTTATCCACCACCTTGCTGAGTTGAAACAGCTTTTGTGCCGCCTCCCTGCCACTTGTCTGGCCCTACAGGAAACCTGGTTTCCTGTTCAGCGGACCCCCTCCCTCTGTGGCTACCGGGGCTGGCCCTACAGGAAACCTGGTTTCCTGTTCAGCGGACCCCCTCCCTCTGTGGCTACCGGGGTTACTATAAAAACCGCGTAGAACACGACAGGGTGTCTGGCAGTGTATGTGTTTGTGTTCCTGCCACTGTTCCTAGTACCTCAGTGCCACTTCACACGGCTCTTGAGGCTGTGGCTCTTAGAATCCGGGCAGGAATGGAGCTTACCATCTGTTCCGTCTACCTTCCCCTGGACGAGGTTGTCCATCTTGCCGACCGAGCTGCCTTGTTTGCCCAGCTCCCCCCGCCATTCCTCCTTTTTGGGGGACTTCAATGCCAACCACCGTTTATGGCGTGGGGCGCAGATCTCGAGCCAGGGTAGGAACATTGAGGCTCTCTGGGCACAGCAGGACATTTGCCTCCTTAATACTGGTGCTCCCACATATTTTAGCTTGACTCACGGCACATACTCGGCCATTGATCTCTCTCTTTGTAGCCCAGGTCTCCTTCCATACCTTAGGAGGGTCCACGACGACCTCTGTGGTAGCGACCACTTTCCTATCCTGGTTTCTCTTCTTCAATCCCAACCTCCTGACCAGCTGCCATGATGGTCTCTTCGTGGAGCTGATTGGGCAACCTACACCTCAGCTATTATGGCCATAGCTCCACTTCCTAGTGACATTGATTTAGCAGTGGACGAGGCCATTGTTTCTGCCGCCGAGGCAACTGTCCCCTGTTCAAGTACCCTAAGGCGTAGTCAGTCCCTTGGTGGACACCAGAGATTGCAGAAGCTATCCGGAACCGCTGGCGAGCCCTGCAGCGCCACCGGCGTCATCCTTCCCTAGGGAATCTGGTTGCCTTTAAACAGCTGTGGGCCCGGGCTCGGCAGTTAATCCGGTGGATCAAACAGGACTGCTGGGAACAAAATGTTGCCACCTTAGGTTCTCGCACCTCCCCATCTCAGGTGTGGTAGCGGGTTCGGCGCATTTTTGGCTTTCGCCCTCATATGCGTCTGTCCCTTGCCTTTCTCTTCGGGGTACACTTTGTACTGACGCAATCGCAATCGCCGAACAGCTGGCAGAGTACTTCGCTCGTATTCCTGCGACAGCAGGCTACAGTGCAGAAATCTGCGCCATTAAAGAGCAGGCTGAGCGTATGCAGTTGTCGTTTTGCATGCACAGTTGGGAACAATACAACGCCCTGTTTAGTGAATGGGAGTTCCAAAGTGCCCTTACAGCTTGCCCCAATCGATACCTCTCCAGGTCAGGACCGAATTCACCACCAGTTTCTTCACCATCTCTCGACGCACTGTCAGGGTGAATTACTCGCCCTGTTTAACCACATCTGGACGGAGGGCGTTATCCCAACTCGTTGGCAGGATAGCATTACCATCCCGGTGCTGAAACCTGGTGCAGATCCGCTGGTGGTTGATAGCTATCGCCCTATCAGCCTTACCAACGTTATGTGCAAACCCCTGGAATGGATGGTGAGTCGGCGGCCCGTGGATCCTCGAAGTTCAGGGCCTCCTAGCCCAGCAACAGAGGGGGCTTCCGTCGGGGCCGCTCAGTGTTCGAAAATTAGTCTCGCTAGAGTCGGCTATTAGTTCAGCTTTTACTCGGCGAGAACATCTAGTTGCTGTTTTCTTTGATCTTCCAAAGGCATAGTATACCACCTGCCGCAATCATATCCTTGCTACACTGCACGAATGGGGCTTACAGGGTCCACTTCCGATTTTTCTACGGAATTTCCTCTCAAATCGCTCCTTTCGGATTCGAGTTGGCACATATCTCAGCTCTGCTCATATTCAGGAGAACGGTGTCCTTCAGGGCTCAGTTCTCAGTGTTCCCCTCTTTATGTTGGCGATTAATGGTATTGCAGCAGCTGTGGGCTCATCGGTATGTTCCTCTCTATATGCCGATGACTTTTGTCTTTATTACAGTTCCCCAAGCATCAGTGTTGCTGAACGGCGGGTGCAGGGAGCTATCCGTAAGGCACATTTTTGGACATCCAACCATGGTTTTCAGTTCTCAGCCTCTAAGACTCGAGTGATGCATTTCAGTCGTTGTCGCACGGTCCACCTTTATCCAGAGCTCTACCCAGCCAATGAAATCCTTCGTATTGAGGAGACACATTGCTTCCTTGGCATGCTGTTTGATGCTCAGCTCATTTGGACACCTCATCTTTGCAAGCTTAAACAACGGTGCTGGCAGCATCTCAACATTCTTCGCTGCCTCAGCCACAAGGTTTCGGGGGCTGCACGAACAACCCTCCTACAGCTCTATAAAGCCTTAGTCCAGTCCAGTTCCGTCTCGACTACGGGAGCGTGGTGTACCACTCAGCAGCACCTTCCACATTGCAGATCCTCAACCCAATTCTCCATTGTGGCATCAGACATGCGACAGGTGCCTTCCGCACTAGTCCGGTGACTAGCCTTCTTGTAGTAGCTGGAATCCCTCCCCTACGATTCCGCCGACAACAATTGCTTGCGTCATACATCGCCCGCGTCCATGCCTCGCCCGACCACCCAAGCCACAGGCTCCTTTTTCCATCTTCTGCACTGCACTCCCCTCCCAACGACGGCGGCCTAGGTCGGGTTTCCTGATCGCGGTCCGCGTTCGTTCCCTTCTCTCGTCACTCGAGTTCTTTCCCCTTCCTCCATCTTTCGGCCCTCTTCTTCCACCCCTCCTTGGTCCCTCCCTCGCTTGCGGCTTTGCTTGGATTTGTCCTGAGACTCCAAGTCCTCCATTCCACCTGCCAGTCTTCGTCAACAATTCATGGCTCTTCTTGCCTCGTTTCGCGAGGCAGATGTAGTCTACACCGATGGTTCTGTAGTCGATGGACGCACTGGGTTTGCTTTCATCCACGGTGACTACGTTGAGCAGCATTCCCTGCCTTGTGGGAGCAGTGTTTTCACTGCGGAGCTGGTTGCTTTTTTTCGTGCACTTGCTCACCTTTCCTGCTGCCCTGGGAAGTCACTTTTCATTTGCAGTGACTCCCTGAGTGGATTGCAAGCACTCGACCAGTGTTTTTCTTGGGACCCTTTGGTGCGCGGTATTCAAGATGCTGTTTTTGGTCTCGCAGAGTGTGGTCGTTCAGCGACGTTTGTGTGGACCCCAGCCACATCGGCATTCCAGCAATCGAACTTGTCGATCGGTTGGCCAAGCAGGCAACCACTTGGCCACCCCTGGAGCTTGGTCTCGTGGAAAGAGACCTCCAGTCAGCTCTACATCGCAAGGTCCGCGATGTCTGGAGCTCTGAATGGTCCGTCTTGTACACGCCAAATAAGCTCCACATGGTCAAGTCGTCCATGGCCGTATGGAACTCATCCTTCAGGAGCACGAGTAGGGACTCAGTTGTTCTCTGCCGTCTCTGAATTGGACATACATGGTTGACCCACAGCTTGCTCCTTCGTTGTGAGAACCCCCCCCCCCCCAAGTGTCGCTGTGATGCAGGGCTGACAGTGGTCCATCTTATGGTGAACTGCCCTCTTTTAGCCCTGTTGCAGCAGTCCTTTGATTTACCAGTTGCACTTCCTTTAATTCTAGGTGACGATGCCTCCATAGCTGACTCAGTTTTACGTTTTATCCATGCAGCTGGGTTTTATCACTTGCTCTAGTGTAGGCGCTCTCGCATGATTTCTCAGGCTACACTCACAACAGTGACTTTCACTTGTGACATGGATACCAAAATAGTGTCTTTTATGGTAACAAGTTGTGTTGGTACCTCTATCAACCGTTTCCAGCTGGAGGTTCTTAGTTTGTAGTTGAGTGGTTGACCTTTTACCTGATCCATCAACCACTGTAGTCTGTTTTACTCTAGTCAACTATTTGCTCTGCTCCTTTTAAGAGTCCTCTATTTTGTGTAATTGCGGTGTTCATTTCAGCTCTGTACCCCTTGGTGTTCCCTCCCTCTGGGTGCAGAGGTTACGCTTTTACTGTATAGGCCTTTTACAAGTATGTCTGTTTGGAACAGGGGACTGATGACCTCGATGTTTAGCCCCCATCAAACCCCAAAACCAACCAACCAAGCATCTACTTTCTGTTCGCGGACGTCGCCAAATTATTGGGAGTTATGTTTAAAAGAAAACTGTGCTGGTCTCCCCATGTTTAATATCGTTCAGCTCGCTGTCTGTGATCGCTCAACACCCTCTGTGTCCTTGGTGGTACCTCCTGGGGAGTGGACCGAGTGGTCCTACTCCGCCTATATCGCGCCTTAGTGTGCTCGAAACTGGACTATGGAAGCATAGTTCACTCACCTGCATGTCCATCTATTCTTAGGCGTCTAGACTGATCCCACCACCATGGATTGCGTTTAGCATCTGGAGCTTTTTACACCAGTCCCGTCGAGAGCCTTTACGCTGAGACTGCTTAACCCCCACTGTCCAATCGGCGAACAGTCCTACTGAGTCGTTACGCTAGTCATCTGCTGCCTTCCATGCCTGCTCATCCAACCCATGTCTCTTTTTTTTTTTTTTTTTTTTTTTTTTTTTTCGACGCCTCCTTTGATTTAGAGCATGCAGGCCACCCTTCCTCTTTACTAACACGGGGAGCCCGCTTCCATCTACTGCTACATTCCCTTTCCTTCCCATTTCCTAAAACTTTCATGACCAATGGGGGTGTGGTGCCGAATGGTTCAAATGGCTCTGAGGGCTATGGGACGTAACATCTGAGGTCCCCAGCCCCCTAGACTTAGAACTACTTAAACCTAACTAACCTAAGGACATCACACACATTCATGCCCAAGGCAGGATTCGAACCTGTGACTGTAGCAGCAGCACGGTTCCGGACCGAAGCACCTAGAACCGCTCGGTCACAACGGCCGGCGGTAAGGTGTCACCTTGTCTTCGCCCCCGGACCTGCCTTCTCTGTGACCTTTGTCAGCTTCCCAAGGACAGTAACCCCCCTGCCTATATTTCATCGATGTGGATTTGCTGCCCTATGCGCAAAAATGGCAGATGCCACATACATAAACACTAATGGCTCTAAGACCACATTCTGTGTTGGGAGTGCCTATATTGTTGCCGACACCACTATTAGATTTCGGCTTCCTGACCAGTGTTGGGTTTTTACTGCAGTGCTTTACGCTGTTCTCCAGGCTGTCCAATACATCCGTCACCGTTCATGGCTACTGTGTATTCTATGCTCGGATATCATCTCTTTCCTCAACCTCTAAGCTCTTTACCCCGTCCACCCTGTGGTCCACTGGATTCAGGACTGCCTCCACATGCTACACTTGGGTGGCGTCTCCGTGGCATTCCTATGGATTCCGGGGCATGTAGGTATCTGTGGAATCGAGGCAGCCGATATAGTGGCATAGGCTGCTGTCTCTCTTCCTCTGCCCGATGTTTGCATGGTTCTCTTTGCCGATCTACAGAGCGTTTTATGTCGTCGTGTTGTTCTTTTATGGCACACACATGGGTCTACACTTCCCAGTAATAAATTACAGGACGTAGAACCTCTTCCCTGTTCTTGGACCTCTCCCTCCCGGCCTCGTGGTCAGGACTAGGTAATTTTAAGTAGACTCCGGATAGGGCACTGTCACTTAAGCCATCGACATCTTTTAAGTAGCTATCCTGCCCCGCTGTGTCCCCACTGCTCTCAACCGTGGACGGAGAGACATCTTTTACTGCAGTGCCCCTATTTTAAACCGCTAAGCGCCCGTTTACAGCTGTCGCCTGATCTGTCTTCCTTTTAGCAGATGATATACGCTCAGCCGACCGCGTCCTCGAGTTCGTGTCAGTGAGATGACATCGGTCATTTGAAGGCCTTTTTCGGGTAAAACAACCCCCCTTCAATAGCAATTCTCAGATTTCGTTTTTAGTTTCCCTCCTTCGAGAGTTTCTATCCCATTGCTGCCGATGCAAAATGTTTTTTTTACCCTTCACTAAGCCACAGAATGAGCGCTTATCACCGTAGCACTTTTTCACCCTAAAACCGTAATTAAAAAATATGCTCATACTCTCTCAGCGCCCTTCAGTGTCTGTGTGCTGTACACCGTCCATACCTTAATGCAACCGGTCCAGGAAAGCTGTCACTTGATCACTCTTGATGGGGCCACTGTGATATTTGTATGGGTTACTGGTCATGTCGGTCTGACAGGAAACGAGGTTGCTAACGCTGCTGCCAAGTCTGCAGTCCTCATCTGTCAGCAGGTGGTTTCACTTTGGCATCACCGCTGGTCCTCCTTTCATGGGAACAAGCTCTCCGGGTTATTAAGCCTCTCCTAGTGGCTTTCTCGATCTCCTGTCGGCCCTCTCGACGTGGGGAGATTATTTTAACTAGGTTACGTATTGGGCTCTGTACTTTCAGCCATCATTTGTTAAATAGTGCTCCCCCACCACGTTGTGTACATTGCGCTCAACTTTCGATGGTCCGCCATGTACTGACGGAATGCCTTTTCTTTTTTTAACTACTTAGTTCTCGTTTGTGTTTGCCGTCTGAGTTATCGGCCGTTTTAGCGAACGACGCGCTGGCTGTCGACCGCGTTTTACTTTTTGTACGTCGGAGCAATGTGATGGAGGACATTTAATTTTTAATTCAGGATCTCCAGTTCTCTATGGCGTATTTTAAAGACTTTATTCCACATCCCTTTTTTAGCTGTCTTCTCTTCTGTCCATTGGGCTTAACGTGTAGTAGTTTCTAACACCTCTCCGTCTTCGTTTTCTACAATTCTGACATGCGCGTGTATGACCCTAGTTGTTATTGCGCTCTAAAACGAAACACTCAGACAAACACTTAACCTATAATTTTCCATGGAGTCATTCTCCTCCAGTCCAATGACGAACTTATTGCTAAACTGGAACGATGTTTCGGTGATTCCATCCAGCACGTCTAGGATGACCCTAAGGACCATCGTGTACACACTGGCACTTTCATCCTGGCAATAGCTAGGGAATAGCCTGTCCTAGAAGGTCAAAGTAATGGTGTACAGATGCGACGTACATTCCACCTCCAGCGCCTTTCTTCCATTGCCTCAAGTGTGGCCACATGTCCTCATGATGCAATACCACTTCCATCTGTGATGACTGTCGTTGCAATCTTCATGCGGGGAGCCCTTGTGCCCCACTCCCTAACAATTTAAATTGCTCTGGTCTCATTTCTCTTCACCCATGGGAGTGTCCAGTGTACATGACGGGAAAAAGAATTCAAGAAATAAAGATCCTTCACCGCCTCAGCTACTTTCAGGCTCGGAAGAAATTTGACAGGCTTCACTTTGTAAATCTCCCCTCTACCTTTGCTTCAGTTACGTCGTCGCCTCCTCACCCCTCCCCCGCACCCATCCTGGCCAGCCTTCTCTTTCCTCACCCTCAGCTGCTCTTGTCCCTTTCCCTCCAGGGCCTCCTCCTTGCCCCTCCTCCTTGCCCCTCCTCCTTGCCCCTCCTCCTTGCCCCTCCTCCTTGCCCCTCCTCCTTGCCCCTCCTCCTTGCCCCTCCTCCTTGCCCCTCCTCCTTGCCCCTCCTCCTTGCCCCTCCTCCTTGCCCCTCCTCCTTGCCCCTCCTCCTTGCCCCTCCTCCTTGCCCCTCCTCCTTGCCCCTCCTCCTTGCCCCTCCTCCTTGCCCCTCCTCCTTGCCCCTCCTCCTTGCCCCTCCTCCTTGCCCCTCCTCCTTGCCCCTCCTCCTTGCCCCTCCTCCTTGCCCCTCCTCCTTGCCCCTCCTCCTTGCCCCTCCTCCTTGCCCCTCCTCCTTGCCCCTCCTCCTTGCCCCTCCTCCTTGCCCCTCCTCCTTGCCCCTCCTCCTTGCCCCTCCTCCTTGCCCCTCCTCCTTGCCCCTCCTCCTTGCCCCTCCTCCTTGCCCCTCCTCCTTGCCCCTCCTCCTTGCCCCTCCTCCTTGCCCCTCCTCCTTGCCCCTCCTCCTTGCCCCTCCTCCTTGCCCCTCCTCCTTGCCCCTCCTCCTTGCCCCTCCTCCTTGCCCCTCCTCCTTGCCCCTCCTCCTTGCCCCTCCTCCTTGCCCCTCCTCCTTGCCCCTCCTCCTTGCCCCTCCTCCTTGCCCCTCCTCCTTGCCCCTCCTCCTTGCCCCTCCTCCTTGCCCCTCCTCCTTGCCCCTCCTCCTTGCCCCTCCTCCTTGCCCCTCCTCCTTGCCCCTCCTCCTTGCCCCTCCTCCTCCTCGCCCCCCTCCTCCTCCTCCTCCTCCTCGCCCCCCTCCTCCTCCTCCTCCTCCTCCTCGCCCCCCTCCTCCTCCTCCTCCTCCTCGCCCCCCCCCTTGTCCTCCCTCAGCCAGAGAAAACAGCATCTTGTCTGGCTCCTGCTAGGGATGGGGCTCCCTCTCAGAACACCCCTCCTCGGTGTTGTCAGGACAGGAATCTTGCATCCAACAGATACATACAAGATGATACCACAAATGCCTGAAGTGATAATTTTGCAACATGAAGTCACCTGAGCAATTAATTCTACGCACAATTCGAAAGCCCCTGGAAAAGATAAAATAGCAAATATCTGGCTTACATAGCTCACCTCAACTCATTCCCCCTGCGGGTCCGGGGTAAGAATAGGCCCGAGGTATTCCTGCCTGTCGTACGAGGCGACTAAAAGGAGTTTCAACCGTTTCGGCCTTCCATGTGATGGTCCCCCTTGGGGTTTGACCTCCATTTTTCAAAATTCTACAGAAGTACGAGCATTTTGGGGAAGGACGCCTTATGTGGTGTACCACTGGTCCTCAGTGCACTAAGACCTTGGCACTCAGCATTGTACTGGCGTTGTAACCGTACCCACTATTCCTCAAATTGGGCCTAAACGCCTTATGGGTTGTCCAAGTTACGCCCATAGTGCGTCTCCATCTGCACCAGCGATCATGATGGACTTTCCATGGGACCCGAAATCCAGCACGGTAGCCAGCCCATTGTGGTGGGGTTGTCATGTACCCTCTAGGTTGTAGCCCCCTGACAACACAGGGATCGTACTGTCGATACCTGAGCTGCACCCTCCCCACGTCGGCCAAGGAGTAGATGCCCGTCTTCTTGGGGCATCAGGACTCCCAGCAACGGTCATCCTGCCAGGTGGCCCTTGCTGAGGCTGGGTGGCGCCCGTCGGGAGAGCCCCTGGTCGGAGTGGGTGGTATCGGGGCGGACGTTTCGCAGATGAAACGTCAACACGCATCAGGTCGCTCTGCGGCCGAGTCTTTCACAAGAAAAGGTACTGTCGCTAGTATTGGTTCTCCTGCCATTTCCTCCTTGGCCACTCCCTGGGAGGAGAGACAGGCCCGCCGGCTTGGGGCGAAGTGCTTCCCCCGCTATTTGGTCTGTTTTCGAACCGATGGGGGGACGTTCGCCGCCTCCAAGCCCATGTTCTTTGATCAGCACATGGAAGACATCTTCGGGGGAAATCGAGGCTCTCAGCAAGATGCGTTCGGGGTCCGTTCTTATAAAGACCACCTCCGCCACACAGTCGGCGGCGCTCCAGGCGTGCGACCGCCTCGGGGACATCCCAGTGTCCATTGTCCCACATCTAGCACTAAATAGGACGCAGGGGGTTATTTTTCATCGGGACGTCCTGCTGCAATCTGATGAGGAGCTCAGGGCCAACCTGGAGCGCCGAGGCGTGCATTTCGTCCGGCGAGTCCAGCGCGGCCCCAAAGACCGTTGCATCGACACCGGGGCCTTTATCCTCGCCTTCGAGGGGGACGTTCTCCCAGAGAAGGTAAAGGTGGTGTGCTACCGGTGCGACGTGCGACCTTACGTCCCGCCTCCTATGCGCTGCTTTCGCTGTTTGCGCTTTGGGCACATGTCGTCACGGTGTGAGGCTGAGCCCCTTTGTGGCGATTGTGGACGTCCTCTTCGTGAGGAACATACATGCACCCCACCACCTTGGTGTGTTAATTGTCCTGGCATCCACTCGTCTAGATCCTCAGACTGCCCCTCATATCAGAAGGAGAAGAAGATACAAGAACTCAAAACTTTGGATCGTCTCTCTTATCCTGAGGCCAGGAAGAAGTATGACCGCCTCCATCCCGTGCCGTTGACCGCTTCGTTTGCCTCAGTGCGTCCACTCCTTCTGCGGTATCCTCACCCCTATCCTGTCCCCCCTCCGCCTCCTCTCCCCATCCGGGGTCTCTGCCTCTGCCTCCCAAATCCCTCCCTTCCAAATCCTCCTCCCCCGTGGCCCCCGCCCCCTCTGCCCCAGGGGCCACCCTTCCTCCTCCTCCTCCCCCGCCGCCTGAGAAGCGATCCTCTTCTCAGGCATCCATTGAGGAAACGTTCGTGACCCCAGCTTCCGAGGTCCGGCGTTCCAAAACGGACCTCGCGCGTGAAGACCTTCTTCGGGTCCAGCCCACCATCCCTGTGCCTCCTCGGACTTCCAAGAAGGCCTCCAAGAAGAAGTCTCTCTCCCCCTCTCCACCCCGGCGCGTTTCGTCTGACGCTCCATCCGTGAGTCGCTGCTCCCGGCCGTCCTCAGTTTCGCCAGGACGCTCTGCTGCCAGGCGCTCAGCTGGCCTCTCGTCGGCAAATGATGCTGCCCCTCCTACACCACCAGGGACAGCAGCCGCAGCTGGCGACGACTCGATGGAACAGGATCCGCCTCCCCCCCAGGGGGTCCACAACTCTTTTGTGGATACGTGCATAGCGAGCACGGGACCCCGAGCTAATGTGGCCTTCCTTCCTTTCCAGGCTGCATACCTTCCCTTACCGCATCCTTCCCCATCGCCCATCTTTGCCCCTCCTCCCCTCACCTCTGGCTCTTTGCTTCCCTTTCTCCCCATCTGAGAGTATGGTATGTGCCTACGTCCGGAGACGGACGCTCGAAACTGTTCCAACTTCCTTGCTTTCTACACTTGCAAGTCTTCGTCCTTCCTCTGTCCTTTTCTTTTCCTTTCCTCTTCTCTTTGCCCTTTCTCTTTTTTTCTCCCTGTGCGTGTCTGAAGGCCGACCCACGCACTTCCATGCGTAGCCGGTGATGGGGTAACGCGTAATTCCCCGCCCCGGGTAGACAGGTAGGACACGTACGTACCCCCTGGTAACGGCCAGGCCCAGGGAGGGGTGATTACCTGAGCTGATACCTTCCGAAAGTGCCGATTGCTCCCTCCGTCCGTTTGTCGGGAGGTGTGACATGAGGTGTGAACAATCACCTAAGGCGGGAGTGCCCTCAGTGAGGGCCCCCACAAGGGAGGAGCGCGCCATCGGAGACGCCGGTAATCATGGGGGATTCTTCCGCAATGGTTTCCTCACCTTCCACTACGTCTGCTCACAAACGTAAGTTCACTGAGTCTCAGTCACAGACGGTTCTTCCATCGTTGCCACAGTTCCTTGTTGTTTCTCGGTCTGACGAAGGTCACGACTTCTCCACGGTCAACCCTTTCATTATTCAGAAAGGTGTCGACGCAATTGCAGGTCCTGTAAAGTCTTGTTCCAGATTACAGAATGGCACCCTGTTGTTAGAAACAAACAGTGCCCTCCAGGCATAAAAATTGCTGCGTACTTCTCTGCTCCACGCCTTCCCTCTCCGGGTTGAAGCGCACCGCACTTTAAATTCATCGCGTGGAGTCGTTTATACATGCTCCCTCGATGGATTGTCTGACGAAGAAATTCAGCACTACCTGTCTGACCAGGGCGTAACGGCTGTTCATAGAGTTATGAAAAGGGTTGACACGAACATCATTCCAACCCGCACTGTCTTCTTGACATTTGACAAAGTTCAACTCCCATCGAAAATCAAAGCGGGCTATGAGATAATTTCCGTTCGCCCTTACGTCCCCAACCCTACGCGTTGCTATCGATGTCAGCGGTTCAATCACACCAGCCAGTCCTGTTCCAATCCGGCCAAATGTGTTATGTGTGGCAAGGATGCCCATGAGGGTGCTTGTCCACCTCCATCCCCTCGCTGCATCAACTGTATGGGTGACCACGCTGCTTCCTCTCGAGATAGCCCCGTTTTTAAGGACGAAAAGCTCATCCAGGAAATCAGAGTGAAGGAAAAGGTGTCGACCTTTGCTGTTCGAGAATTATTCGCCAGTCGACAGCCCACCGTGCCTCAGACAGGAAAATACAGCACTGTCCTTGCTTCTCGTCGGCCAACAAAGGAGGCGGCCACGCAGACTTGCGACCTCACCTTTAGTGCCACGGTCGTCAGATCGGCCAGCGCAAAGATCGCCCGTTCAACCTCACCAGTTTCGCCTGCCCACTCTATGGCTCACCCTTCATCGGGTTCTGTTAAATCTCGAGCCCAAAAGTCAGACACCAAGTCTTCGAAAAAAGAGCATACTCGTGAAGAGTTTTTACGTACAGCAACTTCACAACCATCGGTTCCTCCTTCATCTAAACATCATACATCCAAGAAGGCTACAAAGAAACCCAGTTCCTCTCCTTCTCCGCCAACGCGTGTCCCATCTACAGCACCACCTGGCGGACATCGCCCTCGGCTGTCTTCTGTGTCGCCGAGGCGCACTGCTGGTGGCCTGTCAACCGGCCGATCGCTGGTGGCAGGAGCTGCTCCTGACCAACCTATGGATCAGGATCTTCTGCCTACGGCTGAATGCCACTCCATGCTGTCGGTCGCAAGCTCTGAGCAGTCGTTGAGTTGACAGCACCCTTGGTCACATTCCTTCATTTTCTGTTCACCCTATGTCCATTATCCACTGGAATATCCGCGGCATTCGAGCCAATCGGGATGAATTGTCGATCCTCTTACGACCCTACTCGCCGGTCATCTTCTGTATTCAGGAAACAAAGCTGCGTCCCCATGACCGCTTTGTTCTCCCTCCTTTTCAGTCTGTCCGATATGATCTCCTCTCTGTTGAAGGCACTCCAGCACATGGAGGACTCATGATTCTTCTTCATGATACTCTCCATTATCACCCAATCCCCTTAAACAGTTCCTTCCAAGCTGTCACCGTCTGCCTTTCCCTCTCTGGATACACGTTCTCTCTTTGTACTGTATACATTCCATCGTCCACACCAATGGCACGAGCTGATCTCCTTCATCTTCCTGGTCAGCTTCCACCCCCCTATTTGCTGGTTGGTGACTTCAATGCCCACCACCCGCTTTGGGGATCTCCACATCCTTGTCCACGTGGCTCTCTATTGCTAGACGTCTTCCACCAAGCGGATCTAGTTTGCCTCAACACTGGGGTCCCCACATTTTTGTCTGCCTCCACGACTAATTTTGTCCCATTTGGACCTTGCGGTCGGTACTATTCCGCTAGCTCGGCGCTTCGAATGGTTCGCCCTTGATGATACACACTCGAGTGACCACTTTCCATGTGTCAGACTGCAGCCTGAACTGCCATATATGCGCCCGCGACGCTGGAAGTTTGCCCAAGCCGATTGGACACTTTTCGTCTCTAGCGACATTCGATGACGGTCGCTTTCCCAGCGTCGACGATGAGGTCACACATATTACCGACGTTATTCTTACAGCTGCGGAACGTTCAATACCACTCACCTCCGAATTGCCCCGACGCCCCCAGTTCCTTGGTGGAACGAGGCATGCCGTGACGCAATACGTGAGCGGCGACGTGCTCTTCGCATTTTCCGTCACCATCCTACTTTGGCCAACTGTATCCGCTAGAAGCAGCTCCGTGCGCGATGCCGTCGCGTCATCCGCGATAGCAAGAAGGCAAGCTGGAAATTCTTTATTAGCTCATTTAACATCTTCACTCCCTCCACGGAAGTTTGGAGTCGGCTTCGACGGTTCTCAGGCGCGCCTAGTTTCTCCCAGGTCTCTGGGCTCACTTTTGCGCATGATACATTAGTGGACCCCGTCGCAATTTCTAACTCATTGGGTCAGCACTTTGCTGAGATTTCGAGCTCTTCCAATTACCCGCCAGCGTTTCTCCCGAAGAAACGTGCAGCGGAAGCGCGACCTCTTGCTTTCTCCTTTCCAAATCACGAAAGCTAAAATACTGTTTTCTCCATGCGGGAACTCCAACATGCACTCTCTTCTTCTCGCTCCTCCGCCCCAGGACCGGATGGTATCCATGTCCAAATGTTGCTGCATTTATCAACCCATAGTCTGCGTTACCTCCTTCGCCTTTATAATCGAATTTGGACCGACAGTACTTTTCCCCGACGATGGCGGGAAGCTGTCGTCGTTCCTATTCCGAAACCTGGAAAGGACAAACATCTCCCCTCTAGCTATCGCCCCATTTCTCTCACGAGTATTGTCTGTAAGGTTTTGGAGCGTATGGTGAATTACCGTTGAGCTTGGTGGCTGAAATCCCGCAGTCTTTTAACACCTGCCCAATGCGGATTCCGAAAGCATCGTTCTGCAGTTGACCATCTTGTTGCTCTCTCCACTTATATCATGAACAATTTTCTCCGGAAACGCCAAACGGTAGCAATATTTTTTGATCTGGAGAGAGCATACGATACCTGTTGGAGGACAGGCATCCTCTGCACACTGTTCTCTTGGGGCTTTCGAGGTCGGCTGCCCCTTTTTCTTCGCGAATTTATGGCAGAGCGCACTTTTAGGGTGCGGGTGAACACTACTCTCTCCCGTACTTTCTCCCAAGAAAACGTGGTACCCCAGGGCTCCGTGCTGAGTGTTGTACTGTTTGCCATTGCCATAAATCCAGTTATGGATTGTCTCCTTCCTGATGTCTTGGGCTCCCTCTTTGTGGATGATTTTGCGATCTACTACAGCTCTCAACGGACCAGCCTTCTTGAACGACGTCTTCAAGGATGTCTCGTTCGCCTCCACTCTTGGAGCATCGAAACCGGCTTCCGTTTTTCTCCCAGTAAGACCGTTTGTGTTAATTTTTGGCGACGTAAGGAGTTTCTTCCAACCTCCTTACATCTAGGACCTATCAACCTTCCGTTTTCAGACGACGCTAAATTCTTGGGTCTTATGTTTGACAGAAAACTATGCTGGTCCTCCCACATTTCATATCTTTCGGCTCGCTGTCTGCGATCCCTCGACACCCTCCGTGTCCTGAATGGTACCTCGTGGGGAGCGGACCGATTGGTCCTTCTCCGCCTCTATCGCGCCTTAGTGCGCTCGAAATTGGACTATGAAAGCATAGTATACTCCTCTGCTCGGCCGTCTATTCTTCGGCGTCTCAACTCTATCCACCACCGTGGATTACGTTTAGTGTCTGGAGCTTTTTACACCAGCCCTGTGGAAAGCCTTTATGCTGAGACTGCTGAACCTCCGCTGTCCAATCGGCGAGCAGTCCTCCTGAGTCGTTATGCTAGCAATCTGTCTTCCATGCCTGCTAATCCAGCCCATGACATATTTTTCGACGCCTCCTTTGATGTAGGGTATGCAGGCCGCCCCTCCTCCCTACTACCACCGGGAGTCCGCTTCCGTCAACTGCTCCATTCTCTTTCCTTCCGCTTTCCTAAAACCTTCTTGACAACTTGGGGTACAGCACCGCCTTGGCTCCGTCCCCGGATCTGCCTGCTCCGTGACCTTTGTCGATTTCCCAAGGATGGTACCCCTTCACTTGTTTATCGTCGGGCATTTGCTGCTCTGTGTGCACAAATGACGGAAGCCACTTTTATTTACACCGATGGCTCGAAAACATCGTTAGGTGTAGGGTGTGCCTATGCTGTTGGCGACACCCCAAATCTCTTTGGGCTTCCCGACCAGTGTTCGGTCTATACTGCGGAGCTTTACGCTGTTCTCCAGGCTGTCCACTACATCCGCCGCCATCAGCGGATACAGTACGTTATCTGCTCCGATTCTCTCAGCTCTCTCCTCAGTCTCCAAGCTCTTTACCCTGTGCACCCTCTGGTCCACCGGATTCAGGACTGTCTGCGCTTGCTCCACCTGGGGGGCGTCTCGGTGGCGTTCCTCTGGCTCCCGGGATACGTTATACGTTGGTATCTGTGGAAATGAGGCGGCCGATATTGCAGCCAAGGCTGCAGTCTCTTCTTCGGCCAGCTATTCCATCGATTCCCGTCGCCGATCTACGGAGCGTTTTATGTTGTCATGTTGTTCATTTATGGCACGCGCACTGGTCGACACTTCCCCAAAATAAATTGCGGGATGTAAAAACTCTTCCTTGTGCTTGGACCTCTTCCTCCCGACCGCGTCGTCGGGAGGAGGTCATTTTAACTAGACTCCGGATAGGGCACTGTCTTTTTAGCCATCGACATCTTTTAAGCGGCGATCCTCCCCCACTCTGTCCCCACTGCTCTCAGTTGTGGACGGTAAGACACCTTTTAATTGAGTGCCCCTATTTTACTCCGTTACGCGCCCGTCTACAGCTGTCGCCTGATATATCGTCAATTTTAGCCGATGACACGCGATCGGCCGATCGCGTTCTAGAGTTCATTCGTGCCAGTGAAATGACGTCAGTCATTTGAAGGTTTTTTGGGACAACCAACCTCCTTCTGTAGTGAATTTTTAAGCCTTCCTTCTGCTTTTAGTTTCTCCAATTTTATGACTTTCGTTCCCATTGCTGCTGGTTTCAGTTTTCGGTTTTTTACTGCTTCCTAAGTCACAGACCGGGCACTAATGACCATAGCAGTTTTGCGCCCTAAAACCAAAACAAAAAAAAAAGGATCCGCCTCCCGCCGGTTGTAGCGTTGGTCCCTCGAAACCTGGCCCTCCGTGGCCGTCGAGGTGACCAGCTCTTCCCCCGTCTCGTTCCCCCTCATCTTTGACTAGCGATTGCCTTGTTACATTGGAACATACGAGGTATTCGCTCTAATCGGGAGGAATTACAACTGCTCCTCCGCCTGCACTGTCTGCTCGTCCTTGGTCTCCAGGAAACCAAGTTGTGCCCGACTGACCGTATTGCCTTTGCCCACTATACCTCGGAGCGGTATGACCTCACCCCTGTGGACGGTATCCCAGCTCATGGTGGGGTCATGTTGCTAGTTCGGGACGATGTCTATTACCATCCCATCCCATTGACCACCCCACTCCAAGCAATAGCTCTCCGTATTACTCTTTCTGCCTTTACTTTTTCTGTTTGTACCGTCTACACTCCGTCATCCGCAGTTAGTCGGGCTGACATGATGCACCTGAGTGTTCAGCTTCCTCCGCCGTCTTTATTGTTCGGCGACTTCAATGCTCATCATCCCCTTTGGGGCTCTCCTGCATCCTGTCAAAGAGGCTCACTCTTGGCGGATGTCTTCAACCATCTCAATCTTGTCTGTCTCAATACTGGCACCCCAACTTTCCTCTCGGACTCTACTCATACCTACTCCCACTTAGACCTCTCGATCTAATCTACCACTCTTGCCCGTCGGTTCGAGTGGTATGTCCTTTCTGACACCTATTCGAGCGACCACTTCCCCTGTGTCGTTCGTCTCCTGCACCACACCCCATCCCCACGTCCTTCTAGCTGGAACATACCAAAAGCCGACTGGGGTCTTTACTCCTCCCTGGCGACCTTTCCGGACCACGATTTTCTCAGTTGTGACAGTCAGGTCGAATACATCACGGCTGTTATCATCAATGCTGCCGAACGTTCCATTCCTCGTACTGCCTCTTCTTCACGTCGCGTTTCTGTCCCCTGGTGGAATGAGGCTTGTAGAGACGCTATCCGTGCTCGAAGACGTGCTTTACGCACCTTTCGCCGCCATCCTACGTTGGCGAATTGTATTGGATACAAACGACTCGAAGCACAATGCCGTAGAGTCATCAAAGACAGCAAAAAAGCTTGTTGGGCCTCTTTCACCAGCTCCTTTAACAGATTTACTCCCTCTTCTGTCGTCTGGGGTAGCCTGCGCCGGCTGTCGGGCATTAAGGCCCACTCCTCGGTACCTGGCCTGACCTCAGGTAATGAGGTCCTTGTTGATCCTGTGGCTGTCTCCAACGCCTTCAGCGGAGGTTTCAAGCTCCGCCCATTACCATCCTGCCTTCCTTCCCAGGAAAGAGGCAGAAGGGGCTCGGCGACCTTCCTTCCACTCGCTGAATCTGGAAACTTATAATGCTCCCTTTACTATGCAGGAACTCGAACGTGCGCTTGCACTGTCCCGGCCCTCTGCTCCGGGGCCAGATGCCATTCACGTTCAGATGCTGGCACACCTTTTTCCGGCGGGAAAAAGCTTCCTTCTTCGTACATATAATCGCATCTGGACCGAAGGTCAGGTCCCCATGCGTTGGCGTGACGCCGTCGTTGTTCCTATACCCAAACCTGGGAAGGATAGACACCTTCCTTATAGTTACCGCCCCATTTCTCTTATAAGCTGTGTCTGTAAGGTGATGGAGTGCATGGTTAATGCTCGGTTAATCTGGATTCTTGAATCTCGACGGCTACTTACCAATGTCCAATGCGGCTTTCGTTGCCGCCGCTCCGCTGTTGACCACCTTGTGACCTTGTCGACATTCATCATGAACAACTTTTTGCGACGGTGCGAAACGGTCGCCGTGTTCTTCGATTTGGAGAAGGCTTATGATACCTGTTGGAGAGGAGGTATCCTCCGCACTATGCACAGGTGGGGCTTATGCGGTCGCCTGCCCCTTTTTATTGATTCCTTTTTAACGGATCGAAAGTTTAGGGTACGTATGGGTTCCGTATTGTCCGACGTCTTCCTCCAGGAGAACGGAGTGCCTCAGGGCTCCGTCTTGAGCGTAGCCCTTTTTGCCATCGCGATCAATCCAATTATGGATTGCATTCCACCTAATGTCTCAGGCTCTGTCTTTGTCGATGACTTCGCGATCTACTGCAGTGCCCAGAGAACATGCCTCCCGGAGCGCTGCCTTCAGCGTTGTCTAGACAGCCTATACTCATGGAGCGTGGCAAATGGCTTCCGGTTCTCTGAAGAGAAGACGGTTTGTATCAACTTTTGGCGATATAAAGCGTTCCTTCCGCCATCCTTACATCTCGGTCCCATTGTTCTCCCATTCGTGGAATCAACTAAGTTTCTAGGGCTCACACTGGACAGGAAACTTTGTTGGTCTCTGCACATCTCTTATTTGGCTGCCCATTGTACTCGTTCCCTTAATGTCCTCAGAGTTCTTAGTGGTTCATCTTGGGGAGCGGATCGCACTGTCCTGCTTCGCTTGTATCGGTCCATAGTCCGATCGAAGCTGGATTAAGGGAGCTTCGTCTACTCGGCCATCCCTCTTACGCCGTCTCAACTCCATCCACCATCGGGGGGATATGTCTTGCAACCGGAGCCTTCTACACTAGTCCTGTCGAGAGTCTTTATGCTGAAGCTGCCGAATTACCATTGACCTACCGGCGCGACGTACTGCTGTGTCGGTATGCCTGCCGGCTGTTGTCTCTGCCCGACGACCCCACTTACCAGTCCTTCTTCGCCGATTCTCTCGACCGTCAGTACAGGTTGTATGTGTCTGCCCTGCTGCCCCCCAGAGTCCGCTTCCGTCGCCTGCTTTGACAATTGGATTTTGCCCTCCCTACCACCTTCAGAGAGGGTGAGAGCCCGACACCACCTTGGCTCCAGGCTCCGGTTCATATTTATCTCGACCTCAGCTCACTCCCAAAGGAGGGTACTCCGGCTGCAGTATATTGCTCACGGTTTGTCGAACTTCGTGCTCGACTTGCCGGTCACACCTTTATTTACACTGATGGCTCCAAAACTGACGATGGTGTCGGCTGCACCTTTGTCGTCGGGGCCGCCACCTTTAAATACCGGCTCCTCGACCAATGTTCCAGCTTTACGGCCGAGCTTTTTGCTCTCCATCAGGCCGTTCAGTATGCCCGCCGCCACCGCCATTCATCGTATGTACTCTGCTCTGACTCACTCAGTGCTCTTCAGAGCCTTGGAGCTCCCTATCCGGTCCATCCCTTGGTTCAACGGATACAGCAGTCCCTCCATTCTTTCGCTGATAATGGTTCTCCTGTCCGCTTTCTGTGGGTTCCCGGACATGTAGGAGTGCCTGGGAATGAGGCTGCGGATGCTGCAGCCAAGGCTGCAGTCCTCCTGCCTCGGCCAGCCTCCCATTGTGTCCCGTCATCTGACGTTCGTGGGGTTGTTTGTAAGAGGCTTGTGTCGTTGTGGTGGGATGCTTGGTCATCCCTCCAAGGAAACAAGCTCCGGGCAGTAAAACCGCTCCCAACTGCTTGGACAACCTCCTCCCGACCATCTCGGCGAGAGGAGGTCCTTCTGACCAGGTTGCGGATTGGGCATTGCCGGTTTAGCCACCGATACATGCTCTCCGGTGACCCATCCCCGCAGTGCCCTTGTGGTCAAGCATTAACAGTGCGCCATGTTTTATTGTCGTGTCCCCGCTTTAGTCAATCTCGTGTTGTCCTGTCCCTGCCATCTACTTTACCGGATATTTTAGCTGATGACGCTCGAGCAGCTGCTCGTGTTCTGCGTTTTATAACTTTGACTGGCTTGTCCAAAGACTTCTAACTTTTTTACTTATTTATCTGCATCTTTGTCAAGCCTTTCTGGTGTCCCCCCTCCCCTTGAGTTTTACTAGATTCCCTGTGCTCTAATAACTGTGACTGGGCGCTAATGACCTCAGTAGTTGAGCGCCCTTAAACCCCACCAAAAAAAAAAGAACTCAACACATTCACATCTAACTAAATTATTTAACAGTTACATTGCAGACCCATTCACATTCCCTGATACACTTACACATGGAATAACGTATCTGAAACCTAAAGATCAAGCAGACACAGCAAACCCAGCCAAGTATCGCCCCATAATATGCCTACCAACAATATACAAAATATTTACTTCAGTCATTACACAGAAATTAATGACACATACAACACACAACAAAATTATAAATGAAGAACAAAAAGCCTGTTGCAAAGGAGCACGAGGATGTAAAGAGCAACTGATAACAGATGCAGAGGTGACAAATCAAGCTAAAACTATACAAAGGTCGCTACACTACGCATACATTGATTACCAAAAAGCTTTTGATAGTGTAGCCCCACTCATGGTTGCTACAGATATTGGAAATATACAAAGTAGATCCTAAATTGATACAGTTCCTAAACATACTAATGAAAAATCTGAAAACCACACTTAATATCCAAACAAATTCAAATAATATCACATCACAGCCAATACAGATTAATCGTGGAATATACCAAGGGACTCATTCAGTCCTTTCTGGTTCTGTCTTGTTCTGAACCCACTATCCAACATGCTAAATAATACAAATTATGGATATAATATTACTGGAACATACCAACACAAAATCACACATTTGCTATACATAGATCTAAAACTACTGGCAGCAACAACTCAACCAATTACCAAAGATAACAGAAGTGTTCAGCAATGATATAAATATGGCTTTTGGAACAGACAAATGTAAGAAAAATAGCATAGTCAAGGGAAAACACACTAAACAAGAAAATTACATATTGGATAATCACAGCGGCTCCATAGAAGCGATGGAAAAACAGATGCCTATAAATATCTAGGATACAGACAAAAATAGGAATAGATAATACAAATATTAAAGAAGAACTAAAAGAAAAATATAGACAAAGACTAACGAAAATACTGAAAACAGAATTGACAGCAAGAAACAAGCAAAAGCTATAAATACTTATGCTATACCAATATTGACCTACTCATTTGGAGTAGTGAAATGGAGTGACACAGACCTAGAAGCACTCAATACACTTACTCGATCACAATGCCACAAATATAGAATGCATCACATACATTCAGCAACAGAAAGAATCACATTAAGCAGAAAGGAAGGAGAAAGGGGATTTATCGACATGAAAAACCTACATTATGGACAGGTAAAGAATTTAAGAAAATTCTTTATAGAACGAGCAGAAACTAGCAAAATACACAATGCAATCACTCATATAAATACAACGGCTACACCATTGCAGTTTCATAGCCACTTCTACAACCCTTTAGATCACATAACATCAACAGGTACGAAGAAAGTAAATTGGAAAAAGAAAACAATACATGGCAAGCACCAGTATCATCTAACAGCTACATCCAAACTTATATATCCAACTAAAGAAATCTGTAATTATTGATACATGTTCAATTACCCGAAAGTTCCTAAATGCTATGTAACATATACCATACAGTTAAAAGGAAGTCACGCTTGATCAAGGTCCGCGTCACTTTCCATTTTTAACCAGACATAACGTCTGAGAAAGGATATAAGTAATAATAAGTCAAAAGGACGAGGCTTCCCCGGGCGGCCTTCATCCCCTCCTCCTCATCCCAAATCAGACTCAGTTTTTATGGATGTCACCCCGTCCTCGTTGGTGACGACCACCGACCGAATGAAATAACTTCCCCTCCACTGCTTCGTTTCACTTTCTCTCACCACATGATAATCCAATGGAATTGCGGGTATTATCGTCACCTACCGGAAATACTCCTAGTTTCGTCCTGCTATTCGTTCTGCTTTGCTCAAGAAATGCAGTTTCTTGATGACCACTCTCCAGTGTTTCGTGGTTATCGACCATTCTGTCGGAACCGTGCCGGCCCTGGGATTGCCTCTGGAGGGGGTCTCCACTTTGGTTCGCGGCAATGTCATTAGGGACATATGGAATAAGTTCACACATATGTGAGTGGCTAGGAGACTTCATAAATAATAGAACCCAGTATGTTGTCCTCGATGGCGAGTGTTCATCAGAGACAAAAGCATTGTCAGGGGGTCCCAGAGAAGTGTGGTAAGACTGCTGTTATGTATATACATAAATACGAGGTGCATTCAAGTTCTAAGGCCTCCGATTTTTTTTCTACGGACTGGAAAGAGATAGAAACATGCGCATTGTTTTAAAATGAGGCCGCATTCATTGTCAATACGTCCCAGAAATGGCAGCACCTTACGGCAGATGGAATTTTACCGGCAGCGGCGAGAATGAGAACTGTTTTAAATACTTAAAATGGCGACGTTTTCCTTACTTGAACAGCGTGCAATCATTAGTTTTCTGAATTTGTGTGGTGTGAAACCAATTGATATTCATCGACAGTTGAAGGAGACATGTGGTGATGGAGTTATGGATGTGTCGAAAGTGCGTTCGTGGGTGCGACAGTTTAATGAAGGCAGAACATCGTGTGACATCAAACGGAAACAACCTCAGGCTTGCACAAGCCGGTCTGACGACATGATCGAGAAAGTGGAGAGAATTGTTTTGGGGGATCGCCGAATGACTGTTAAACAGATCGCCTCCAGAGTTGGCATTTCTGTGGGTTCTGTGCACACAATCCTGCATGACGACCTGAAGATGCGAAAAGTGTCATCCAGGTGGGTGCCACGAATGCTGACGGTCGACCACATGGCTGCCCGTGTCGCATGTTGCCAAGTAATGTTGACGCACAACGACAGCGTGAATGGGACGTTCTTTTCGTCGGTTGTGACAATGGATGAGACGTGGATGCCATTTTTCAATCCAGAAACAAAGCGCCAGTCAGCTCAATGGAAGCACACAGATTCACTGCCAGAAAAAAAATTTCGGGTAACCGCCAGTGCTGAAAAAATGGTGGTGTCCATGTTCTGGGACAGCGAGGGCGTAATCCTTACCCATTGCGTTCCAAAGGGCACTACGGTAACAGGTGCATCCTACGAAAATGTTTTGAAGAACAAATTCCTTCTTGCACTGCAACAAAAACGTCCAGGAAGGGCTGCGCCTGTGCTGTTTCACCAAGACAACGCACCCGCACATCGAGCTAACGTTACGCAACAGTTTCTTCGTGATAACAACTTTGAAGTGATTCCTCATGCTCCCTACTCACCTGACCTGGCTCCTAGTGACTTGGCTTTTTCCAATAATGAAAGACACTCTCCGTGGCCGCACATTCACCAGCCGTGCTGCTATTGCCTCAGCGATTTTCCAGTGGTCAAAACAGACGCCTAAAGAAGCCTTCGCCGCTGCCATGGAATCATGGCGTCAGCGTTGTGAAAAATGTGTACGTCTGCAGGGCGATTACGTCGAGAAGTAACGCCAGTTTCATCGATTTCGGGTGAGTAGTTAATTAGAAAAAAAATCGGAGGCCTTAGAACTTGAATGCACCTCGTAATTTGGCTGACAGGGCAGATAGCAATCTGCGGTTGTTTGCTGCTGATGCCATGGTGTACGGTAAGGTGTCGAAGTTGAGTGACTTTAGGAATATATAAGACGACTTGGACAAAATTTCTAGTTGATGTGATGAATGACAGCTCTAAATGGGAAAAATGTGAGTTAATGTGGATAAGTAGTAAGTTCAAACCTTTAGTGCTCGGATACAGTATTACTGGTTTCCTGCTTGACATAGTCGAGTAGTTCAAATATCTGTGCATAACGTTACAAAGCGATATTGGGTGGAACGAGCATGTGAGAACTATGGTAGGGAAGGCAAATGGTCGACTTTGGTTTATTGGGAGAATATTAGGAAAGAGTACTGCTCTTGTAAAGGAGACAACATACAGGACGCTGGTGCGGCCTATTCTTTACTGCTAGAGTGTTTGGGATCCGTACCAGGTCGGATTGAATGAAGACATCGAAGCAGTTCAGATAGGGGCTGCCAGGATTGTTACCGGTAGGTTCGAACAACATTTAAGTGTTATGGAGATTCTTCAAGGACTCAAATGGGAATCCCAGGAGGGAAGGCGGCGTTCTTACGAAGGAACACTGTTGCACCGGCATTCGAAGCTGACTGCCAAACGATTCTACTGTCGCCAACGTACATTTCGCGTAAGGACCACGAAGATAAGATAAAGTAGGGCTCATACGGAGGCATACAGACAGTAGTTTTTCCCTCGCTCTATTTGTGAGTGGAACAGGAAAGGAAATGACAAGTAGTGGCTTGCGGAGTACTTGTGTGGATCTGGATGTAATCGGCATTTGCGTGCTGTCACTAATACGTCACTGAGAGTCGCCTTCGGTTAGCAGGTGCCGGAAGTTGAGAAATTGTGGCGATTGTGCTGTTATTAGGTATGTGCAGGCCGTTTTTACAGCACTCATTACCTGTGCGGTGTTTGCAATTTAATTCACGTGTGTGGAAGATGAACTGTTAGTCTTTGGTGAATCTGCTTATTGACATACGGTGTGCGACCGCAGCAGCCCTCTGTCGTAAGGTCGCATTTTTTATCACATAGCGAGTCTACAAATGCGTATGTAAAAGTTTTTTTTGCTGCACTGTGGCAATTGCTCTGTCTCAGTCGGATGGCTGGGACATGTGTATTATACTCCATATATGTTGTTTTTATTCAGTCTGGGAGCTACGAGTGACACAGTGAAAGCAGGATTCTCGTTGGTTCGGAGGGAGAAAGGAGGGGGAGACGCCTGGTACTTAACTACAATGCAGGCCACGATTTCCACCTATGTGTTCGGACCTGTTCGCCGTTATTACTGTGAGCGGGAGGTCTCTCGCTGAAAGCTTCATATAGGGGAAGCAGTGTCTTCTGGACTTGCAACCAATTCAGAAACGATTACACCAAAAAATAATACAAACTTCTCGGCTGTTGCTGGATTGCAGGGGCAGTGTTTCCACTACCATACACCAAGCATTGGTGCTCAAGGTCGTGGCTATATTCTAAACAGCAACGTTAGAGGGGTGAGCTACCCTGCAGGAGACATACTTTTTGGTGGGGTGGTGGCAAATACTGGGCATCTGTCTCCTTGGGTGCGTATTTTGTAGCACTGAGCTAATTTTTAAACGTACCATAATCTTCGGTTGGAAATCGACAAAACTGCAGTACTTTTATAACTTTCTATGATATTGTCACTTCCACCAATGAGATCGTTTCAAAAACACACACTATGATGATGCACGTGCACATATCATTTGTTGGAGTCTTGCGACACCGGTAGGTGTATCCTGCGTCCTTTGAACTATAAAGCGGACCAAAAGCATGTTGCAGTCTTCCGTTCAGGCTTGTTGCAAGGACTGTACTGGTCTATCGCCTTCACATTTGCCACATTCTCCCTTGTTACGATGTACCCCACCGTCAATGTGGTGCCCACCTGGTGGTGGCCCACATCCTACTGGACTCTCGTAATTTGGCAATCTTACGGGGAAATCTTAAACATAATGACATGCTACCTCTGGTGCTAGTGAACGACGCCAAAGTGGCAGATCTGGTTTGGTTTTTCCTATTGAAAGATGTTTCTCCGTTATTTAGGACACATTAGCCTCTTTGGTCACTAGATAGACTGGAAGGTTGCCTCTTCACTTGCTCTGACCCAGGGAGGCCCATGGCTGCTCTTACTTGGTGGTCCAGCCTGCTTCCTACTCTTCCCACCTTTTTAATTCTTCTTATTCATTCACATCTGTCGTAGGTTTACTGTTTCGCCATCGTTGTTCTCTTTCCCGAGATTTTATTAACTTGGCTACGTTGCTAGTTTTCTTGTGGTAACAGAGTGTGAGGAAATACCTCTCAGATGCAGAGGGTGTGTCCCACCACGTAACATGCTAGGGAGGCCTCCAACTGCATTCTGGGTGAAGGAATTCTCCCACTTACTCTTTCTGTCCCCTCTCTCACTTCTATTTCTTTCCATCTCCTGGTTTTGTTGATTCTCAGTTGGAGACACGTTCATCAGAAAATGTCTTGGGATCATTCCTCTGAGAGGACTATTCACAACTTGATCCATGTAGGATGGAGGAACCGATGACCTCATCGTTGGGTCCCCTTAAACCTATGAATCCAGTCCCTATGTATAAAAGGCTGGGAGTTCAAAAATAGCCCAATTGTGCTAATGGGTTTACCCCTCGCTCCTATGCTGTCACTATAGAAGTAAGGCTGTTGTCCTTAATTGGCAGGAAATATAAGATGGTACATTGTCCTGTTGGAATTAAAGATGGATGACCTGAGATAATAGCACAGTCTGCACTGTTGCCAGATTTCCAGGGTTTCCCCAGTTGTCATGCTAGTCTGAGCCTGTTTGGGCGGCTTTTCAGACAGGACAAAAGGTATTAGTTTCCCATGTAGGTCCATACCTGTATGTTAAAGATGGTTTTTCTCCTGCCAGTCTGAGCCTGTTGGTTACATTATCTGTTCCTCACTTTACAGGTAATAAGTCGGGACTTTCCTGCTGACCTGCTTTCAGAAACATGGAAAACAAGTTGACAAGGTTTCCCTGAGCTATTATTCACTCAAGTGTGTGGCTGTTATAGCAGTCAGATCACTTAACAGAATTAAAGATGACCACAGGTTTTCTTCCTGACATCACACACACAACTTCTTGCTCTGAGTTGGTCATATTCCCCTAAGTCTGGGTTGAATTGATTAAATTCAAAAATCGGGAATCTACAATCCTGAAGTTTTAAAATGTTGCAGGCACAGCTGTAGAAAGTTTAGAAAACTGCCCCACTGACGCCACAATTAATAAATTTAACGCACCGTGTTACATTATGTTAAAGACTAAAGTGTTTATTTCTCCTAAGTTTTAAATGTTGGGACAATTCAAAATTCGCTTGTTTCAAGTTTAGAATGGTGAGGAAATCACTTGCGGTAGATGATGGAGAGCCCTCTGTCAGAACCAGCCCACTTGCCCTAACGAAAAAGAAAACTATATAGCTCGCTGGTACAACAATTATGGTTGGCTGACAGCAGTCACTGTTGTATGTCGGACGGGAATAGGGCATACCTGTGACCTTATTTAAACAAAGAGCAGGGAGGGCATTCTATCGAAAGTATCTGGACACGTCGATCGCGAGCTTACACGCGTGCAGCGCAATGCCTGGCAGGACCGCTCCACCGCCACTTGGGCAAGCCAAGCCACTCGCAAGTTAGGGCCTTCGCGACAGTCAGTGGTCGAGCTGCCTTGCTGGCCTGGAGCGGCCGCTCCTTCATTGTTCCGCTACCACCACTGAGATCCATCCGTTGAGGCCGACTGTCTCCGTTCAACTCGGAGCAATTATTGGATGGAACCCATGTCACACTCTGCGTGACGTCATGCGGTCTCTCGACTGGTAGGTAGGTAGGTAGGTAGGTAGGTAGGTAGGTAGGTAGGTAGGTAGGTAGGAGTCCCGTGTCAACAGCATATACGTGCAGTTTAGAATGTACATACACATAGGTTGTTTGGTGTGGAATGAATACCATGTCACAGTAGACTACACAACACTTAAGGCAAGGTTAATTTTAGAAGCGGACATTTTGTAGCCTCTGTCCTCTGCAGTGCATCGCCTTCAGACGTATTGCTAAAGCCTTAGCCACGCCTCAGTTTTAGAAGTAATGCGCGAACTGATGAGTCAGTTAGAGCAACACACCATAGTACTGCAGCTGAAGAGAGAATCTTCCGCGTTAAAGTGACTCACGCCTCGGAGTTCCATAATGACAAGTCAGCTAGGCGATGTGCATGACCCGCCTAACTAATCGCGAGGCAGCGACAGCACACGCAATCCTTCTTAGGCGCGTGTCGAGCTATTAGTCGCATTAGTCACAGTGTCTGTAAGACAAAAGTCTTTCAGAGAGAGGGAGGGATATCACACTGTTTCACGAAATATCCGTCAGATTCCGGTTCAGTAGTTGTGATTTTTTTGTTGTTTTTCCAGTCAGACAAAAGTCGTAATACCGACAAAAGTTCGAGAATGGACGTCAGTGCAAGGTATTTCTTGGAGAGCAACAAGGTAGCAGAACACGTGGAAATTACTAGAAGTAGCTCTAAAATGTGACAGTGCTATCCATTAAATTATCACGTGTCCCATTTCGACAAATGCGAATGCACTTGCCTCAAATGGCTCTAAGCACTATGGGACTTAACATCTGATGTCATCAGTCCCCTAGAACTTAGAACTACTTAAACCTAACTAACCTAAGGACATCAAACACAACCATGCCCGAGGCAGGATTCGAACCTGCGACCGTAGCAGCAGAGCGGTTCCGGACTGAAGCGCTAAGCACCGCTCGGTCACAGCGGCCGGCCACTTGCCTCGGCAAGGACGCTTGTGTAGAGTATATGCTAGCTATAACCATAGTAAATTTGAAAGGGGTGCAATGATTAAACAGTTTAAGTGTTTGCAATGGAAATTCTCAGAAATGGCCATACTCTTTGCCATATTTTTCTTTTACAGTACAATCAAGTGGAATCGTAATCGTCAAAAGGACGGGGAATATGGAAGGTGAAAATAAGATCGGATTCATTTTGAAAACACATATATGAAAACACATGTATGAAAACAAGGAGCTTACAACACTTCTCACATCGTGCAGCGCATCGGAATGTACAGAGCCATGCTATCACCCCGCACTACCGTACCAGCCGTCACTAGGTAGACAACCAGGACACAAGACCACATCGACTGTGGAGCTATGGCGGTTACCCGATGAAGTACACAAACTGGTGCTGGGTACATCCGATAACTAAGGTGGTGGTGCTGCTGCTGATCCTGCGTATACTGCACGGTAACCGCAAAGGCGCCATCACGGTAATTGTTTTTCCCCGTCTGGAGCAACGCTTTCGGGAAGCCGATAATCTTCGTCCTCAATGGACAAAGGTCGTCCAAGGACTGAAAGAACTCCACAGAGGACGCGATTCTTGAAACCGTTCACCACTCATCTCGGCGAAATATCCATGATACTGCAAGTCAGTGCCAGATATCTAAAACGTTGGTTGTTGAAGTGTTGTGCAGTGAAGAACTGCATTCATATAATTCACGTTAACACCAGCAGCCAGAAGACTGCATTCGACGAGTATAGCTTTGTGAATGGCTTTTGCATCAAGTGGAAGACAACGGACATTTTATACATAACGTGATATGGACAGATTCAGATTTTACTCGTTAAGGTATTTTCAACCTCCACAACAGCGAATTACTATGGGTAGAGGTTATACTCAACAGCCGTACCAAAATAATAATTTGCTCCTTCTACTGACCCCCGACTCAGATGATATCATAGCTGAACGGTTCAAAGAAAACTTGAATCTCATTACAAATAAGTAGCCCACTCATACAGTTATAATTGGTGGAGACTTTAATCTACCCTCGATTTGTTGGCGAAAATACATGTTCAAAGCCGGTGGTAGACAGAAAACATCTTCCGAAATTGTACTAAATGCTTTCTCTGAGAATTAGTTTGAACAGTTAGTTCATGAGCCCACACGAATTGTAAATGGTTGCGAAAACACACTTGGCCTCTTAGCCACAAATAATCCTGATCTAATAGAGAGCGTCATGACGGATACAGGGATTAGTGAACACAAGGTGATTGTAGCGAGGTTCAAAACCATATCAACCAAAACCACTAACAATAATCGTAAAATATATCTATTTAAAACAGCAGATAAAAATTCGCTTGATGCCTTCCTATGAAAGAGTCTCCATTCCTTCCAAGCTAATTATGTAAGTGTAGACCAGATATGGCTCAAATTCAAAGATACAGTAGCGACAGCAATAGATAGATTCATATGGCATAAGTTAATAAGAGACAGGACTGATCCACCATGGTACACAAAACGCGTCAGAACACTGTTGCAAAAGCAACGAAAAAAGCATGCCAAATTCAGAAGAACGCAAAATCCCCAAGACGGGCTAAGTTTCACGGAAGATAGAAATTTAGTGCGGACGTCAATCGAGATGCTTTTAATAGTTTCCACAATGAGACATTGTCTCAAAATATGGTAGAAAACCCAGAGAGATTCTGGTCGTATGTAAAGTACTCACTCCGTCTTCAGGCCACAAGTGGCCCACCGGGACCATCCGACCGCCGTGTCATCCTCAGGTGAGGATGCGGATAGGAGGGGGCGTGTGGTCAGCACACCGGTCGTTATGATGGTTTTCTTATGTAAAGTACACCAGTGGCAAAAAAAGTCAATACCGCCACTGCGCGATAGGGGTGGAAATGTTACCGATGACGGTCCCACTAAAGCGGAGTTACTAAATACAGTTTTCTGTAATTACTTCACGAAAGAAGATGAAGTAAATATTCCAGAATTCGAAACCAGAACAGCTGTTAGCATGAGTGACATAAAAGTAGATATCCCAAGTGTTGCGAAACAAATCATTTAAGAAAGAAAAGTCTTCTGGTCCAGATGGTATACAGTTCGGGTTCCTTTCATAGTATGCAGACACAATAGCGCCTTTCTTAGCAATCACATACAACCGCTCACATGACGAAAGGTCTGTTCCTAAAGACTGGAAAGTAACACATGTCACACCAATATTCAAGAAAGGAAGTAGGAGTAACCAATTGAATTACAGACCCATATCACTAAACTCAATTTGCAGTAGGATTTTAGAGCATATACTGTACTGGAACATCACGAATCACCTTGAAGAAAATGACTTACTGATACATAACCAACATGGATTCAGAAAATATCGTTCATGTGCAACAGAGCTAGCACTTTATTCCCATGAAGTAATGAATGCTGTCGACAAGGGATCTCAGATCGATTCCATATTCCTAGATTTCCAGAAGGCTTTTGATACCGTTCCTCACAAGCGACTATTAATCAAATTGCGTGCATATGGAGTCTCGTCTCAGTTGTGTGACTGGATTCGTGATTTCCTCTCTGAAAGGTTACAGTTCGTAGTGATAGACGGTAAATCGAGTAGAACAGAAGTGATATCTGACGTTCCGCAAGGTAGTGTCATAGGCTCTCTGATGATGTTCCTCGTTTACATAAATGATCTAGGTGATAATCTGAGCAGCCCCCTTTGATTGTTTGCAGATGACGCTGTAATTTACCGTCCAGTAAAATCATCAGACGATAAATTTCAGTTACTAAATGATCTAGAGAGAATTTCTTATGGTGCGAAAAGTGGCAATTGGCACTAAACAAAGAAAAGTGAGAGGCCATCCACATGGGTACTAAAAGAAATCCGATAAATTTTGGGTGTACGATAAATCGTACAAATCTAAGGGCTGTCAATTGGACTAAAGATATTGTGGGGAAGGCGAAACAAAGACTGCGCTTTGTTGGCAGAACTCTTAGAAGATGCGACAAACCCACTAAAGTGACAGCCTACATTACACGTGTCCGTTCTCTGCTGGAATATTGCTGTGCGTTGTAGGATTCGTACCAGGTAGGATTGACAGAGGACATCGAAAAAGTGCAAAGAAGGGCAGCCCGTTTCGTGTTATCGCGCAATAGAGGTGAGCGTGTCACTGATATACGCGAGTTGGGTGGCAATCACTGAAACAAAGGCGGTTTTCTTCTCGACGAGATCTATTTACGAAATTTGTCACAAACTTTCTCTTCCGAATGCGAAAATATTTTGTTGACACCCACCTACGAAGGGAGAAATGGTCATCATAATAAAATAAGAGAAATCAAAGCTCGAACGGAAAGATTTAGGTGTTCCTTTTTCCCACACGCCATTCGAGTGTGGAATGGTAGAGTTGTATGAAAATGGTTCGATGAGCCCTCTGCCAGGCACTTAAGTGTGAATTGCAGAGTAACCATGTAGATGTATTGGTCGGAGCATAACCTACGTCACGCATGCTCATGAGTGTGTGTTTCAGGCACGCTTTGGTATATTCCTGTGGGCTGGAATAATGGGAGTAGTGCTTTTGGGCTGTTACCTATTGTCAGACAAGTTGAATGCGCTTGTGTGTCGTACGTTTCCTTTCAATACTTCGCTAACGTATTAGAAAACGTTCCACTTGGTGTTGGGCGGCAGCTATGCTTTCAGCATGATGGTGCACCCCTACACTTGGGAATGAAAGAGCATAAAAATTTAAATGAAGGATTCTCGGGGAAATGGATTGGTCGTAGATTTCCAGTTTTCTGGCCTTCACGTTCCTCACACCTTAATAAACTAGATTCGTTTGTGGGGACACTTAAAGGAAAAATTTTATAGTACTCCACCCATGGATGTACATGACCTAGTAGTTTACATGCATGCCACTTCGACAATGGAGGGTGCAGCAGTGTCACGTAGGCTCCAGCGAAGTATGATTCATAGAGTTCCAAAGTAATGTAAGGTGGTCGCGTTCAACATCGTCCCTAAAGTAAACGTTACTCGTACGTTTGCGAACTAGTTCTGTCAAGATAAGCTGGTATGTCAAACATGCGGAATGGAGTTGTGTGCATATCATAATCTGCAATCAAGTGTAGCGTACCTACTGTGTTGTTCTTGTTTTTTTTTCTTTTTTTACTTATATTATGTGACTATATCCACCGTTATTTTCTATTGGCTTTATTTGTTCATGGACGAAACAATGGTCGTTTACATTTGTAAGAAGTTACGTTATGTGTAAATAAAGATAACAGTAATGGAAAGATATACAAAAGATACCGTATTGTGGAGGTATAAATTGGATACAGTTCGATGATTTAGCTGAAAAAAAGTTTTAGCGCAAACGCGACTCGAAGATCTGTGAATCTGCATTCCCCATGGCATTGCCTTCTCTCGCTGAGCCACTGGAACAGGCCCAGCGCAGCGCAGAGCTCATGCTACCTGCTCTTGGCCACACTGCAGGCAGTTACAGCGCTTTCTAAAATCACATTACTGTTAACGCTGTTGGTGGGACTAGGTGTTGCTAGATACATTTTTTTCGTGGATGGTCGGTTGGCAGGAGATTTCTCACCCCAAGCACTGCATTTTTTCTTCACTGTGTATGTATAGTCATGGCACTTCCATTACCTTCCTCCTGGGGACACTATGTTCCTGTAGGCACCTTTAATGCCAGCAGGATGATTTGTGTGCCTCAGTGACACTAAGAGGTTATGGTGGTGGTAGCATAGCTACTGACAGGGTCGCCCAAGTTGGACAGGCCTCAGCAGTGGGGCCAGATAAAGTGTGTCCCACAATTTACAGATGGGAGGGCTGTGTTTCTCCCAAGGGAGGTCTGCCAGAAGAGTAAGAATATGGCGACCTGAGTTTTCCCAAGCTGGGGACAGGTTTGAGCTGGAAGACGTCTTCTTACTGTAAACTGTGGATATACTTCAGGTACTATCATTAGGCATGGCAGAGGAATGTAGTGTCTTGGAGAACAGGGTGCCTTGGCTGCTTCTATTTTAAAAAAAAAAGCTCAACGATGATGATGATGATGATGATGATGATGATGATGATGATGATGATGATGATGATGATGATGATGATGATGCAAAACAGAACAGTTTCTAGTGGGTACCCTCTGGTACATCCCCCCGTTTTATAAGATCTGCTCAGGCAATTGTGGTTCTGTCTGGGTCGACATTTCTTTCCCTAGTGGCTTTTACGATCACTGTGGAACGACCTTAGTCGACAACAACTCCTGATGGGATGGATGTACTGTCAGGTAGTACCTATACCCACCCAACAAACAGATCTTCGTTGGTCAGTCTGCCCAAGAAGGTGTCAGAATTAAAGTAACCGGGGAGCAGTCTGACATATACTTTCATTGTAATCAATAGAGCAGAGGGAGCATTTCACAAGATGGTATCCTACATCCATAGTCACAAGACATTGCCCCCTCCCCCAGGGGGCTGAAAACTCTTTACTAGGTTCGTGCTTAGCTACCACAGGGCCCCAACCCTTGCAGCATCTTTTCCCTTCTGTGCTGCGTGTCTAGCTTCTTGGTGTTTATTCTTTTTGCCTCTCCCTAGGCAACATGTCTGGGATGTTTCTGGAAACGGATACTGCGTTTTCGATAGCCAGCATCAGAATACACTCCACTATTTTTTATTCCTTTTTTATTTATTTGTTCACCTTCTCCTATCATTCCTCCGCTTCGACATTAGAGGTTCCTCTTTTTCATCTTCCTCCCTGTAAGCTCCTGAAGGCTGGCCCACGTGTCTGACGCTGGTTAACGCGTAAATCCCAGTCCCGCTTCGACAGGTAGGGTCTGCATGTACCCCTGGTGCAGGCCAGGCTCAGGGAGGGGTGGTTGCCTTAGCTGCTACCTTCCCAAGTTGCCGATTAATCCCTCTGTCAGATGTTCTGGAGGTGTCATCTGAGCCCCCCCCCCTCCCCCCCTCAGTTGGAAGAACAGTGCCATTGGACATGCTGGCAGTCGTGGAGAAATTTTTCGCAATGAGCTAATCATCTTCACATTCAATGGCGAAGAAACGAAAACGGAATAAGGCTAATGATTCAAAGACCCTCCCAGCTGCACCACAGTTTGTGATTTCACGTACTGAAGACAGTCAGTCCTTTGGTATGGTAAGTCAGTTTATTATTCAGAAAGATGTTGATGTAATTTCAGGGCCTGTGAAATCCTGCTCTCGTTTGTGCAATGGCATTTTGCTTTTGGATACTACTTCAGCTTCTCAAGCATAACAGCTGCATGCAGCTTCACTCGTCCATGGCTATCCTGTCCGTGTCGAGGCCCATCCAATGCTGAATTCTTCCCGTGGTGTTATTTAAACTGGCTGCTCGATGGTCTGAATGAGGCAGAAATCCAAACGTACCTGACTGATCAGTGTCCAAGCAGTCCATTGAGTGATGAAAAAGTAGATGCCCCATTAGTGCTGCTATACACCCTCGTTCTCTCTCTTGATAGAGCAGTTCTTCTGTCAAAGATCAAAATAGGTTATAAAGTTACCACAGTCAGACTGCATATTCTGAACCCAATGCGCTGCTACCAGTGTCACCATTGCAACCACACTCGAGAGTCCTGTCGACACCCAGGAAAATGGGTAACATATGGTAGGGATTTTCACGAGGGCGATTGCCAGCGTCCTCGTCCCCACTGCATCATGTGCAATGGTGACCATGTCCCCGCCTCCCGCGACTGTCCATGTATCTTGATGAATGGGCTGTCCAGGAGATATGGGTGAAGGAAAAAGTGCCTTACCTACTCGCACGCAAGTTGCTGGCTAGTTAGAAACCCTGTGTTCTACCATCTAGCACCTACAGTACTGGTCCTGCTACAGCTCACTCCACGAAGAACATGGCAGTCTCCCCGTCTCCTCCTCCAGCTGTGCAACAAGCCACCAACCTTTCGCCTCATAGGGCGAAGTTACCAGCTACACAACCAGCAGGCCAGGAAGGACAGAAGAAATACTCGCATGAAGACTTCCTACATACCTCTACCCAAACAACGTCTGATTCTTCTTCTCCTTCGCTGACTCGGAGATCCTTTTCAACGGTGTCGCCACATATCCTCGCCTGGCAGACCTATGTGTCTCCAGAGTGCACCACCACCTAGCAGTGAATTTTCGAAGGCTGGCACTCGACAGACGCCACAGTGACACCCTTCATTTTTATCCTCATATGAATCTCCTGCAATGGAACGTTTGCGGACTTTGAGCCAACACAGAGGATTTATGACTGCTTTTGGAATAAGTGTCCTCTTGCTCCCTGTCTTCAGGAAACTAAATTGCGTTCTCACAACCGCTTTGAGCTCTCGCGTTTCTTCCTGGTCGGTTTTGACCTTTCCCTGTAGGTCGGCATTCCATCTCATAGGAGAGCCATGCTGCTCACTGACAACCCGCCTTCAAGCTGTAGCAGTTCGCCTTTTCCTTCCTCACTTGACCTTTCCTATTTGTACCGTTTACATCCCTTTGTCATTCGATGTCACTAGGGCAAAATTCCTCCAGCCTATTGGGCAACTACCTCAGCCCTTTTTTCCGCCCAGTGACTTTGATGCACACCATCCCCTTTGGGGTTCTCCCAGAACATGTCAGAGAGATGCCTTCTTGACTGATGGTCTCAATCAACTTAACTTCCTCTGCCTTAACACAGGAGCACCCTCGTTCATTTCAGGTTCCACTTCCAGCCATTTCCATTTGGACCTCTTCTGCTCTGCCAAACGTGCGCATTGTCACGAGTGGTCCATTGTCTCTGACACATACTCAAGCGACCATTTCCCGTGTGTTATCTGTTTGGTGACTCCTACCTATGTGCACACCCAGATGGCAGCTTACAAAGGCCGACTAAGAGGCTTTACTCCTCCCTGGTTACCCTCGACGAATATAATTTCGCCAGTTGTGATGACCACGGGGAATATCTTACAAACGTTATCCATACCGTCGCAGAACGTTACATTCCTCGAATTTCCTCTTAACCTCGCTGTGTTCCGGTCCCTTGGTGGACTGAGGCATGCTGCGACGCAATTCGCGCGCGGAAACGTCCTCTCTGCGTTTTTAACCGTCATCCGACGATGGCAAACTGCAATCATTGCAAACAGTTGCGTGCACAATGTCACCACGTTCTACGGGATGGCAAAAAAGCTAGCTGGTTTTCACTCATGAGTTCTTTTAACACTTGCACTCCTTCTTCCATCATGGGGGCCTACCTCTGATGATCCTCTGGGACGAAGGTCCATTCCCCAGTTTCCAGGCTGACAGTAGCAGACGTTGTCATAGTCGCCCCTACTGCTATTTCCAACACCTTGTGCCGCCATTTTGCGGAGATTGTGCTCCTCCATTATCACCTTGACTTCCTCCGTCGGAAACGAGTGGAGGAGGCTCAGGCGATAATTTGCTCTTCTCAAAATTGAGAGTGCTACTATGCCACTTTTACTATGAGGGAATTAAATCAAGCTCTCACTTAATCAAGATCACTCCCTCCAGGGGGCTCGCCACTCTTTGGTAGGTTCATGCTTGGCTATCCTGGGGCCCCAGCTTTTGCAGCATCTTTTCCCTTCCGTGTTGCATGTCTAGCCTCTTGCTATTCTTTTTCACCTCCATTGGGGAACATGTCTGGGGATTTATTGGGAATGTTCTGCATACTGTCGCTGATGTACGAATAGTCTCACATTTATTTTTGCCTCCCTTTTCCTTTCTTTGCTTCCCTTCTCCTCTCGTTCTTCCACTTCGGCGTTTGAGGATCCTCTTCTTTTTTTTTTTTTTTTTCTTCTTCTTCCTCCCTGTGCGCTCGTGAAGGCCGGCCATGCGTCTGACAAGTAATAGGTGACTGGGTAACGCATAATTCCCAGCCCCAGGTCGAGAGGTAGGGTTCGTATTTACCCTCTGGTACAGGCCAGGTCCAGGGAATAGTGATTGCCTGAGCTGCAACCTTCCCATATTGCCGTTTGCTGCCTATGTCAGATGTTCGGGAGGTGTGACCTGAGGTGTGAACAGTCACCTAAGGTGGGTGTGCCCCCTTGTGAAGGGAGCCCCCAGTTGGAGATGCTGGCAATCGTGGGAATTTTCTCGCAGTTAGTCGCTCCTCTTCCCAATCGACATCTACAAAACGTAAACGTAATGAGGCTATTGATTCGAAGACCTGTCCCGCTGCACCAGTTTCTTGTGGTCTCGTGTACTGAAGATGGTCAGTCTTTCGCCATGGTCAATCCGTTTATTTTTCAGAAAGGTGTTAATTGCAGGCCCTGTGAAACCCTACTCTCGTTTAGGGAATGGCACTTTGCTTTTGGAGACGGCTTCTGAGTCTCAAACCCAACAACTGCTTGCTGCCTCGCTTCTCCACAGCTACCCTACCCTGTTCGTGTCGAGGCCCACAGAACTTTGAATTCTTCCCATGGTGTAATTTACACCAGGCTGCTTGATGGTCTAACAGAGGCCGAAATACAATCTTACCCCTCTGATCAGGATGTCATTGCTGTCCATCGTGTAATGAAAAAGGTAGATTCCTCCTTAGTGCCCACCCGCACTCTTTTCCTCACCTTTGATAGGATGGTACTTCCATCCAAGCTCAAAGCAGGCTATGAAATTATCACAGTCTGGCCATACATTCCGAACCCGATGCGCTGCAACCAATGTCATTGTTTTAACCACACTAGATCATCTTGTCGACTCCCAGCAAAATGTGTAACCTGTGGCAAGGATGCACAAGAGAACGATTGGCCGCCTCCTTTTTCCCACTGTATCAACTGCAATGGCGACCATGCCGCCAGCTGTCGGGATTGTACCATGTATCCAGATAAGTGGGCTGTCAAAGAGATTTGGGTAAAGGAAAACGTGTCATACCCAGTAGCTCGCAAGTTACTGGCTAGTCGCAAACGCTGTCTGGCACCTATTGTTGTGTACTCCTTACCCCTTGCTCTATGAAGGACATGGCCACGCACACATCCAACCTCAAATTTGGCTTGGAGGTTGTGAAATCGCCCAGTGTCAAGGTAGCATCGCCATCTGCAGGTCCCACTGTGCAACAAACCGTCAAATTCTCGCCTCAAGGGGCGAAGCCACCGACTACACAACGAGTAGGCAGGAAAGGACAGGAGTAGTACTGTGAAGACCTCCTCCATCCCTCCAGCCAAACACCCGAGTCTTCCTCTAACCGGAAAGGCTCGAAGAAGTCCATTAAAGGCAAACAGTCTTCTCCTTCGCCGACTCGAAGATCCTGTTCGTCGGTGTCACCACGTGCTACTTTAGCCCGGCTAGCCTCTGTCTCGGTGGTGCGCACCACCAACCATTTTTCAGCGTTGGACTCCACAGACCAACTGCACAAGCTAGCCGATGCTTCTGTAGACCCCATGGAGCAGGATCCTCCTGCTCCTGTGCCCTGTAGTAGCAAGTCTACACCGGGTGTCATTAGGCGGCCGCCGAGTTGACACCCTTCCATCTCTTCCTCCTCATGACTGTCCTCAAATGGAACGTTCGCGGCCTTAAGTCCCACAAAGAGCATTTACAGCTGATTCTAACATCGCAGCATGCCCTTGTATTGTGCCTTCAGGAAACGAAATTGCGCCCTTAAGACTGCTTTGAGCTTTCACATTACTTACCAATTCGTTTTGACCTCCCCTGAGGTCAGCATTCCGTTTCATGAGGATGTCATGCTGCTTGTACGGAATAACCTTCATAGTCAACCAGTCTCCCTGACTACCCGTCTTAAAGCTGTTTCAGTTCACTTTTTCCTTCCCTGCCTGACTTTCTCCTCTGTACCATGTATGTACCTCCGTACTTAGATGTCACCAGGGTAGACTTCCGTCAGTTTATTGGGCAGCTACCTCCCCCGTTTTTGCTACTCAGTGACTTCATTGTGCGCCATCCCCTCTGGGGTTCTCCCAGGACCTGTCTGAGATGCCCTCTTGGCTGGCCTCCTTAACCAACTCAACCTCTTCTGCCTTAACACTGGAGTGCCCACTTTTATTCAGACTCCTCGCACACCTGTTCCCATTTGAACGTATCCTTTTGAGCTGTCCAGCTCCCCGTCGTCTTGAGTGGTCTGTTTTTCCAGACATCTACTCGAGCGACCATTTCCTGTGTGCTGTCTCTTCGTTGACTCCCACCTCATCAACATGCACGCCCAAATGGCAGCTTACTAAAGCTAACTGGCAACTTTACTCCTCCCTGACGACCTTCGAAGAACAAGTTTCTCCCAGTTGTGATGACCAGATGGACTACCTCACGAACGCTATCCTTACTGCTGCAGATCGTTCCATTCCTCGCATTTCCTCTTTACCACGTCGTGTTCCAACACCTTTGTGGACTGAGGCATGCCGCAATGCAGTTCACGCACTGAGGCGTGCCCTCTGCGTTTATAACAGTCGTCCTATGATGGCAAACTGCATTCATTATAAAAAGATGCGAGCAACGTATCGTCGCGTCCTTCAGGATAGCAAACGAGTTAGCTGCCTTTCATTCACTAGTTCTTTTAACAGTTCCATCCCTTCAACTGTCGTGTGGGCCAACCTTGGACAGCTCTCTGGGACCAATATCCATTCCCCAATTTCCGCTCTGACAGTAGCAGACCATGTTATTGTGGACCCTATTGCTATCGCAAGCACCTTGGGCCACCATTGTGCGGAAGTTTCGAGCTCTTCACACCATCAACCTGCCCCCCCAGGGGGTCCACAACTCTTTTGTGGATATGTGCGTAGCGAGCACGGGACCCCGAGCTAATGTGGCCTTCCTTCCTTTCCAGGCTGCATACCTTCCCTTTCCGCATCCTTCCCCATCCCTATCTTCGCCCATCCTCCCCTCACCTCTGGCTCTTTCCTTCCCTTTCTCCCCATCTGGGAGTATGGTTTGTGCCTACGTCCGGAGACGGACGCTCGTAAATGTACTGCATTCTTCGCCTTCCTTGCTTTTATGTCTTCTTCCTTCCTTTGTCCTTCTCTTTTCCTTACCTCTTCTCTTTCCCTTTTCTCCGCTGCGGCGTTTGAGACCTCTCTTCTTTCCTTTCCCTTTCTCTTTCTTACTCCCTGTGCGTGTCTGAAGGCCGACCCACGCCTTTTGTGCGTAGCCGGTGACGGGGTAACGCGTAATTCCCCGCCCCGGGTAGACAGGTAGGACACGTACGTACCCCCTGGTAACGGCCAGGCCCAGGGAGGGATGATTACCCGAGCTGATACCTTCCGAAAATGCCGATTGGTCCCTCCGTCCGTTTGTCAGGAGGTGTGACCTGAGGTGTGAACAATCACCTAAGGCGGGAGTGCCCTCAGAGAGGGCCCCCACAAGGGAGGAGCGCGCCATCGGAGACGCCGGTAATCATGGGGGATTCTTCCACAATGGTTTCCTCACCTTCCACTATGTCTGCTCACAAACGTAAGTATACTGAGTCTCAGCCACAGACGATTCTTCCATCGTTGCCACAGTTCCTTGTTGTTTCTCGGACTGATGAAGGTCACGACTTCTCCACGGTCAACCCTTTCATTATTCAGAAAGGTGTCGACGCAATTGCAGGTCCTGTAAAGTCTTGTTCCAGATTACGGAATGGCAACCTGTTGTTAGAAACACACAGCGCCCTCCAGGCACAAAAATTGCTGCGTACTTCTCTGCTCCACACCTTCCCTGTCCGGGTTGAAGCGCACCGCACTTCAAATTCCTCGCGTGGAGTCGTTTATACACGCTCCCTCGATGGATTGTCTGACGAAGAAATTCAGCACTATCTGTCTGACCAGGGCGTAACGGCAGTTCATAGAGTTATGAAAAGGGTTGACACGAACATCATTCCAACCCGCACTGTCTTCTTGACATTTGACAAAGTTCAACTCCCATCGAAAATCAAAGCAGGCTATGAGATAATTTCCGTTCGCCCTTACGTCCCAAACCCTACGCGTTGCTATCGCTGTCAGTGGTTCAATCACACCAGCCAGTCCTGTTCCAATCCGGCCAAATGTGTTACGTGTGGCAAGGATGCCCATGAGGGTGCTTGTCCACCTCCATCCCCTCGCTGCATCAACTGTATGGGTGACCACGCTGCTTCCTCTCGAGATTGCCCCGTTTTTAAGGACGAAAAGCTCATCCAGGAAATCAGAGTGAAGGAAAATGTGTAGACCTTTGCTGCTCGAGAATTATTCGCCAGTCGACAGCCCACCGTGCCTCAGACAGGAAAATACAGCACTGTCCTTGCTTCTCGTCGGCCAACAAAGGAGGCGGCCACGCAGACTTGCGACCTCACCTTTAGTGCCACGGTCGTCAGATCGGCCAGCGCAAAGATCGCCCGTTCAACCTCACCACTTTCGCCTGCCCACTCTATGGCTCACCCTTCATCGGGTTCTGCTAAATCTCGAGCCCAAAAGTCAGACACCAAGCCTTCCAAAAACGAGCATACTCGTGAAGAGTTTTTACGTACCCCAACTTCACAACCATCGGTTCCTCCTTCATCTAAACATCATTCTTCCAAGAAGGCTACAAAGAAACCCAGTTCCTCTCCTTCTCCGCCAAGACGTGTCCCATCTACAGCACCACCTGGCGGAAATCGCCCTCGGCCGTCTTCTGTGTCGCCGAAGCGCACTGCTGGTGGCCGGTCAACCGGCCGATCGCTGGTGGCAGGGGCTGCTCCTGACCAATCTATGGATCAGGATCTTTTGCCTTCGGATGAATGCCATTCCATGCTGTCTGTCGCAAGCTCTGAGCAGTCGTTGAGTTGACACCACCCTTGGTCACATTCCTCCATTTTCTGTTCACCCCATGTCCATTTTCCACTGGAATATCCGCGGCATTCGAGCCAATCGGGATGAATTGTCGGTCCTCTTACGATTCTACTCGCCAGTCATCTTCTGTCTTCAGGAAACAAAGCTGCGTCCCCATGACCGCTTTGTTCTCCCTCCTTTTCAGTCTGTCCGATATGATCTCCCCTCTGTTGAAGGCACTCCAGCACATGGAGGACTCATGATTCTTCTCCATGATACTCTCTATTATCACCCAATCCCCTTAAACAGTTCCTTCCAAGCTGTCGCCGTCCGTCTTTCCCTTTCTGGATACACGTTCTCTCTTTGTACTGTATACATTCCAGCATCCACACCAATGGCACGAGCTGATCTCCTTCATCTTCTTGGTCAGCTTCCACCCCCCTATTTGGTGGTTGGGGACTTCAATGCCCACCACCCGCTTTGGGGATCTCCACATCGTTGTCCACGTGGCTCTCTATTGCTAGACGTCTTCCACCAAGCGGATCTAGTTTGCCTCAACACTGGGGTCCCCACATTTTTGTCTGCCTCCACGACAAATTTATCTCATTTGGACCTTGCGGTCGGTACTGTTCCGCTAGCTCGGCGCTTCGAATGGTTCGCCCTTGATGATACACACTCGAGTGACCACTTTCCATGTGTCCTTAAACTGCAGCCTCCACTGCCATATATGCGCTCGCGACGCTGGAAATTTGCCCAAGCCGATTGGACACTTTTTTCGTCTCTAGCGACATTCGATGACCGTCGCTTTCCCAGCGTCGACGATGAGGTCCCACATATTACCGACGTTATTCTTACAGCTGCGGAACGTTCAATACCACGCACCTCCGAATTGCCCCGGCGCCCCCCAGTTCCTTGGTGGAACGAGGCATGCCGTGACGCAATACGTGAGCGGCGACGTGCTCTACGCATTTTCCGTCACCATCCTACTTTGGCCAACTGTATCCGCTAGAAGCAGCTCCGTGCGCGATGCCGTCGCGTCATCCGCGATAGCAAGAAGGCAAGCTGGAAATTCTTTATTAGCTCATTTAACACCTTCACTCCCTCCTCGGAAGTTTGGAGTCGGCTTCGACGGTTCTCAGGCGCACCTAGTTTCTCCCCGGTCTCTGGGCTCACTGTCGCGCATGATACATTAGTGGACCCCGTCGCAATTTCTAACTCGTTGGGTCAACACTTTGCTGAGATTTCGAGCTCTTCAAATTACCCGCCAGCATTTCTCCCGAAGAAACGTGCAGCGGAAGTGCGACATCTTGCTTTCTCCTCTCAAAATCACGAAAGCTAAAATACTGTTTTCTCCATGCGGGAACTCCAACATGCACTCTCTTCTTCTCGCTCCTCCGCCCCAGGACCGGATGGTATCCATGTCCAAATGTTGCTGCATTTATCAACCCATAGTCTGCGTTACCTCCTTCACCTTTATAATCGAATTTGGACCGACAGTACCTTTCCCAGACGGTAGCGGGAAGCTGTTGTCGTTCCCGTTCCGAAACCTGGAAAGGACAAACATCTCCCCTCTAGCTATCGCCCCATTTCTCTCACGAGTAGTGTCTGTAAGGTTTTGGAGCGTATGGTGAATTACCGTTTAGCTTGGTGGCTGGAATCCCACAGTCTTGTAACACCTGCCAAATGCGGATTCCGAAAGCATCGTTCTGCAGTTGACCATCTTGTTGCTCTCTCCACTTATATCATGAACAATTTTCTCCGGAAACGCCAAACGGTAGCAATATTTTTCGATCTGGTGAGAGCATACGATACCTGTGGGAGGACAGGCATCCTCCGCACACTGTTCTCTTGGGGCTTTCGAGGCCGGCTGCCCCTTATTCTTCGCGAATTTATGGCAGAGCGCACTTTTAGGGTGCGGGTGAACACTACTCTCTCCCGTACTTTCTCCCAAGAAAACGGGGTACCCCAGGGATCCGTGCTGAGTGTTGTACTGTTTGCCATCGCCATAAATCCAATTATGGATTGTCTCCTTCCTGATGTCTCGGGCTCCCTCTTTGTGGACGATTTTGCGATCTACTACAGCTCTCAACGGACCAGCCTTCTTGAACGACGTCTTCAAGGATGTCTCGATCGCCTCCACTCGTGGAGCATCGAAACCGGCTTCCGTTTCTCACCCAGTAAGACCGTTTTTGTCAATTTTTGGCGACGTAAGGAGTTTCTTCCGCTCTCCTTTCATCTAGGTCCTGTCAACCTTCCGTTTTCAGACGTCACTAAATTCTTGGGTCTTATGTTTGACAGAAAACTGTGCTGGTCCTCCCACGTTTCCTATCTTTTGGCTCGCTGTCTGCGATCACTCAACACCCTCCGTGTCCTGAATGGTACCTCCGGGGGAGCGGACCGCGTGGTCCTTCTCCGCCTCTATCGCGCCTTAGTGCGCTCGAAATTGGATTATGGATGCATAGTCTACTCCTCTACTCGGCCGTCTATTCTTCGGCGTCTCGACTTTATCCACCACCGTGGATTGCGTTTAGTGTCTGGAGCTTTTTACACTAGCCCTGTGGAAAGCCTTTATGCTGAGACTGCTGAACCTCCGCTGTCCAATCGGCGAGCAGTCGTCCTGAGTCGTTATGCTAGCCATCTGTCTTCCATGCCTGCTAATCCAGCCCATGACCTTTTTTTCGACGCCTCCTTTGATGTAGGGTATGCAGGCCGCTCCTCCTCCCTACTACCACCGGGAGTCCGCTTCCGTCAACTGCTCCATTCTCTTTCCTTCCGCTTTCCTAAAACCTTCTCGACAACTTGGGGTACAGCACCGCCTTGGCTCCGTCCCCGGATCTGCCTGCTCCGTGACCTTTGTCAATTTCCCAAGGATGGTACCCCTACACTTGTTTATCGTCGGGCATTTGCTGCTCTATGTGCACAAATGACGGACGCCACATTTATTTACACCGACGGCTCGAAAACATCGTTAGGTGTAGGGAGTGCCTATATTGTTGGCGACACCCCAAATCGCTTTCGGCTTCCCGACCAGTGTTCGGTTTATACTGCGGAGCTTTACGCTGTTCTCCAGGCTGTCCACTACATCCGCCGCCATCAGCGGATACAGTACGTTACCTGCTCAGATTCTCTCAGCTCTCTCCTCAGTCTCCAAGCTCTTTACCCTGTGCACCCTCTGGTCCACCGGATTCAGGACTGTCTGCGCTTGCTCCACCTGGGGGGCGTCTCGGTGGCGTTCCTCTGGCTCCCGGGACACGCTGGTATCTGTGGGAATGAGGCGGCCGATATAGCTGCCAAGGCTGCAGTCTCTCTTCCTCGGCCAGCTATTCAGTCGCTTCCCTTCACCGATCTCCGGAGCAGTTTATGTCGCAAAGTTGCTCATTTATGGCATGCGCATTGGTCAACACTTTCCCGTAATAAATTGCGGGAAGTGAAAGCCCTTCCTTGCGCTTGGACCTCTTCCTCCCGAACGCGTCGTCGGGAGGAGGTAATTTTAGCTAGACGCCGGATAGGGCACTGTCTTTTTAGCCATCGACATCTTTTAAGCGGCGATCCTCCCCCACTCTGTCCCCACTGCTCTCAGCTGTGGACGGTAAGACACCTTTTAATTGTGTGCCTCTATTTTAATCCGTTACGCTCCCGTCTACAGCTATCGCCTGATCCATCGTCGATTTTAGCAGATGACACGCGCTCAGCCGACCGCGTTCTCCAGTTTATTAGTGACAGTGAAATGACGTCAGTCATTTGAAGCTTTTTTTGGGGACAACCACCCCCTTTCTGTAGTGGAATTTTAAGCGTTCCTTCTATTTTTAGTTTCTCCAATTTTATGACTTTGTTCCCATTGCTGCTGGTTTTCAATTTCGGTTTTTTACTGTCTTAAGTCACGGGCTGGGCGCTAATGACCATAGAAGTTTTGCTCCCTAAAACAAAAAAAAAACAAAAAAAAAACAAAAACAAAAAAAAAACCATCAACCTGCCTTCCTCCATCGGTAACAAGCAGAGGAGGCTCGAGCGACACCCTTCTCTTCTCAGAATCTGAGTGCTACAATTCCGTCTTCGCTATGAGGGAGCTCGATCATGGTCTCAATTCCTCCCGATCCCCCACCCCAAGATCGGACGCCACCCTCATTCAGATGTTGCAACACCTCTCTCTTGCTTAACATGTACAGCCACATCCGGGCAGAGGGATGCTGGCATGAAGCCACTGTCATACCCATACGGGCAAGGGCAGAAACCTTCCTTCTAGCTACCACCCCATCTCTCTTACTACCTGCGTTTGCAAGGTGATGGAATGTGTGATTCATGCCTGGCTGGTGTGGTGGCTCGATTCTTGACATTTACTAACGAATGCACAGTGTGGATTTAGAGTGCAGCGTTGTGCAGCTGACGATCTCGTTACTTTGCCCACCCATGTCATGAATGGAAATCCCAGACCGTGGCCGTGATTTGGGGAAGGCCTAAAACACCTGCTGGAGAACTGGTATCCTCTGTACTCTTTACGTGTGGGGCTTTCGTGGGCACCTGCCCTGTTTTATTCGGGCATTTTTAAAATACCGAGTTTTCAAGGTGCATGTGGGTTCTGCCTTGTCGGACTCCTTTATCCAGGAAAATGGTGTGCCTCAGGGTTCCGTCCTGAGCGTCGTTCTCTTTGCTATCGCCATTAACCCTATAATGGCCTGTCTCCTGCCGGGCATCTCTGGCTCTCTTTTTGTAGACGATTTTGCAATCTATTGCAGTTCTCCACTGACCTGTCTCACTGAGAGGCGTCTTCAGGGCTGTCTTGATCGTCTTTACTCCTGGGGCACCGACAATAGCTTTCGCTTTTCCTCTGACAAAACCGTCTGTATCAATTTCTAGGGGCGCAAATGATTTCTCCCACAATCTCTACATCTTGGACCTCTTGCCCTTCCGTTCATTGAAACTACGAAATTTCTGGGACTCGTGCTCGATAGGGAACAATGTTGGTCCTTCTGTGTCTTACCTGGCAGCCTGCTGTGCACGGTCCCTCAATGTAGTACATGTCCTCAATGGTACTTCCAGGGGTGCCGATCGAACCAGCCTCCTCCGTTTCTACCGGTCCCTTGTCCTTTCGAAACTCGACCATGGGTGCTTTTTTGTGTGTCTGCATGTCCATCCCTCTTATGCCGTCTCAACACTATCCACCATCATGGCATCCGTTCGGCCACGGACGCCTTTTACACCAGCCTGGTTGAGTGTCTGTATGCTGAAGCTGCTGAATTTGCTCTGTCATACCACCATGGCATTCTCCTTAGCAGGTATACATGCCATTTGTCTGCCATGCGTGGCGAGCACAGGGCCCCCAGATATTGTAGCCTTCCTTCTTTCCCAGGCTGCATTTCCTTTCCCTTCCCCTCCTTTCCTGTTCTTGCTCCTTCCTCTCCATCCTCCCCTCTCCCTCTCTTGGTGTCCTTCTTTATGTTGGCTCCACCATCCTCCTGGATATATTGGCTTTCCGATTTGGTTTTGTTGAGTAATTACCTCATCTTTTTGGCATTCTCTGGCCCCCCCTCTGGGGTTTGACCTCCATTACTAAATTTCTATTCCATAGTGTAAGCCATTTGAGGAAGAGCACCTTACCTAGTGTCTCAGGCATGTGCCCTCCTAGTTATTTCCATCTTTTCCTTAACGTCATTGTCTGATTATAGGCTACATAGCCAGCGCGGTAGGCAGCCTGTGTGGTGGGGTCGCTATGTACCCATTTGGTTGAGGCCCTGAAAACATAGGGATGACACTTTTTATACCTGAGCTGTGACCACCTCATGTAAGCCTAGGAGTGGTTGCTTGTCATCCTGGAGCATCAGAACTCCCAGAAATGCTACTGTGCTAGACGGCCCTTGCTGTGGCTGGGTGGCGCCTGTGGGGAGAGCCCCTGATCAGAGTGGGTGGTATCAGCGCAGACGCTATGAAAATGAAATGCATATGGATCCATAACTCTGTTATTCTACAGCTGTCTCTTTGAATGGAAATGATTCTTTTCATGCTGCTTCTTCTGCCCCTTTGGTCTTCCCTTCCATGACTACCCCTGGAAGGAGGATCAGGCTCGTCAGCTAGGGCACCAGGCCTAATGGGGATACTTTCACCAATACCAAACCTTTATTTTTTGTGGAACACTTTGAAGAAAAGTTCGGCGAAGTGGACTCTCTGAGCAAGATGTGGTTGGGTTCGTTGTTGTTCGAAACTGCTTCAGCTGCCCAGTCTGTGGCCCTTCGTGCCTGTGACCATCTTGGCACAATTCCTATGTTCATTACCTCCCACCAGTCTTTGAATATGGTTCAAGGTGTACTTTTTCACAAGGACCTCATCCTTCAAACTGATGAGGAACTTAGGGACAACCTAGGATGGCGGGGTGTTCACTTGGTTTGGCATTTTCAGAAGGGCCCAAAGGAAAGTCACATTGATACTGGTGCCTTTATCTTGGCCTTTGAAGGGGATACTCTACCTGAGGTCAAGATTATGGTTTATTGATGTGACGTGAAGCCGTACATCCCACCACCTACAAGATGTTTTAAGTCCTTGTGTTTTGGTCACATGTCCTCCCACTGTTTGCAAAAACCTCTGTGGTGACTGGACGTAAACTCCATGATGGGAGTTCCTGTGTTCCCCTCCTGTGTGTTTTAATTGTCATGGCAATCCTTCTCCACGTTCACTGGATTGCCCAGCTTATAAGAAGGTAAAGAAGATACAGTAGTATAAGTCCCTTGATCGCCCAACGTCCACTGAACCTTGTAAGAAGTATGTGCGTCTTCATCCTGTGTCAATGACATCTAGCTATGCTTTAGTTACATCTTCACCCCCTTTCTCCCCCTTCCTTACCCCAGTCCTGAACACCTCTTCTGCCCCCCACCCTTGCGGTTCCCACAACCTCCCCTCCGGACGTCGCTCCCCCTCTCCAACTGTAGAAGTGTCCCACTTCTTCGGTGTCTGCCAGTCAAAGGCGCTCCTCCTGGGACGCCCCATCCTGGCACCTTCCACGCCAAAGGTCTGCTGCCACACGGCGACCTTGAGAACCATGGTCTGTGAGCTCCCAAGTCCCTGCTCTCTATCTGTTCTAGATCTTGCTGCAGCTGGCTCCTTTTTGCAGCTCAGCCCTCCTCGATCTCAAACAGAAAAGAAGAAGAGACATTAGTCCTGGGACAAGGAGCCTCTGGTGTCACAAGAGGTCCCGTTCCCACCTTCGCAACCTGACTCTGACCTGCTGTTCATGAATGTCGGCCCCTCCTTGTTGGTGACGGCTGGTGACCCGACAGCATGACTGGCTTTAACCTGTTCACCCCCCATTTCAATCATCATTCTGTTGCTATCCAATGGAATTGTAATGGATATTACTGTCACTTTCCGGAGCTGAAGTCCCTTATTTCGTTTTACTCTGCAGCTTGTGTGGTTCCACGGGAATCTCATTTTACTAATGAACACTCACCGACCCACTATGGGTTCTGTGCTTTCTGTAGCAATAGGATTCGCACCATCCGGGTCTCTGGTGGCGTTTGTACATTGGTCTGTGTGGATGTTGCTAGCACGTTGAATCCTCTTCAAACTACATTGGAAGCGGTTGCTGTTAAAGTCCACCTGGACTCTGGGGTCATAGTTTGCAATCCTTATCTCCCTCCTCACAGGACTCTTACACCTGCTGCCTTAACTACCCTTCTTCAGCAACTTCCTCCTCCTTGGTGATTTTGATGCTCATCATCCCTTGTGGGGCAGTGTATTTCCATCTAGTTGGGAGTCTTCTCATAGACCAGTTTCATGCAGACCACGACTTGTCTTCTTAATGATGGCTCCCCCACCCATTTCAGTGCCGGTCATGGTACCTTTTCTGCCATTGATCGTTCTTTCTTCTCTGTCACTCCTTCCTTCATTACACTGGTCGCCTCACGACGATCTTTGAAATAGTGACCACTTCCCGTTGATTCTCTAGTTCCGTTCCCACTCCCCGATGGTCAGGTTACCTCGTTGGTCTTTCCAACGCGCCGATTGGCCTCTATACAGGGTGTTACAAAAAGGTACGGCCAAACTTTCAGGAAACATTCCTCACACACAAAGAAAGAAAATATGTTATGTGGACATGTGTCTGGAAACGCTTACTTTCCATGTTAGAGCTCATTTTATTACTTCTCTTCAAATCACATTAATCATGGAATGGAAACACACAGCAACAGACCGTACCAACGTGACTTCAAAGACTTTGTTACAGAAAATGTTCAAAATGTCCTCCGTTAGCGAGGATACATGCATCCACCCTCCGTCGCATGGAATCCCTGATGCGCTGATGCAGCCCTGGAGAATGGCGTATTGTATCACAGCCGTCCACAATACGAGCACGAAGAGTCTCTACATTAGGTACTGGGGTTGCGTAGACAAGAGCTTTCAAATGCCCCCATAAATGAAAGTCAAGAGGGTTGAGGTCAGGAGAGCATGGAGGCCATGGAATTGGTCCGCCTCTACCAATCCATCGGTCACCAAATCTGTTGTTGAGAAGCGTACGAAAACTTCGACTGAAATGCGCAGGAGCTCCATCGTGCATGAACCACATGTTGTGTCGTACGTGTAAAGGCACATGTTCTAGCAGCACAGGTAGAGTATCCCGTATGAAATCATAACGTGCTCCATTGAGCGTACGTGGAAGAACATGGGGCCCAATCAAGACATCACCAACAATGCCTGCCCAAACGTTCACAGAAAATCTGTGTTGGTGACCTGATTGCACAACTGCGTGCGGATTCTCGTCAGCCCACACATGTTGAATGTGAAAATTTACAATTTGATCACGTTGGAATGAAGCCTCATTCGTAAAGAGAACATTTGCACTGAAATGAGGATTGACACATTGTTGGATGAACCATTCGCAGAAGTGTACCTGTGGAGGCCAGTCAGCTGCTGATAGTGCCTGCACACGCTGTACATGGTACGGAAACAACTGGTTCTCCCGTAGCACTCTCCATACAGTGACGTGGTCAACGTTACCTTGTACAGCAGCAACTTCACTGACGCTGTCATTAGGGTTATCGTCTACTGCACGAAGAATTGCCTCGTCCATTGCAGGTGTCCTCGTCGTTCTAGGTCTTCCCCAGTCGAGAGTCATAGGCTGGAATGTTCCGTGCTCCCTAAGACGCCGATCAATTGCTTCGAACGTCTTCCTGTCGGGACACCTTCGTTCTGGAAATCTGTCTCGATACAAACGTACCGCGCCACGGCTATTGCCCCGTGCTAATCCATACATCAAATGGGCATCTGCCAACTCCGCATTTGTAAACATTGCACTGACTGCAAAACCACGTTCGTGATGAACACTAACCTGTTGATGCTACGTACTGATGTGCTTGATGCTAGTACTGTAGAGCAATGAGTCGCATGTCAACACAAGCACCGAAGTCAACATTACCTTCCTTCAATTGGGCCAACTGGCTGTGAATCGAGGCAGTACAGTACATACTGACGAAACTAAAATGAGCTCTAACATGGAAACTAAGCGTTTCCGGACACATGTCCACATAACATCTTTTCTTTATTTGTGTGTGAGGAATGTTTCCTGAAAGTTTGGCCGTACCTTTTTGTATCACCCTGTATACTGCACAGGTCGTTTTTTTCTCCCTCTTTGTCCCGTTGTATTGACGACATCCTACGTGACGTGTCTGATGCCATTGTTCGCGCTGCTACCCTCGCTATCCCATGCTCATCTGGACCATTTCACCCCCGGCAAGTCCCGTGGTGGAGTCAGGCCATTGCCATTGCTATCCGTGATCGCCGTCGAGCTTTGCAACACCTTAAAAGGCACCCATCTGCTGTCAATCTTCTTAACCTTAAACGCCTAAGTCCGTTACTTAATCAAACAGAGCAAACGGGTGTGTTGGGAACGCTTAGTTTCTTCCCTCGGTTCCACTGTCAATATGTCATAGGTATGGGCTACACTTCACTCTCTCCAAGATTGCCATCGACAGCCTACCCTACCGAGCCTTGCCCTCCAGGATAGCCTTTGCACGGACCCATTGATTCTCGCGGTGCATCTTGCGACCCATTTTGCAACAGAATCAGCATCAACCTCCTATCCGGCTGCTTTCCTTCACCAGAAACAGTGGCCCAAAGCTTCTGCCTTATGTTTTACCCCTTGGTAGTCAAAATCTTACAACGAATCTTTTACTGAATGGGAACGTCTTTCCACAATTTCTTCTTCTCATGATACGGCCCATGGCCCACACTCCATTCATAACCAATTCCTCCAACATCTCAGTGCCCCACAACGACATCTCCTGTCAGTGCTTAACTGTATTTGGTTCCAGAGTGACTTCCCTTATCAATGAAGGGATAGCATCGTGGTTCCCGTCCTTAAACCTGGTAAGAACCCCCTATTTGTCGAAAGCTATCGGTCAATTAGTCTGACAAACGCTGTTTGCAAGTTTCTTGAACGGATGGTAGCACGTCAGCTCAATTGGGTCCTCGAATCTAGGGATCTATCGTCCCCTTACCAGTCTGACTCCCACGAGGGACAGTCTCTGATCGATCATTTATTTCGCTTGGAATCTGCAGTTCGGCAGGCTTTTTCCCAGCGCCGCCATTGTGTTGCAGTATTTTTCGACCTTCGCAAGGTCTATGACACTTCTGTCGCCATACTATGGTCTACATAGATTCAGAGCTCTGACTGATGCACGACGATTACCTGTGGTCCCACAGTTTCGTTTCCTGGGTCTTCTTTTCTACAGCAAGCTCTCTTGGGTGTCTCATATCAGACTTCTGAAGATAGGATGTTTCAGTAAACTCTGTGTCCTTCACTTCCTGCCCACACCTCTAGGGATGCGGATCGTTCCACTCCTGTCTGCCTTTATCGGGCTTTAGTACTGTTTCGCTTGGACTATGGTTGTCAAGTTTATGGTTCAGCTGCTCCTTCCACACTGTTCCTCCTGGATCTGGTCCACCATCGTGGTATTCGTTTGGCCACTGGTGCCTTCCCTACTAGCGCTGTTGATAGTCTCCTGGTTGAAGCTGGGATCTCCCCCCCCCCCTTTCTGTTGAGCTGTCCCAGCTTCTGGTTTCTTCTGCAATCGCTGTTTGTTCCTCTCCCACTCATCCTTCCTATACTGTCCTGTTCCCAGACCAAGGACGTCGCTCACCTGATTCCCGCCCTCGGGCGGGTTTACCGGTTGGGCCCCTGACTTGCGTCTCTTCTCCGTGATTTTCAGCTTCCTTCTTTGTCCTGTCTCCCACGTTCCCTCCCCAATAACCCCCCCTCCCCCCACCCAATTGGTTAGTTCCTCGGCCGCGGATTCGGATGGATCTCCGCCGAGGTCCGAAAGATTAGTTTTGGGATGCTGTTGGTTTTTACACCGATGGCTCTAAATCTGCTGATCGTGTGGAATATGCCTTTACGTCCTCTCTTGGCATGGAAAATCATCTTCTGCCAACTACATGTGCGGTGTTTACTGCGGAATTGATGGCAATTTCCCAAACCCTTACCTTTATTAAACAGTCCCAACTCAACAGCGTTTTGTTATGTACGGACTCCAGGAGTGGCCTTCACGCTATTGATCGGTGTTTTTCCCACCATCCCTTTGTCTTGGCCATTCATGACTATCTCACTGATCTTCACCATGCTGCTTGTTCCGCTGATTTCCTTAGGGTCCCTGGGCATGTGGGTATCCCAGGTAATGAGCTTGCTAATCGTTTCACACGATCGTTTCACACGATCGTGGGCCAACTCTTGGGAGGCTACCTCCCTGTTCAGGTAATTATAGACTGTTAAATGTTACAATAATTGTTGCATTTTTTCGGCCATAATAGGGTAGTCAAAAAGTTTTCATCCCGGAAACTTGGGTACTTGGTTTGACATGGCAGTTCCAACTAGAAGTGACCCATTACAAAGTCTTAACTCCTTTTGAGGACCCAGCAATACCTTCCAATGTCTTGTTCGTTTATTTTGCTTTAGGGTGCAAAAACTAGAACATAAAGACAAAGATGAGTTAAAAACCACTAAACGTAAATTTCAGTCGATGGAAGAGGAGATAGCTAAACACAGGAACATTGGGAAAGGTGTATAAAATACGCCACAGAGAAACGGAGGTCCTGAACTAAAAATTAAATGTCCTCCACCACATTACTCCGACGTATGAAAAGTAAAACGCGGTCGACAGCCAGCGCGTCGTTCGCTAAAACGGCCGATAACTCAGACGGCAAAAACAAACGAGAACGAAGTGATTAAAAAAAGAAAAGGCATTCCGTCTGTACATGGCGGGCAATCGAAAGTTGAGCGCAATGTGCACAAAGTGGTGGGGGAGCATTATTTAACAAATGGTGATGGCTAAAAGGACAGTGCCCAATACGTAATCTAGTTAAAATGATCTCACGTCGAGAGGGCCGACAGGAGGTTGGCTTAATAACCCGAAGCTTGTTCCCATGAAAGGAGGACCAGTGGTGGTGCCAAGGCGAAACCAACTGCTGACAGACAGCAACACAGATCATCGGAGGGAATGTAAGAACTAGCGGACTGAGATAAGAGGACTGCATTCTTGGCAGCAGCGTCAGCAGCCTCGTTTCCTGTCAGACCGAAATGACCAGTAACCCCTATAAACATCACAGTGGCTCCATCAAGAGTGAGCAAGTGACAGCTTTCCTGGACCTGTTGCACTAAGGGATAGACCGTGTACAGCATACACAGGCTTTGAAGGGCGCTGAGTGTGTCTGAGCTCTATCTATATGCTAGCGGACATACCACTCGTCGACAGAGTGGTGGGTTCCTAGATTTAATTCTGGAGGACAGTTAATACTAAACACACAAAATATCACTTTATTATAACTTAAATGAATCAAGTACTTGACTTTTTAAGAATCCCTGGCCACAGAAATGTCATGTGTATTTATTACTGTCACAGAACACCAGGGTATCACGTGCTGCAGTGCAGATGAGTTCTTTCCCTCAAAGTGAAGATGACTATAAACTTAGCTACATGGTTCTGTCTAATAAAGCTCTAGCACTGCTTGCTGTAGTGAAACGATGCTGTCTTCTTCCACGATGAGTACAGGGTGTGTGCATGCCGTTATAGTTCATTTGTTCTTATTTGTGGTTCTGTGGAGAGGTACCAACTTTTCCTTGGGACCTCGTTCTTTGGACGACCCTACAATATCCATCTAAAGGTTAGACGGTTTGCTCCCAGCCCAGTTTAATGCTTAAAATGCCAAAGATTTTGCTATGTGTCTATGGCACGTAATGGGAGGGAAATTGTAGAGACTGAGCTCAACAACTGGGCAGTTCCCATAAACTTACTCCAAAATACACAAATTGCTCTGGGAATCGGAGAGTATGGAACAAAAAATGTGGGGGTTTAAAACAATGAAAGAAAAACTAGAGTTGACAGAAACACTGTGATTGAGCTAAAACAGTTTCCAAAACTGTGGAACTCGTGCAGTTAGTTCCTACTTTTGTCAGCCATTAACAAACCAGTCGTAAAGTGTGTTGCCTTCGTCCAGACCACAGATTAAAGCAAGAGGACTTGTACCTGTCAGTGTACCTGTGGAGGAAAAGCTACACTTGAACCCGAAATCATTCGGAAGCCCTCAACAACAGAGTTGGAATGTCAGCCACGTACCGTTGCACATTATTGGTATCCCACTACGTCGTGCTCTCTATCCAAGCAAGTAACTACTTCCATAAATAAGGAAATATATCACAAAGTTGCTAGAAATTGAAGAAAGTGGCAGCAGAATCATTGGACCAGCGAGCACTCTTTTCCAGTGGTGATATTACCGTCGAGGGTACTGAAATCCACGAGGGGAACTAGAGCTGGGCACCGTCTTACATACTCACATGTTCTCACGAAGTAAGGGGCGACCACGCCTACTTCCGGAAAGTGTTGGTGAAAACAGAGCTATGGGTGGTGTGGCTGTTTCTGTCTATGATATCTACCACTTCTATCCTGGCCCTTTTACCACAGCCATACAAGCAGTTACAGAAATAGTTCTCACACCAGTTAAAATAAGTGTGTGCTTTGTATCTTATCCCTCCTGATCCGTTGAATGCAGATGCACTGACTGAATTCTTTTGGGCACTCCCTCACCTATTTCTCCTAATGGGAGACTTCAGTGCATACAATGTGCAGTGGGGCTTGGCTACTCTTGCTCCAGGCGTCGAATTATCAAGTGCTTTGTCCATTCAGAGAATATCTGTGTTATCAACTCGGGTCCAGTGATACATCACAACAGCTTCAGGGCCACATTCAGCCACTGACGTATGTTTCTCTATCCAACTATTGCAGATGCAGTTCGGTTGGAAAGGCTCGGACTTCCATTCCGGTGCCCACTTTCCGGTGCAGATTCGTCTGTTGACTGCAAACAGGGATGCTCCAAAGGGTGAAATGGTTGCAGGGCTGTCACCAGGCCATATTCGAACCGGATTGTGACCAGGAGATAGTGGAGCATATCATTTCACAGATCCAATGAGCTACTGCCGATTCCACTCCCATCTAGCAACCATCTGAGATGATGGGCTGTCGCTTGGTGGAATGACGAATGTCACTTGGCAATCAAAGCCAGGCATGCTGCTTCGCGGAAATTCAAACCCCATTCAGCTAGAGAAAACATTAGTACTTTCCGATGTGAGACAAGTGATAAGAGCAGAGGAGGAACTTCTGGAAGGAATTTGCAGCTTCCATTAATGAGTCTACTTCCACTGTCCAAGCCTGGGACTCAAAAAGGCGGATTTTAGGCAAGGACGGTGCAAGACACCATTCGACCTTGTTGAGAATATTGGTGGACATGCTTTAGCTCAATACTTTTTTACAGTAACTGTGTTATCCACATAAATACATGCGTTCTACAGGTCCCATGGGACTTACTGTCATGTAATGAGGTTGTCTGCGATCTTCCATTCTCTGTGTGGAAATTGGGATCAGCTCTGTCAGTGACCAGACACACTGCGCAAGAACTGGATCAGATTCATTATGCCATGCTTTGTCAGTTTTGTCATGAAGCCAAACTCCTATCATCTTTCAGTCAGATGTGGTTTCATGGAAATGGCTCTGAAGAGGGGCAATGTTAACTCCATTATGAAAATATGCCAAGGATTATACTGACCCTAACAACTATTAGAGTGTAGGCCTTACCAGTTGAAAGGGTAAGCCTTTGGAGTGGATGGTCAACCACTGCCTCATCTGGCCCCTCAAATCCACAGGTCGCATGTGCTGCTTCCAGTCTTTCCTCTACGATGTAATTCTACTGAAGATGGCAATACAGGATTCCTTCTTACACACAAACCATTTGGTTTGTCGTTTTTGACCTCAGGAAAAGCAGATGACACTATTTGGAGGTAAAACAACCTTCGCCAACTTGGTGGGTGGGGCTATGTGGATGTCTGCCATTTCTTATCCATTCCTTCCTCGGGAACTAGTGCTTCAGATAATGCATTGGTAATTGATAGTCTGGTGGCAATGTTCAGGAGGATGGGATCCCCCAAGGCAGTGTACTCAGTTCTTATTGCTTGCAGTCGTTATCAATGGCATCTTCTCTGCAGTCAGGAGACCTGTTAAATGCTCTTTGTCTGTGGATGTCTCTTCCCCCAATCTTACAACGATGCAATCACAGATGAGTCAAGAGCCTGGAGGCTACTGCCAATTCTGGTTTTAGGCACTCACCAGTGAAGAGTGTGTGTTTTAACTATGCTCATTGAAATTTTAACCAACCAGAGCTCATAATGGAAGACAATAGTTTGTATATTAACGTCACTGTGTGCTTTATGAACCTACTATTTGTACCGAAATTAACCTGGCTCCTGCACCTAAAAGACGTACAATGGGCGTCAAATGATTGAATATTTCGAAATTCATCAGCAGATAGGCATGAGGAGCGGACAGATCCCCCTTCCTGCAGTTTTTTAGGGCATTTGTCAGATTACAGTTAATGACAGCATGCTTTATGGCTCAATCTGTATCTCCTATCTCAGGACATTATACGCTGTCCATCATGAGGGCATTCGGATATCGACTGGAGCCTATTAGACAAGCCCAGTTCAGAGTCTGTGTGCCCCCCAGGGGGTCCACAACTCTTCTGTGGATACGTGCGTAGGGAACACGGGACCCCGAGCTAATGTGGCCCTCCTTCCTTTCCGGGCTGCATACCTTCCCTTTCCGCATCTTACCCATCCCCCATCTTTGCCCCTCCTCCCCTCATCTCTGGCTCTTTCCTTCCCTTTCTCCCCATCTGGGAGTATGGTTTGTGCCTACGTCCGAAGACGGACGCTCGAAAATGTAACGCATTCTTCGCCTTCTTTGCTTATGTCTTCTTCCTTCCTTTGTCCTTCTCTTTTCCTTACCTCTTCTCTTTACCCTTTTCTCCGCTGCGGCGTTTGAGACCCCTCTTCTTTCCTATCGGTTTCTCTTTCTTCCTCCCTGTGCGTGTCTGAAGACCGACCCACGCATTTATGTGCGTAGCCAGTGACGGGGTAACGCGTAATTCACCACCCCGGGTAGACAGGTAGGACACGTACGTACCCCCTGGTAACGGCCAGGTCCAGGGAGGGGTGATTACCCGAGCTGATACCTTCCGAAAGTGCCGATTGGTCCCTCCGTCCGTTTGTCGGGAGGTGTGACCTGAGATGTGAACAATCACCTAAGGCGGGAGTGCCCTCAGAGAGGGCCCCCACAAAGGAGGAGCGCGCCATCGGAGACGCCGGTAATCATGGGGGATTCTTCCGCAATGGTTTCCTCACCTTCCACTATTTCTGCTCACAAGCGGAAGTATACTGAGTCTCAGCCACAGACGGTTCTTCCATCGTTGCCACAGTTCCTTGTTGTTTCTCGGTCTGACGAAGGTCACGACTTCTCCACTGTCAACCCTTTCATTATTCAGAAAGGTGTCGACGCAATTGCAGGTCCTGTAAAGTCTTGTTCCAGTTTACGGAATGGCACCTTGTTGTTAGAAACAAACAGTGCCCTCCAGGCACAAAAATTGCTGCGTACTTCACTGATCCACACCTTCCCTGTCCGGGTTGAAGCGCACCGCACTTCAAATTCCTCGCGTGGAGTCGTTTATACATGCTCCCTCGATGGATTGTCTGACGAAGAAATTCAGCACTACCTGTCTGACCAGGGCGTAACGGCTGTTCATAGAGTTATGAAAAGGGTTGACACGAACATCATTCCAACCCGCACTGTCTTCTTGACATTTGACAAAGTTCAACTCCCATCGAAAATCAAAGCAGGCTATGAGATAATTTCCGTTCGCCCTTACGTCCCAAACCCTACGCGTTGCTATCGCTGTCAGTGGTTCAATCACACCAGCCAGTCCTGTTCCAATCCGGCCAAATGTGTTACGTGTGGCAAGGATGCCCATGAGGGTGCTTGTCCACCTCCATCCCCTCGCTGCATCAACTGTATGGGTGACCACGCTGCTTCCTCTCGAGATTGCCCCGTTTTTAAGAACGAAAAGCTCATCCAGGAAATCAGAGTGAAGGAAAATGTGTAGACCTTTGCTGCTCGAGAATTATTCGCCAGTCGACAGCCCACCGTGCCTCAGACAGGAAAATACAGCACTGTCCTTGCTTCTCGTCGGCCAACAAAGGAGGCGGCCACGCAGACTTGCGACCTCACCTTTAGTGCCACGGTCGTCAGATCGGCCAGCACAAAGATCGCCCGTTCAACCTCACCACTTTCGCCTGCCCACTCTATGGCTCACCCTTCATCGGGTTCTGCTAAATCTCGAGCCCAAAAGTAAGACACCAAGACTTCGAAAAAAGAGCATACTCGAAGATTTTTTACGTACCCCAACTTCACAACCATCGGTTCCTCCTTCATCTAAACATCATAATTCCAAGAAGGCTACACAGAAACCCAGTTCCTCTCCTTCTCCGCCAAGGCGTGCCCCATCTACAGCACCACCTGGTGGAAATCACCCTCGGCCGTCTTCTGTGTCGCCGAGGCGCCCTGCTGGCGGCCGATCAACCGGCCGATCGCTGGTGGCAGGAGCTGCTCCTGAACAACCTATGGATCAGGATCTTCTGCCTACGGCTGAATGCCATTCCATGCTGTCTGTCGCAAGCTCTGAGCAGTCGTTGACAGCAACCTTGGTCACACTCCTCCATTTTCTGTTCACCCTATGTCCATTATCCACTGGAATATCCGCGGCATTCGAGCCAATCGGGATGAATTGTCGATCCTCTTACGATCCTACTCGCCGGTCATCATCTGTCTTCACGAAACAAAGCTGCGTCCCCATGACAACTTTGTTGTCCCTCATTTTCAGTCTGTACGATATGATCTCCCCTCTGTTGAAGGCACTCCAGCCCATGGAGGACTCATGATTCTTCTCCATGATACTCTCCATTATCACCCAATCCCCTTAAACACCTCCTTCCAAGCTGTCACCGTCCGTCTTTCCCTTTCTGGATACACGTTCTCTCTTTGTACTGTATACATTCCATCGTCCACACCAATGGCGCGAACTGATCTCCTTCACCTTCTTGGTCAGCTTCCACCCCCCTATTTGCTGGTTGGGGACTTCATTGCACACCACCCGCTTTGGGGCCCTCCACATCCTTGTCCACGTGGCTCACTATTGCTAGGCGTCTTCCACCAAGTGGATCTAGTTTGCCTCAACACTGGGGTCCCTACATTTTTGTCTGCCTCCACGACAAATTTATCTCATTTGGACCTTGCGGTCGGTACTGTTCCGCTAGCTCGGCGCTTCGAATGGTTCGCCCTTGGTGACACACACTCGAGTGACCACTTTCCATGTGTCCTTAGACTGCAGCCTCGACTGCCATGTATGCGCCCGCGACGCTGGAAGTTTGCCCAAGCCGATTGGACACTTTTTTCGTCTCTAGCGACATTCGATGACCGTCACTTTCCCAGCGTCGATGATGAGGTCACACATATTACCGACGTCATTCTTATAGCTGCGGAACATTCAATACCACGCACCTCCGAATTGCCCCGGCGCCCCCCAGTTCCTTGGTGGAACGAGGCATGCCGTGACGCAATACGTGAGCGGCGACGTGCTCTTCGCGTTTTCCGCCACCATCCTACTTTGGCCAACTGTATCCGCTATAAGCAGTTCCGTGCGCGATTCCGTCGTGTCATCCGCGATAGCAAGAAGGCAAGCTGGAAATTCTTTATTAGCTCATATAACACTTTCACTGCCTCCTCGGAAGTTTGGAGTCGGCTTCGACGGTTCTCAGGCGCGCCTAGTTTCTCCCAGGTCTCTGGGCTCACTGTCGCTACAATACTGTTTTCTCCATGCGGGAACTCCAATAAGCACTCTCTTCTTCTCGCTCCTCCGCCCCAGGACCGGATGGTATCCACGTCCAAATGTTGCTGCATTTATCAACCCATAGTCTGCGTTACCTCCTTCGCCTTTATAATCGAATTTGGACCGACAGTACTTTTCCCCGACGATGGCGGGAAGCTGTCGTCGTTCCTATTCCGAAACCTGGAAAGGACAAACATCTCCCCTCTAGCTATCGCCCCATTTCTCTCACGAGTAGTGTCTGTAAGGTTTTGGAGCGTACGGTGAATTGCCGTTTAGCTTGGTGGCTGTAGTCCCGCAGTCTTTTAACACCTGCCAAATGCGGATTCCGAAAGCATCGTTCTGCAGTTGACCATCTTGTTGCTCTCTCCACTTATATCATGAACAATTTTCTCCGGAAACGCCAAACAGTAGCAATATTTTTTGATTTGGAGAGAGCATACGATACCTGTTGGAGGACAGGCATCCTCCGCACACTGTTCTCTTGGGGCTTTCGAGGTCGGCTGCCCCTTTTTCTTCGCGAATTTATGGCAGAGCGCACATTTAGGGTGCGGGTGAACACTACTATCTCCCGTACTTTCTCCCAAGAAAACAGGATACCCCAGGGCTCCGTGCTGAGTGTTGTACTGTTTGCCATTGCCATAAATCCAGTTATGGATTGTCTCCTTCCTGATGTCTCGGGCTTCCTCATTGTGGACGATTTTGCGATCTACTACAGCTCTCAACGGACCAGCCTTCTTGAACGACGTCTTCAAGGATGTCTCGATCGCCTCCACTCTTGGAGCGTCGAAACCGGCTTCCGTTTTTCTCCCAGTAAGACCGTTTGTGTTAATTTTTGGAGACGTAAGGAGTTTCTTCCACCCTCCTTACATCTAGGACCTGTCAACCTTCCGTTTTCAGACGTCGCTAAATTCTTGGGTCTTATGTTTGACAGAAAACTATGCTGGTCCTCCCACATTTCATATCTTTCGGCTCGCTGTCTGCGATCCCTCAACACCCTCCGTGTCCTGAATGGTACCTCCTGGGGAGCGGACCGAGTGGTCCTTCTCCGCCTCTATCGCGCCATAGTGCGCTCGAAATTGGACTATGGAAGCATAGTATACTCCTCTGCTCGGCCATCTATTCTTCCTCGTCTCGACTTTATCCACCACCGTGGATTACGTTTAGTGTCTGGAGCTTTTTACACCAGCCCTGTGGAAAGCCTTTATGGTGAGACTGCTGAACCTCCGCTGTCCAAGCGGCGAGCTGTCCTTCTGAGTCGTTATGCTAGCAATCTGTCTTCCATGCCTGCTAATCCAGCCCATGACATTTTTTTCGACGCCTCCTTTGATGTAGGGTATGCAGGCCGCCCCTCCTCCCTACTACCACCGGGAGTCCGCTTACGTCAACTGCTCCATTGTCTTTCCTTCCGCTTTCCTAAAACCTTCTTGACAACTTGGGGTACAGCACCACCTTGGCTCCGTCGCCGGATCTGCCTGCTCCGTGACCCTTGTCAGTTTCCCAAGGATGGTACCCCTTCACTTGTTTATCGTCGGGCATTTGCTGCTCTATGTGCACAAATGACGGAAGCCACATTTATTTACACCGATGGCTCGAAAACATCGTTAGGTGTAGGGAGTGCCTATGTTGTTGGCGACACCCCAAATCACTTTCGGCTTCCTGACCAGTGTTCGGTCTATACTGCGGAGCTTTACGCTGTTCTCCAGGCTGTCATTACATCCGCCGCCATCAGCGGATGCAGTATGTTATCTGCTCAGATTCTCTCAGCTCTCTCCTCAGTCTCCAAGCTCTTTACCCTGTGCACCCTCTGGTCCACCGGATTCAGGACTGTCTGCGCTTGCTCCACCTGGGGGGCGTCTCGGTGGCGTTCCTCTGGCTCCCGGGATACGTTATACGTTGGTATCTGTGGAAATGAGGCGGCCGATATTGCGGCCAAGGCTTCAGTCTCTCTTCTCCGGCCAGCTATTCAATCGATTCCCATCGCCGATCTACGGAGCGTTTTATGTCGTCGTGTTGTTCTTTTATGGCACGCACATTGGTCGACACTTCCCCATAATAAATTGCGGGACGTGAAAGCTCTTCCCTGTGCTTGGACCTCTTCCTCCCGACCGCGTCGTCGGGAGGAGGTATTTTTAACTAGACTCCGGATAGGGCACTGTCTTTTTAGCCATCGACATCTTTTAAGCGGTGATCCTCCTCCACTCTGTCCCCACTGCTCTCAGCTGTGGACGGTAAGACACCTTTTAATTGAGTGCCCCTATTTTAATCCGTTACGCTCCCGTCTACAGCTGTCGCCTGATATATCGTCGATTTTAGCAGATGACACGCGCTCAGCCGATCGCGTTCTCGAATTTATTAGTGCCAGTGAAATGACGTCAGTCATTTGAAGCTTTTTTTGGGGACAACCAACCCCTTTCTGTAGAGGATTTTTAAGACTTCCTTCTGCTTTTAGTTTCTCCAATTTTATGACTTTCGTTCCCATTGCTGCTGATTTCCATTTTCGGTTTTTTACTGTTTCCTAAGTCACGGACCGGGCGCTAATGACCATAGCAGTTTTGCGCCCTAAAACCACAACAAAAAAAGTCTGTGTGCAGGGAGTGGTGCACAACTACTGTTTTTTTGGCGGCAGTACCACCTTCTGGCTCGACAGGACCACAAAATTTCAGTTTACTCACTCCTTTGAATTTAGTGTGGTGGTCCATCCCAACTTAGTACGGCTCTTCAGGAACAGGTCCCATGCGACCAAACTATTTGGAGTACATGCTGCTGACTGTCTCAAGGATATGGATATCCATGATGCCTGAATACACAGCCAGGGATGGCACAGATCGGCGCCTTGGCATCTGCATGGATCCAAATAGATTTTAAGCTTGACACAGTAAAGAAAACTCACTCCAGATTATTTTTACAACTGTATTCTTCAATTTTAAGCACTTACCACAGGTGTGCTAATTGTTTGTGCATATTAATTCCAGAAAAGGAATGCACTCAACTTTTCAGTTGTTTTTCCTGATAGGATTTTCCAAAGCGTGCCTTCCAGATCAATTTAAAAATTATGATTTGGAGTTAGATTACGGTATTGTGATTAGCACTGGAATGGACACACAGTACAAGGTTTGTCTCTGTATACGCTACAAGTGGTCCACCTGATGTATCCAAGACCAGTTGATTGAGCTCATCCATGATTCCTTACAGTGGCTCCAACACTGTGACAAGGTGGTGGTCTTTCGCTGGTTGCCTGGACCAATCAGTAAGCAGGGAAACAATGTAGCCGACAAAACAGCCAAAGAAGCATGTCAGAGTGGTGTTGTATGTTGTACATAGATGTCCTGACCCCTTGCATGCAGTCATGAAGGTGGCAGGAAAGAAATGGGTTGCTCAAATTTCATGCCAACCTCACAAATCGAATTAAGTGCTGCCCACCATACTGCAAACAAGATGCAGCCCTTTAACACAGTTTCCTCCTCCGACAATAGGATCCTCAACTCTGTGAAGTTTGTGGTGTGCCACTTCTAGTTCAGCATATTTTGGCTTCGTGTGTCCTTCATACTGATATCAAGACGGCCCTCAGTTTGGCTGAAGATCTGCCCATGATCCTCACAGATCCTGACACCAGTGTCACACAGGATCTGAAATTTTGTCAGCTGTCAAGCCTCATCCATAAAGTTCTGATAAGCGGAGCCAGACTTCATGCATTAAAAACTATTGTGTGTGATGACAGCCTTCATCAAAACTGCCCCCTGCCTCCCTCTTCCCCCTGAGAATGACATGCTGTCTTTTTGTTAGGGTGCTCATGACCATGATAAGCGCTCTGCATCCAAAGTCATCATCATCGTGCTGCCTGCTACATTAATTGTGTGCTTTTAGGTGAGGTGGGAGAGATGGGCGTTGCAGTCACGTATGGATGAGGTGAGGTGGGAGAGGTTCGGGAAGACAGGCGTTTCAATCGTGTATAGATGTAGAACGCTGTATCAAACTTGTAAGAATCATTTCCGTCACATCTGCTATATTTGCAGGCAGTTTCCACATACACCGAATTCTTCAGTTTCATACCTGTTGCTTGAGGAAAATGTGTGTTCCCATGTCAGTGAAAGTAGGTCAGCAGGCAGGCCCAGACTCGTTACCACTTGTATGATGAAAAACGTGTTTATGTAGCCTGCTGTGCCCCCCTCCCCCTTTCTTTCTCACTCCGGTTTTATGTCATTTGTTTTATTTAGAATTAAGTTTTGGGAATTAGAAAATGTGTAATATGCTTTGTTACCTGTGTGGAAAATGACGCGTGTAATATGTAAGGCAATTGGACAAAAAAAGAAGGGGGACATCACTTTGATGCCACACGTTAACGTAAAAATAAGTAGAAATGGTTACTAATACCAATGAGCAAGTAAACAGTCACCAGCAGGATGCAGCTATGTCATGTCCCCAGCACATGAGTAATGAGCAAATATCCCTGGCTGGAAAACCTTGGCCGCTGCAGAAACGCTATACAAATGATTATAACCAAAGCACAGTAAATTATTAAAGTACTTCTCCCTCAAATCATATACAGTGAATATATCAGTACCGGTGCTATGAAATGTTACTGCAAGAACCGTGAGGAAAGTTAAATAAACGTTGGTTCCCTTTCTGATTTCCTTTATTAACGTTAGACAAAGTCCTGTATTATGACTCGCAAATAGTTAGCTTACATCGGAAGGTTACATATCAAAATTACGTCTCCTTACACAAGTGGCTACTTCCTTCATACTCCATACTGGTGAACTTTTTTGGACAATGTCTTTAAGTATTGCGTAACAAAACTTCACCACCTTCATTCGACTTCATTCGAACCACACAGCATATTTACCAGCTCTCACAATTATAATATATGTTTTCAGATCCGTTCCATGTGGAGATTTACACCCTTTGATATTGTTGTAGCATTGGACGCCAGATGTGGCGTATTGGCACCAAGTGTAGTGGATGGATGCCAGGAGGTGCCGTATTAAAACTTGGCGAGAACTTTCCAAATGATTTATTTGTTTCCACTAAATTGCTCCATTCACCTTGGTCTGTGTCACAAGGCCCCGCATTGCTGAGGTAGCACCCCAGTGGCCTCTGAAACGCAACGCTGTGTCGTGCCGGCCTTGTATGCCAGCAGAGTCCGGCGTATTCAGAATGCCGCGGTTGACTCGGCGGTCTGCGTCCTTGTATGCCAGCAGAGTCCGGCGTATTCAGAATGCCGCGGTTGACTCGGCGGTCTGCGTCCTTGCCGACTCAGCGCCACTCAGTGTAAGCTGCAGGTGACCAGCTGCGTCCTTGTTCTCGATGGCGTAGCTGAGATTGCGTTGACCAACAAATGTCCACTATCCGGCGTCTGTATATGCAGCCATTGCCTTAGAAGTCTCCGGCGTGTGTCAGGATCCGAGACGACTGTCCGCAGTAGCGAGCCGAAGAGTGGCCCACAGCTGGCTGGCTGCAGACCCTGCGTCGGCCTGAGAGGGTCGAACCAACAACCTGCAGTGGACTGGGACACTGTCGCCCTATCTGTTGCTGCGTGTAGCCCGGGGGTGTGACACGTGTCGCCGTCCAGGAGAGATGCCACACTTGAATGAATCTGGTTAGAAAATGGCACCTACTTATACTGGGCTGTGCACCCTTATTTTGCTAACGCGTCACTCAGTCACGTATGCACGACGCCAGTGGCCCCCGTCTGCCTGTGACTTACGCAATGGAAATTGCTGTGTGTGCCTTCTGCGGCAGTGCTATGCCCCTGTGGCCTCTATTTGTCTTCGCAACCAATGGTATGCATAACTTATTGCAATCCGGCCTGCACCTGGCTCTAACTCGTACTCCGAATATCGTGCAAAACTAACTTCCCTTATCCTAAACGGTGGTGCCGCTACATTATTCCCCCTCTTTGGAAAGACCCGGTACCCGGGTCGACCCTTGACTAGCTCTTAACTTGTTCGGGTCGGTACCTATGACATACTTCCTTACTACTAGAAAACTAAAATGTGGTCTAGCGCCCTCTTAAAACCATGACAAAACAAAACGTAAAAATTCCTTACTGGATGACCTCTGCTCGATCAACCCCTTACCTACTCATGTCACACCCTCAGTATCCAATCCACTGGTACTTGGACTACCCTTGATTCCCTTTTGGAATTAGCTCTTCACCTGATCAAAAAGAAAGCAACACATAACAAAGTTAAGGCTGCGATGACACTTGCCTATCCCTATACTGCGCGACATGTTGAAAAAACTGTTCGGCTGATATGCGCCCCCTCTTGCTCTAAAACGAACTGGTTTATGTACCTCAACAGACCTGGCTCCAGAATTTGATTTAACAAGGTCAGATTCTGCCTTGGCAAAAACTGCAGAATGGTTTCTGGCCAGTACAGCTGTTGCTGCATAACATTCAATTGTGTGACTCCTGAAATTGATGCTGGCAGATGGAAGGTTGGTCCTATTACGTTAAACTTAGTCCCATTGATTAAAATTCCGCTTCCTTCGAGCTCTACACGTTTCGCTTGCTCAAAACAACTTGCTACTACTACAAAATTCTCGTAGGTGGAGAAGATCCAATGCATCCCGACCCGTTGCGAGCTCAATTTCGGCTCCACGATGTCCCCTGGACAGTCTATTCCTTTCCCCCCTGGCTGAAAATAACTGCACCGTGCATGTGTCCCGTATTTGTAGCTTCACAGATTTTCCTCCAAAATTCACTATTTTTGATCCAAACTCGACACTGATTGTGTGACTACTTTCACCCTTAAATTTACATTATATGAACTGGTACAATAAACACGACTTTCCTGACCCAGCACTGTCGATAGCTAAAAATTTAAACAGGAAATCGTACGACTCTGACATCGTTCAACAAAGATTTATTACAGCTTTGTCGCAAAATTTACTCGGACACATTTATTTCTCCAGAACTGCGTTCGATTTCTCCTCCAACAACACTCCAAATGTCAAACACTACACTTCCCTTTTCAGTGACCTGAGGACAGGGATCACCATCGCCCTTCCTCCCTCTTCAAAAAGACTGCTGCCCCCTAGTAGGCGCACAATACTTGAAAACATACATAAAATACAACGCCTAATTAACCTATGTAAATCCAATGATACATGACACGAAAACAAAAAAAACTACAAATATTCTACTACTTCCTGGATCGCAAAGCATTCGGTACTTCATGCTGTACTTTTTCTCCTTGCTCAGCACCACCCTTCACTCTCTTTCTCCCTCTTTCCTTCCTGTGACACGCCTGGAATCACATCCGGACAACTCTTAAATGGCCGTAACAGCCCAATGTGTACTATCGTCGCTCTAGTTGGCACCTGGAGCTTAACATTAACGGGAGATGTGGTTTCAACAACTTGGTATAGCCCTTGATACGTCGTGAGGAACATCTTCGTTTTCCCTTTTAGCGTATAGGGGTTGGATAGCATTACCCATTGCCCTACTTTATACTGTGGTAAACATCCTTCCACTTTACTGCGTCTTCCAAAGCCTTTGTATTCGCCTTTTGTACCTGTTTCCAAACATCCAGAATTGTTCTAGCGAATTGATGTACAGATTCACCAGTCCTTCCTTTCTGTAGCTTCACTAAATCAAAGGATAACAGCATTTTTCGCCCATAAACTACCTCATATGGAGACAAACCTGTATTTGTATGGACTTTACTGCATTGTATGCGCATACAATATGCTTCAAATACTCGTCCCACTGATGCTGAGTTTTTATATGGATTCTGATCATCTTCGCGATTGTTCTGAGTACCCGTTCTGTCCTTCCGTTGGCCTGTGGATGCAACGCTCTCGTCCTCAACTTCTTTACGTTCAAAAATTTACACAGTTGCTTCATTAAATCCGACATGAAGTTGGTCCCTTGGTCAGTAATTATTATCTCTGGTACACCAAACTTCAAAATCCACTTGTTTATTAACGCTTGCGCGACCATTGCTGCCTGTTGATTTGGCATAGCCACCATCTCCACATACCTCGAAAAACGATCAGTTATTGTCAGAACGAATCTGTTCCCCAATGGTGTTCGCCTAAAAGGTCCTAAGACATCAATCTCCAGAAAAGAGAATTGACATTTTGCTTCCGGTAATCGTTGCAGCTGTATCTGTTTCCAGCTCAAATCGGCTCTCTGTGCACATGGTATACAATTCTTGACATACTGATCCACGTCTCCATTCCTACCTCTCCACCAATACCTCTCCGCCACCCTCCTATTCGTCGCTCTACACCCTCTATGACCGGATAACACGTGATAATGTGCTTCCTTTAAAAGTTCGTCCCTCAGTTTCGCTAGCACTACTACCCTTGGCCCTAACTTCGTTTCCCTGCACAGAAGACCGTCCTACATACTAAATTGTGGCTGTGTCCGATACAATTTAAAATAGTTGTCCGCGTCCTATAATTTTTTGCCATACTGCTAGGTCATAACCTATGACTTCTACTTTTGCCACCTTCCTACTTAGTGCATCCGCATTACCGTGCTTCTTCCCAGGCTTGTGCACCACCTCCTAGTCCAATTCACTAAGCCTCACAGCCCATTTAGCGAGTCTAGTGGACGGATCCTTCAACCCCAACAACCACTTCAACGCAGCGTGATCTGTCACTACCCGAAATCTTCTCCCATATAAATAACATTTAAAATATGTGATTCCATAGATTACGCTAAGCATCTCCCTCTCTGTTGCTGAGTAATTCTTCTCTGCAACATTCAACTGCCTAGATGCATAGGCTACAGGATGTTCTTTCTGATCAATTTCCTGACTAAGATCACACCCTAATGCTTGATTCGATGCACCGCATGCTGGTATAAACTCCTTTCCAAAATCTGGAAACACTTCTTTCAGTTTATGGAACTCTTTCTGACAATCTTCTGTCCACTCAAATTTCACACCCTTCCGTAACAATCGCGTCAACGGCTGTGCTAAATCTGCAGAACCGTTTAAGAACTTTCGATAGAAATTGCAAATTCCGATGAATGACTGCACTTCCTTAATTGTTTTCGGTTACCAAAAATCCCATACAGCCTGTAGCAACCTCTGATCTGTTCGCACACCGTCCTTACTGATGACCCAAATATTTTACTTCTTCTAATGCGAAATGACACTTCTCCAGGCTCTACGTCAAACGAGCTGCTCTTAACTTCATAAAGACTTCCCTTAACCGCTGTCTGTTGCTCCACACTACTTGAAAAACTTATAATGTCATCCAAATAAACAACACAGTGCCGTGGTTTCAAACCCCTCAAGACACTATCTAACAACCTCTGAAACGTTGCCGGAGCGTTTTTCAAACCGAATGGCATTCTAATGTGCTAGAAATGGCCTCCAGGTGTAGAGAAAGCAGTTTTTGGACGATCTTCTGGAGCCACCTCTAACTGATGATAACCACTTGTCAAATGCATCGTAGAAAAGTACTGGCACTGTCCTATGTGATCCAAAGTCTCCGATATGTTTGGAATGGGGTATGCTTCCGTTACTGTCTTATTATTGAGGTATCGGTAGTCACAACAGAACCTGTATTTCTTAGTTCCACCCGCAGATTTTTTAGGCACAACAATGCCCGCTCCCCAGCAACTATTACTATGCTCTATAATACCGTCCGCAAGCTGCTGATCAATGAAATCCTCCACAATCGGCTGCAGATACCTCGGTATTCTGTACAGTTCACGGTAAAAGGGTGCTTCATTCCCTGTTGGTATCCTATGTTGAACTAATGGAGTTCCTGGCAACGGCCCCTGTGGAAAAAACAAATCCTTAAATTCCCACAATAATTCTTCCATGTGCTCTCTTTCTCCACCTTTCAAATGCTTAGCTTTGTCACGCAATGCAGTTCTATTGGCAGTTAGTGGTTGATCGCTTCGCCTACCTCTCGAACACCAGTCTTCGTCATCTGGCACATCCAAATTTGCTACTAAAACTCCTTTCCTCAAATTCGCGTCTACAGCGCTAAAATTATCCACGTTCGTGGGAACTACTCGCCCGTCGTTCCCCTCCTGTACGCTTACAACACTAAGTTTCACAAAACAACCCAATGAACCCATATCTTCATTATCCTCCAATGTCTCAATTAGATATACTGTACCCACAGGTAGATTAGACTCCATACTTACCCACAGCGACTTCCCGGTGCCATTAGACACACACTCATGCGAATTAAGCCTTAATGCTAATGTACGCGGTTCAGTTGGTTTGTTCATTACGTTGGACGCCCCTCGTGACAGCTCTACATTGAAAACAGTTTTTCCTAGTGGAAATAACATTCCACTAAGTTCCATAGTTCGTTGTCCAAGGTCAATTTTGGCATGATGTTGATGCAAGAAATCTACTCCTAGGATCATGTCGTAGCCCTCGCTTACCCATGGTACCACGTCCACGCATGCATTAAATCGGACTTTACCTATGCGAAAGTCAACTGTCACTGACCCCAAAGGCGTGACCTCCTTATCCTCCACTCCACGCAACCTATAACGTGCTGGGTCTAACTTCCTTCGTCCCATTATATTCTTAGTAGCCACTGACACTTGCGCCCCTGTGTCCAACAAAATCTAAAACTTTTTAGTTCCTATGGATCCTACCACTGAACATTCCACCTCTGCATACGTATTCGTAGCATTGAAATTAAACAGGAGCTCCCTTAGGTGAGTCTTGGGCCCCCTCTGCCGTGTAATGCTTGTCCACCTCTCCTATCTCCATTTCTCCATCCTCCACACTGCTGATTTCCACCCATTCTTCTATTCCTTGGTGACTTGGTGACTATTCCTTGGTGCATCTGCACATGTCCTATTCGACCACACTTATAACATTTTATACCTGCTGCAAATACTGTTTGCCTCTCGTGTACCCCTGTTGCCACGTCTATTTCCTCACATTGAATTGCCAGCTGAATGGCCGAATACAAATCTTTCGGATTCCCTTCGCGCACTTTCCATGACATATGCGCCGGTAACCCTCTCGAAAATACGTAAAGTGCCCTTTGCTCGGCCTCCTGCAACAGAACACTATTCGCTTCATCGCTCTGACCCAACTCGTAAGTATACTCATTAATTTCTCTTATCCTGTCTGCAAATTTCTCCTTCTCACCCTGTCTCTTTGTCATTGTACTTAACTCTCCCTAAAGTACCGGTCGCTGTTCTGTTTCTTTTACCTTTGTAAAAGCCCTTCCTTTAACTGCTTAAGCTGTCCTGCCTTTCTTAAGGCCTCAGAACACCTTATATACATTTTCGCTTGAACCGTTAATCTAATATTTGCTATATGTAACAACTGCTCATCAGACAAACCATTCATCGCAGCTAAAATTTACAACTCCTCCACAAACGAACGCACATCCTCAGATGCCTTGCCAGAAAACGGAATAAACTTGCGGTGGCTGCAACAATCTCCTGCATCCTAGGCTACAACGACTGATCAGATACGGTTTCCCGCTCACTTCTAGATGTTAATTTATTTCACAACTGCGTATTGTCTGTCAATTTTGCTACTTTCTCCAACAAAATCCGCACCGCTTGTGGTTCCGACACTCCTTGCATCCTTTACTCTGCCATTGTGTTGCTTTCGTTCCCAGTTAGCCACTTTCAACTTATAAAATCCCAAAAATCAAAACATTTAACCTCAAAAATCTGATTCCTTACACCTCAGTACCATCATACTCAAATTAGCACAAAAATAATTAAATGCCACAAAACAATGTTACTCTCTAAACATACTAACACTTATTCTGACAAAATAAATATGCATACGCAAAACATCTAAAATGTGGCTTACCAGGAGCCATACTCGAAAAAACAAAAAGAAAGAAAGAACTTCCAACACTCAAAAAGAACAATTTTGAAAGCACTCACCACATCTTGTGACTGTACTGCAGGTGGTGGGCTCGAACGTCGTACTGAACAGACGTCGTCTGCTGTTCTGACACCAAATGTCGTAGGTGAGTGCCTGGAGGTGCCGTATTAAAACTCGGCGAGAACTTTCCAAATGATTTATTCGTTCACCTGTGTCTGCGTCACAAGGCCCCGCATTGCTGAGGTAGCACCCCAGCGGCCTCTGCATCGCAACGCTGTGTCAAGCCGGCCTTGTATGCCAGCGGAGTGCGTCGTCGTCAGGATGCCGTGGTTGACTCGACGGTCTGCGTCCCTGCCGACTCGGCGCAGCTCAGTGTGAGCTGCAGGTGGCCAGCTGCGTCCTTCTTCTCGCCGGCGTGACTGAGATTGCAGTGACCAACAAGCACCCGCTGTCCAGCGTCCGTATCTGTGGCCCTCGCCTCAGAAGCCTCTGGCGAGTGTCGGGAGCCAAGACGACTGTCCGCGGTAGTGAGCCGAAGAGTGGCCCACCGCTGGCTGGCTGCGGACCCTGCGTCGGCCTGAGATGGTCGAACCAACGACCCGCTGTGGACTGGGACGCAGTCGCCCCATCTGTTGCTGTGTGAAGCCCGGCGGTGTCACACACCTTGCCATCCAGGAGAGCTGCCACACTTCAATGAATCTCATTAGAAAACGGCACCTACTTATACTCGGCTGTGCACCTCTGTTTTGCTAACACGTCGCTCCGAGTCACGCACGCACAACGCCAGTGGCCTCGCTCTGCCTCTGACTTGCGCCATGGAAACAGTTCTACGCCCCTGTGGGCTCTATTTGCCTTCGCAACAGCTGGTATCTGTAACTTACTGCTATTCGGCCCGCACCTAGCTGTAACTCATGCTCCGAATATTGTGCAAAACTAACTTTCCCTATCCTAAACGGTGGTGCCGCTACAATATCAAACCTGGCCGACCGCCACATTGTCTAACGCTAGGCGCAGAATTGAGACACATTAGAGCGCATGGTGCAGCGGAATGCGGTGCGGCGCAGGGTAGCGCCCATTTTTGTAACATAATAGGTTCAAGTGTGACGGTGCAAATTGGGTCGTGACTGGGTGGTGATGCCAGACACGCCTACAAGAAGGAACACACGATTCATTTGAGGGTAGTGAAATAGGAAGTAAAATCATGAAACCATGTGATGAAGCAAGGCAGAAAATTTTAAATATTTAATACAGGTAAACAAGGATGTCTATGCGCTACCTATTACGCTGATGTATGTGTGTGATCTGTTACAAAAATTCGAAAAGTGGGAATGTTCACAGATGTATTCTCTTTGTGCTCCTGCTAAATAGCATCCAATACCTCAAGTAAAAGTCACTGTGATTACTTGCGTATTGGTGTAACAAGAGACACTCTACCATAAGCATGTGCAGGGGAGACGCTCAGTAGCTCGGTACGGGCTTTTGTTGAAGTTTCGAGAACATACCTTCACTGAGGAGTCACGCAGTATATTGCACCCTCCTATGTATATCTCGCGAAGAGACCATGAGGATAAAATCAGAGAGATTAGAGCCCACACGGAGGCATACCGACAATCCTTCTTTCCACAAACAATAAGAGACTGGAATAGAAGGGAGAACCGATAGAGGTACCGTCAGGTGGTTTGCGGAGTATGGATGTAGATGTAGACATCACATTTTTACTGTAAGCTGAAAACAGTCGACAAACCCCCCATGAATACAATGTTTTAATTGGCGTGTAGTGGTGAGAAAAAGCATATGTGCAGAGATGGGGTAGCTATCTATGTGAAAGAATGTCCTTTAATACAACAGATGTACAAATATATTGTGTGGAGCAAAATTTTCAGGTATATGTTATTGAAATAGGAGCTGACAAGAAATTGGTAATTGTAGTGGTATACAGGGTTCAAATGGCACTAAGCACTATGGGACTTAACATCCGAGGTCATCAGTCCCCTAGACTTAGAACTACATAAACCTAACTAACCTAAGGACATCACACACACACATCCATGACTGAGGCAGGATTCTAACCTGCGACCGTAGCAGCCCTGTGATTCCAGACTGAAGCACCTAGAACCGCTTGACTTCAGCAACCGGCAATATACAGGGCTACATCTGGTAATTTTGAAATGTTTATAAAGCAATTAGATTCTGTGCTATCGTATCCAGCAAGGAAAAATAGGGACATTATAGTGACAGGAGAGTTTAATGCACGTTTCCTAGTAAACTCATCTTCTAAGGCAGAATTCGCAAATTTAATGTACACCAAAATCATGTCTCCAATGTCAGGTTTCCCACATGTACTACTGCCACTTCCAGCACTCTGACAATATCTTCGTAGATGTGAGTAGAGCTAACCATACCACAGAAGAAGTCATAAATGGTCTCTCCGATCATTACAGGCAACTACTCACTATTAACAGCTTTAATACACATCAGAGTAATGCTGATGCTCAAGGGAAAACCATTAGAAACATGAATGAGGAAACTATTCAAGATTTCAAAGTACACTTTTGGGAAACTGATTGGAGGTATGTTTATCTTGCTAATACAAAATATAATTTGTGTACTGATGAAGTATCAGGTATATTTGAAAGTGTCTTCCCAAAAACGATCTATAGACTACAGGACAGGCAATCGGGCAAAAAACCATGGCTCACCAAGGACATAAAAATATCATGCCAGAGAAAGAGAGACCTGTGTATAATATCCTTAAAATCTAGTAATCCTCTCCAGCTTAACTATTATAGGACATACTGTAAAATTTTAACAAATGTAACTATTAAATCAAAACGTGAACCCAACTTGTGAAAGTAGCTGTTTAGATAATAAAATCAGAAAGATCTGGAATATAATAAAGAGGGAAACAGGAAATTCACCATCTGACAAGGTAATAACTGCTGTCCTAAAAATTAACAATTCGAAAATAGTTGATAGTAAACAGATAGCACACATGTTTAACAACCACTCTGTAACTGTCATTGCTCAAATCGGTTTCACTGGTGACCTAAGTGAAGCAGCAGATAATCTGAAACTTAACCTCCCTGAAATTTCTAATGATACGATCTAATTATATGATCATATAAATGTATCATCCATAAATGTCAATGAAATCAAAAAGTCACTCTTCAAAAAAGTGAAAGATCTTGAGGTATAGATAACATTTCTAGCAAGCTGTTAAAAGCCTGCAGTAATGAAGTGAGTGTAGTATTTGCTCACATTTGCAACACATCTCTTTGTGAAAGAGTTGTTCCAGAGAGGGTAACATACGCCATTGCAAGACCTCTTTACAAGTACAGCGATGCTGCAGAGATCACGAATTATCGACCTATCTCTCTGTTAACATTTTCAAAGGTTCTCGAAAAAGCGGAGTGTAACAGAATTGTGGCCCACCTAGGTAAGCATAATATTATAAACCATAGACAGTTTGAATTTCAAAAAGGTGTTTAGACAGAGTGAGCCAGATAGTATCAAGTGATATCTTGGAGTCTATTAACACTAAGAAGTCACCAGTTAGTTTCTTCAGTGACCTTTCCAAGGGTTTTGATTGCGTTAACCACAAGATGATCTTAGAGAAGGCCTATCATTATGGAATCAAAGGGCAATAGGTAATTGGTTAAAATCACACGTATTTCGAAGACGGAAAAACAAAAGGTGCTCCTAAATGGCTGCAACAATGGATCTCGTAATAAAGTTGCTTCTAAATGGGGCACAATACTGCATGGGGTACCCCAGGGATCTGTCTTTGGGCCATTACTGTTTTTAGTATGTGTCAGTGATCTTCCCCTGTCCATTAGTAAAAAATACGAATTCACAAAGTTTGATGATATAAGCATTGTGGTAGACAGTAAGTCCACTACTTATCTAGAGCCTGGTATTGATGAAATAATCAGAAGTTAGAAATTGGTTTGCAATTATTTCAGTTAATATTAAAAAAAACTAAATTTATTCAGTTCCAAATTAAAAATAAAAATCCGGAAAACATTGTCATGGCACACAACAACCAGGTTCTAGGACAGGTGCACTCCACTAAATTCCTAGGGTTTTATATTGACAGTGGGCTCAACTGGGAACATCATGTGTCCATGACTCTAAAAAGACTGTCATCAGCAACTTCTGCTTTTTAAGAATCATCACTCATCTTGGAGACGTCATCATTTTAAAATAAGCTTATTTTGGGTACTTTCATTCATTAATGAGTAATGGCATAATCTTCTGGGGTAATTCAGCAGCCTCAAAAATCCTAACAGCTCAGAAGAGAGCAGTCGGAATTATGTGAGGTGTTTCTCCATGAACCTCGTGTAGAAAAGGTTTCCCACAGTTAGGAATACTGATGACAACAATAAGTCATTACATTTACATTCTGGTGAACTTTGTTATTAAAAACGATGCTCAGTATGAAAAAATTCTTCATACCACAACAATAACACTAGAGGTAAAGGTGATCTACATTTTGAACTAAAAAAATTCTCTTGTACAGAAGGGAGTAAAGTACACTGCAATTAAGATTTTTAATGTACTGCGTAACTATATTAAATGTAAAAGAGAAAATGAAATGCCATTCAGATTCACATTAAAGAAATACCTGCTTGGTGATCTACTATACTCCTTAGGTGAATTCTTTTCCAGAAATAATTCCCATATACACTTTTAATGCACTTCTTGAATAAAAAGATTCATCTTGCTATTCAGTTAGATGAAAGACAAAATAGTATGTTAGACAGTAAATTACAATACTAGATAAATGTAAGCTAGTAAATAAGAAAAATTGATACTATTATTTATATTATTGTACTGTTATTATTCTGTAGTATTAATTGTATTTGTATAATTATATTGACATGTTCCACATCCAAGTGAATTACTCGGATCCATGGAATATGCATACCAAATAAAATAAATAAGATCAGTGGTTGCACACAATGCATCAGCATCAATAAACTAATTACAGACCAGACTATACAAATGAATGTGCTCGGTATTATTCCAAAAGTATGACTATCCTGAAAGAGTGTGATCATTTTATATATTTAATTTGATGAACTGTATTGCTAGTAAAGGCAGGCGTACATTCATGACCATGACAATGTTTCACGATGATGTGAACTCTTCCCTCACAAGGCAAACCTGGCTAGGTTGCGCATTCCTTCCAGGCACATTATCCTCAGCTGCTGACAGTATACTAATCATCGTGGTGTGCACTGGATCAATTGTTTACTTTTCTCAATGCCATCTCTTATTCACGAACTGCATGTTGTCAGTCTGGCAAGCTGGAGGTGAGTAACCAGCATGTAGCATGTGCACGTCACTCTGCTTGATGGGTACAATTGTCTTTATTTCCATATTGCACAGATGAAGAGCAGGAAGAAAATGCTTTGGTAAGTTTCCATTACAGTCGTTCACTGTTAAAAATACTTTGGGTTATGGTGATTCCACCAAAACAGCAACAGAATCGTCGATTTATTTTTGTATAAATCTTTAACCTTTTCTCATTTGAAAAAGCATAATCATTTGAGTTATGGCTGCATTTCTTTTGTTGACAGGTTAAATGTTCTTTTCCTAAAATACAGCATAAATTTCACAAACTCGCCTTGCAACAGCTATTGCAACAGAATTCTGTAAGTGACTCATTACACAAGAATTTGGCGACCAGGTAGGTCAATAGTTTACGGAAAACCTCATTGTCAATTTTCAGTAAGACCAGACAAATTTCACGTTTTTCGTACTATGGAATTCTCTTTACACACGAGCTGCCAATATCTCTTCAAAAATTAAAGTACTGGATTGAAAAATAAAATCAATAAATTATGCTGTGCTGCTGTAGATACAGAAAGTTCTGTCATTAACGATTAGGCAAAATATTCTCCTCGTTCTGTGCTATCATCCACCAAAATCTCGTTTAGATGTCTCGAGCACTTCAGGAGATATGAGGGGTCTCTCTCTCTCTCTCTCTCTCTCTCTCTCTCTCTCTCTCTCTCTCTCTCGGTTTCCCATAAACTATTGACATCTTTGGTCGCCAATTGCATGTTTATGAGATAATGTTTCAGAATTCTGTCGCAGTAGCTGCTGCGAGATAAGTTTTTGCAGATTATCCTGTGTTTTGGCTAAAGAAACACAATTAAACCTGTCAACAAGGGAAGTGTGCCCGTTAATCATAAATGTCTGTGCTTCTTCGAATGAGAGAACGTTAACAATGCATATAAAAATAAATCGGCAATTGTGTTGCAGTTTTTGTTGACTCCCCGTAACCCATAGTATTTTAACACATAATGGCTGTAATGGAAACTTACCAAATGATTTTATACCTTTTCTTCATCTGAGCAGTATTAGAATAATGACAAGTATACCATTCAGGCGGACCGATGCACACATATGAGGTGTTGCTCACCTATGGCTAGCCAAACTGACAACGCGTGATTCACGAATAAAGTAGTTGTCACTGAGAAACGTAAGCAATTGATACGTCGCACAACAAAATGGTCAGTGTATTGTCAGCAGTTGAGAATAATGCGTGTAACAGGAATGCAGAAGCTAGTCAGGTGTGCCTTGTGAGGGGAACAGTTCACGTCGTTTGAAAAACATGGTCATAAATGCAGGTCTGCGTTTGTCAGCAATACATTTCACCAAATAAATATATCAAATCACCACACTCTTTCAGGGTGCGCCTACTTTGAGAATAATACGGCCACTTCTTCATTTGTATATCTGTTGCATAATTACTTTATTAATGCTGATACTATGTATGCAACCACTGAAATGCTTATTTCATCACGGTGAGCCAGTTAAAACAATGTCATTCATGGGCGTTTCTAGACCATTTCTAACTTGCAGTGGAAATGTGATGTCCACATGTACGTAGTACAATGTCTCTTAGTACATCCATAGCTAAGTAATAAGTGTGAAACTTACATACTTGAGTGATCACATGACTTCATAATATTCCTTACTTCCTTATTCACTACCCTCGAGGTCAATAGTCTGTTCCTTCTTACAATCTGAAAACATTGCGGAGGCAGAAGATAGAATACCAGTGGCTAGTGGCTCACAAGTCATTGAACATTCTTGACAAAAGAATAAACCAAAACAAAACTACATGCGTAAAGTTACTGAGAAGTATAATGAACTAACGAAGAGAGATGGAACGCTTAAATGGCGAAAAACGAAACACTACTAATTGACAAAATGCTGTATACTGTAAGTCTGTATTTTTCGGATGGGCAATACTTCTACAGCCCATATGAGCCATGTCAAAATGAACATATGGCAGGATGCTTTCCCACTCCCCACCTCACCCCTATCATAGTGCTACCCCTCCATTGGGCTTGTGGTTCTTTCGTGTGTGGCACACACAAGGCCCTGAGCTATTGCAGCTCATTCTTTCTTCCCAGGCTGCATTTCCTTCGCCCTGCCCCTCCAACCACAACCTGGCTCCTTTTCTGCTGCCCCTTCCTTCCCTCCTCTGTGTTTCTATGTCGACCTGGCTATCCATCTGGAACCCCGTATTCCTTGCGAATTTATTCCTCTTGCCTGATATTTCATACTTCCTGGCGTTTTTGGTACCCCCCTTGGGGTGTGGCCACCACTTCTAAATTTTCTATCTTTAGTGTGAGCCATTTGGTGAAACAGTCACTCCCTCCCATCTATGCTGTTTATTCCTCCACTCCCTGCCTTCTGCTCTTCCTTGCCCGGTATAGTCTCCCTTTGCCCCATTACATCACCCGCATGTGCAGCTAGTTCATTTGGTGGGTCAGTTTCATACCCATCTGTCTGCGCCCCCTGACAAAACAGGGATGACACTACTGATACCTCTGCTGTTCCCTCCCCCTGTATGCCAAGAAGTGGTTGCTTGTCGTCCTGGAGCATGGGAACTCCTGGCAATGGCCACCATGCCAGGCAGCAATTCCTTTTGTAAGATGGTGCCTAAGGGGAGGATCCCTGATAGGGGTAGGTGGTATCAGGGCAGATGCTTGGCACATGCAGTATATCAACCTGCATAAATTTGGCTGTTTTCAAATGGCCATCTCTTTGAGTGGTAGCGGATCATTGAATGGTGCTTTGTATGACTCTTCAGTTTTCCCAGGACCAAGGTCACTGTCTTGGGGCGCAACTCTTTCCCCACTACCTGGTCTGTACTAGGATGGATGGGGACACATTCACTGCTTCAAAGCCATTTTTTTTTTTTTTATAGAAGTTTGGAGTGGAGTCTCTCGGTAAGATATGGACAAGCTCCCTGTTAATCAAAGCTTCTACAGCCCATCATGCTTGTTATAGCTGCGGCGACGTCCTGAGTGTGTCTTGCCTCTCATCAGTCTCTGGATATAGTCTAGGGAGCGATTTTTCATCGGAACCTCATCCTGCAAACTGATGAACTCCAGACTAATCTGGAGCAATGTAGCATTCATTTTGACATGTGCAGAAATGTCATAAACACTATCACAGCGATACTGGCTACTTTATTCTGGCTTTCGAGACAGATAACACCCCAGTGAAAGTCAAGGTTGTGTCTTACTGATGTGACGTGAAGCTATATGTCCTGCCACTAAGAAATACTTTCAGTGCTTGCGTTTTGGTCACGCTGTCCCCTGTACAGTGGATGCTCTTTGTGTTGACTGGCCACCAGCTTCTTGAGGAATGCCCTGTGTTCCGCCACACATGCATGCGTGTGCACGTGCGTCAACTGTCATGACCACCAAGCTCTGCACTCGCGAAATTTCCCAGTTTACAAAAAAGAAAAGATCAAATAGTAAAAGTTCCTGATCATCTGTCTGAAGCCAAAAATACGACAAACTCCACCCAGTGTCAATAACTTCCACTTCTGCCTGTGTTACAGCCTTTCCCCTCTCCTACCTCTTCAGTTCCTACGCCCTTCCCTCTGGGTGCCGCTCCCCCTCTCTGACCAAAGAAATGCTCCACTTAATCAGCGCTCGCCGGTGATGGGGCCCACCCTGGACCCCTCCCCTTGGCATCCTGGAGTTCATCAGTTTGCAGGATGAGGTTCCTATGAAAAATCGCTCCCTGGTCCATATTCAGAGACTGATGAGGGGTAATAGATACTCAGAACGTCGCCACGGCTATCACAAGCATGATGGGCTGCAGGAAGCTTTAACAGGGAGCCTGGCCTGACCACATCTTACTAAGAGCCTCCACCCCCACCAAACACGCGCCATCACAACTCGACCCTGGGATCGTCTGTACGCCCTAAGGTTGCCTGATCTCTTCCAGTTCCAGTTTCAGATCTTCTGGAAGCCTGCTCTACCTCTGTACCCTGCCCCCCTCCAAACGAGAACAACCACCGTAAGTCCCAGGAACAAGCCATCCCCTCCATGCTTCCAGAGGGACTGTCTCCCCCTTCACAACCAGTCTGACATATCATTTATGGAAATCACCCACCCTCATTGGTGATGACCACTGACCCAGTACCATGACTTCCTTCACCTTTTTTGTGTCAGCTGGACAATCGCCACATGATAATACAGTGGAATTGCTTCAGGTATTACCATCACCTACCAGAAATATAAAAATTTGTTTCCTCCTATTCTGCATTCTGTTTTGCTCTTAAAGAAACACACTTCGGTGAGGACCACTCTCCAATGTTCTGTGCTTATCACGCATTCTGTCAGAAACATGCCAGCGCTGGGATAGTGCCTGGAGGGTCTTACACTTTGGTTCATACCAATGTCATTAGTGCATTGATACAAACTTAGAAGCAGTACTGATATGAGTGAGAACAACTCCAGCAATCACCATTTACAATGTCTACCTCTGTCCAGATAGACCACTTCCTGATGTTGATCTACACTATGTGATCAAAAGTGTCCAGACACTCCCAAAAAATACGTTTCTCATATTACGTGCATTGTGCTGCAACCTGCTGCCAGGTACTCCATATTAGCATCCTCATTACTCATTAGACATCGTGAGAGAGCAGAATGGGGTGCTCCGCGGAACTCAGACTTCGAACGTATTCGAGTGATTGGGTGTCACTTGTGTGATACGTCTGTATGCGAGACTTCCACACTCGTAAACTTCCCTAGATCCACTGTTTCTGATGTGATAGTGAAGTGGAAACGTGAAGGGACACGTACAACACAAAAGCGTACAGGCCGACCTCGTCTGGTGACTGACAGAATGCTGACAGTTGAAGAGGGTCATAATATGTAATAGGCAGACATCTCTCCAGACCATCACACCGGAATTCCAAACTGCATCAGGATCCACTGCAAGTACTATGACAGTTACGGCGGGAGTTAAGAAAACTTGGATTTCATGGTCAAGTGGCTGCTCATAAGCCACACCTCACACCGGTAAATACCAAACGACGACTCGCTTGGTGTAAGGAGCGTAAACATTGAACTATTGAATAATGGAAAAACGTTGTGTGGAGTGATGAATCACGGTACACAATGTGGCGATCTGATGGCAGGGAGTGGGTATGACTATGGCGAATGCCCAGTAAACGTCATCTGCCAGTGTGTGCAGACCCAACAGTAAAATTCGGAGGTGGTGGTGCTGCTATGGTGTGGTCGGGGTTTTCATGGAGGGGGCTTGCACCTCCTATTGTTTCACATGGCACTATCACAGCACAAGCCTACATTGATGTTACAAGGATCTTCTTGCTTACCATGGCTGAAGAGCAATTCGGGGATGGCGATTGCATCTTTAAACAAGATTGAGCATGGAGTGGTTACATGACAATAACATCCCTGTAATGGACTGGCCTGCACACTGTCCTGACCTGAAATCTATAAAACACCTTTAGGATTTTTTGGAACGGTGACTTCGTGCTAGGTCTCACCACCTGACATCGATACCTCTCCTCAGTGCAGCACTCGGTGAAGAATAGGCTGCCATTTCCCAAGAAACCTTCCAGCACCCGATTGAATGTATGCCTGCGAGAGTGGAAGCTGTCATAAAGGCTAAGAGTGAGCCAACGCCATATTCAATTCCAGCATGACTGATGGAGGGCGCTACGAACTTGTAAGTCGTTTCAAGCCAGATGTCCAGATACTTTCGATCACATAGTGTACCTACCTTAATACAGCAACTCCATTGCCCATGCTTCCTCCTCAGGGACTTCAGTGCACACCACCTCCTATGGGGGAGTTCTACGTCGACAGGTATGGGTCTTCTAATTGGCAAATGACAGTTCCCCTACCCATTTCAGTGCCACTCATGGCACCTTTATTGCTATTGATCTCACGATCTCTTTCCCTGCTCTTTTGGCTTCCCTACATTGGTCACCCCATGATCGTCTGCGTGACAGTAACCACTGTCTGCTGATTCTATCGTTCCCTGCCACCGCCAGGCATCCAGGCCACCACATAGGGCATTCCGCAGAGCTGGTTGCCTTTATATACACCCGCTGTGCACCTCAACACCTCTCTCGGATTGCATTGATGCAGTCATGCAAGATGTCTCTTCTTCAGGCCACTGGCCCTGCTATCTCATATCCCCCACGTTATCGACCAGTACTCTAGTGGACCAAGAATGCTATAGTTATCCAGGACCGCCAACAGGCGCTGCAACGGTTTCATTGACTTCCTTCGCAGAGCAACCTTATCGCTTATAAGCGTCTGTATGCTAAATCTCGCTACCTTATTAAGCAGAGTAAAAAAGAAGTGCTGCAAGTGCTATGCTTCCCCCCTGGGGATGTATACCTTTTCATCCCAGGTTTGGTCCAAGGTCCATAGCCTTTCGGGCTCCCAACAACAATAAACGGTCAAAGGTCTTATCCTACAGGGTGCTCTGTGCAGTGATCCATATGACACAGTTTGTGACAGCATTGGCGTTCTCTTCCTAACCTGCTACCTTTCTCCAGCAGAAACGCAGAGTTTAACAAACCCCACTCTGTTTCAAACTCCACCAAGCTGAATCCTCTAATGAATGCTTCACTGAACGAGAATTCATGTGGGCTTGCACCTCTTCACATACATGGCCCCAGGCTCAGGTTCCATCCACAACCGGATGATCCATCACTTGGATGTTACCCAGAGGCAACATCTCTGGGTCATCAGTGGCATTTGGTTCACAGGCGCCTTCCAAACCCAATGGCGAGATAGCATAGTTACCCTGTCCTCAATCCTGGGAAGAAACCATCTGTAGACAGCTACCACCCAATTAGCCTGACCAATGTACGTTGCAAATCGCTTGAGAGGATGGCTACCTTGGTGTGGTTTTCTTTGACCTGCATAAGGCATAAGACACAGCACTGTCATATTTGTTACCCACCATGATTTGGGTTTCATGGCCCCATCAGATTTTTATCTGAGTTTTTTTTTTCCACTAGCTCTTCTGGGTTATCCCCCTGCGTGTCCAAGGGTTAGAATAGGTTCGAGGTATTTCTGCCTGCTATAAGAGGCGACTAAAAGGTGTCCCACACGTTTTGGCTTTTATGTGATGGTCCCCTGTTATTTTTGACTTCCAGTCTTCCAAATTTTTCCGTAGAGAGAGTCAACTGTGGAAGGGCGCCTTGCATGGTGCATCGTGTCGATCGTGCATAGAGATCGTTAGCCTACTTTCTCGTTGTCGAATTGCAGTCCCACTCATTCTCCATCTCTTGGGTGAGGACACCTTCCTGGGTGCGTTTCCCACCACGTACTATGCAGTGCCGTTTCCTGCACTGACGATGACCATGGACTTCTTTGCACCTGATGTCCAGCATGGTAGTCAGTCCATTGTGGTAGGGCCGCCGTGTACCCTGTTGGTTGTAGCCTCCTGACAATACAGGGATCGCTCCGCTGATGCCTGCGCAGTTAACTCGCCACGTGTGCCATGGAGTAGATACCCATCTCCTTGGGGCATCAGGACTTCCAGAAATGGTCATCCTGCCAAGTGGCCCTTGCTGAGGCTGGGTGGCGCCCGTGGGGAGGGCCCTTCGTTGGAGTGGGTGGCATCAGGTCGGATGACACACATTGAAGTGTAGTAAGTTATCTCTTGCTGGTGGCAACCCACCAGCAGTCTCTAAGCGTCCCTGGGCTCAACCCAATGTGCAGAAATATGACCCCAAGATGTTTCCCTCCTTGGCCACACCATGGGAGGAACGCCAGGCTAAGGATGGCAGCAAAGCTTCATCACCCCGGTACCATGTCAGTACGAGAGTTGATGGGGAATCATTCATGTCAACAAAGCCTCAGCATTTTGCAGAGCATTTAGAGGACAAATTAGGGGAGGTGGAGGGCTTGTCCAAAATGCGCTCTGGGTCAGTCTATAATAAAATCAGCGTCCTCTGCCTAGTCATGGGCATTACTCGCCTGTGATTAGCTGGGGGATGTTTTTGCTTCAATCACGCCCCATAAGAGCATAGATAGGGTCCTGGGTATTCCATTCCATAAGGAGCTTCTTTTACAGTCTGATGGCGAGCTGCGCACCAATTGAGAGTGCCCAGGTGTTCACTTCGTCCAGCGCGTCCATTGGGGTCCGAGGGATAATCAGGTTGCCACCGGTGCCTTCACCTTGGCCTTAGAGGATGACAAATGACCCGAGGAGGTCAAGGTGATAGTCTAATGCTGTGATGTCAAGCCATATATCCCTCCCCTGGTGCAGTGCTCTAAGTGCTGAAAGTTGAGTGGCATGTCCTCCCGCGGTACTTCCAGCGCCGCCTCTCGAGATTGGGGACGTCCTTCCAATCCCAATACTCCATGTGCCCCGCCTCCCATCTGTGTCAACTGTGGAGAGCACCATTCCCCTTCCTCTCTGGACTGTAGGATTCTACAGAAAGAACAGAAGATAATGGAATAAAAGACCCTGGACCACCTGACCTACACTGAGGCTAAGTGAAAATACAAGAGGCTCCATCGTGTGCACATAACATCAACCTACACCGCCGCTAGGTCAACAGTTCTACCATCTCCCGTTTCACTGCATACCGTTGGGTCTGAGCTGTCAGACTCCACCAGCCCCGCTTGATGGTGGTGGGCACTTTCTTCTCTGTTGTTCCTGCACCACCTCATTTGGGAGCAACACCCGCCAAACCATCAGGGACATCAGTCCCCACTTCTCAGCTGGGGAAGTCCACTGGACCTGACGGGATACCAATTCGATTCTACACAGAGTATGCGAAAGAACTTGCCCCCCCCCCCCCCCCTTCTAACAGCCGTGTACCGCAAGTCTCTAGAGGAATGGAAGGTTCCAAATGACTGGAAACGAGCACAGGTAGGCCCAGTTTTCAAGAACGGTCGTCGAGCAGATGCGCGAAACTATAGGCCTATATCTCTGATATCGATCTGTTGTAGAATTTTAGAACATATTTTTTGCTCACGTATCATGTCATTTCTGGAAACTCAGAATCTACTCTGTAGGAATCAACATGGATTCCGGAAACAGCGATCGTGTGAGACCCAACTCGCTTTATTTGTTCATGAGACCCAACTCGCTTTATTTGTTCATGAGACCAAGAAAATATTAGATACAGGCTCCCAGGTAAATGCCATTTTCCTTGACGTCCGGAAGCCGTTCGATTCAGTTCCGCACTGTAGCCTGATAAACAAAGTAAGAGCCTACGGAATATCAGACCAGCTGTGTGGCTGGATTGAAGAGTATTTAGCAAACAGAACACAGCATGTTGTTCTCAATGGAGAGACGTCTACAGATGTTAAAGTAACCTCTGGCGTGCCACAGGGGAGTGTTACGGGACCATTGGCTTTTCACAATATATATAAATTACCTAGTAGATAGTGTCGGAAGTTCCATGCGGCTTTTCGCAGATGATGCTGTAGTGTACAGAGAAGTTGCAACATTAGAAAATTGCAGCGAAATGCAGGAAGATCTGCAGCGGATAGGCACTTGGTGCAGGGAGTGGCAACTGACCCTTCACATAGACAAATGTAATGTATTGCGAATACATAGAAAGAAGGATCCTTTATTGTATGATTATATGATAGCAGAACAAACACTGTTAGCAGTTACTTCTGTAAAATATCTGGGAGTATGTGTACGGGACGATTTGAAGTGGCATGGTCATATAAAATTATTGGAAAAGTGGGTGCCAGGTTGAGATTCACTGGGAGAGTCCTTAGAAACTGTAGTAACAAAGGTGGTGGTTTACAAAACACTCATTCGCTTTATACTTGAATATTGCTCATCAGTGTGGGATCCGTACCAGGTCAGGTTGACAGAGGAGATAGAGAAGATACAAAGAAGAGCAGCGCGTTTCGTCACAGGGTTATTTGGTATGCGTGATACTGTTACGGAGATGTTTAGGAAACTCAAGTGGCAGACTCTGCAAGAGAGGCGCTCTGCATCACGGTGTAACCTGCTGTTCAGGTTTCGAGAGGGTGCGTTTCTGGATGAGGTATCGGATATATTGCTTCCCCCTACTTATACCTCCCGAGGAGATCACGAATGTAAAATTAGAGAGATTCGAGCGCGCATGGAGGCTTTAAGACAGTCGTTCTTCCCGCGAACCATACGCGACTGGAACAGGAAAGGGAGGTAATGACAGTGGCACGTAAAGTGCCCTCCGCCACACACCGTTGGGTTGCTTGCGGAGTATAAATGTAGATGCAGATGTAGAAGCATAAGTCTTCTTCGGCTCCTCTCGCTAGGAAGAGTCCCTTGGGTCACTCCCTTCCCAGGTTCCGACCAGTGGGAAAGTGGATACCCGCCAGTGACTGAACCAACCACAGGGCTTCACAGTCCTTCACAGACCCAGTGAAGCCCTCCCAACCAGAAACACCGAGAGAAACCAAAAAAGAAGGCACCCAAGAATTCGGACCTTGGGGTGGCACCCATGCCACCACTCGCTACAAGAGCTGCATCTGAGGATGTGGTGGACATTCTGGCGTCCGCTGAGGACCTAGATCTCGCCAGACCATCAGACACAATGAATATCGATGGCCCAAGTACTGAATCTGTGGCAGCAGGTGACCCTGAGGCGTACCTTACCTCCTTGAGCACTTCATGCCTTCCCAGCCTAACAATGTCGTCTTCCAGTGGAATTGCGGCGGTTTTTTCCACCACCTGACTGAGCTGCAGCAATTGTTACACTTTGCACCTGCTTTGCATTGCACCCCAAGAAACCTGGTTCCCAGCAATTTGAAACCCTGCCTTCTGCAACTATACGGAATATTACAGGACCTGTAGCGAATATGTCAGGTGGCGTTTGCGTCTATGTCCTGAACTCGGTGTGTAGTGAACCTGTACCCCTTCAAACTCCTCTTCATGCTGTGGCTGTCAGGATAAGGACGACACAGGAAATAACTGTCTGCAATGTATATCTTCCTCCAGATGGTGCGGTACCCCTGATTGTCCTCGCTGCCCTGATTGATCAACTCCCTAAACCTTTCTTACTTCTGGGAGATTTTAACGCCCATAACCCCTTGTGGGATAGTACCATGCTTACTGGCCGAGGCAGAGGAGTTGAATATTTACTGTCCCAACTCGACCTCAGCCTCTTAAATACTGGGGCTGCCACACATTTCAGTGTGGCTCACGGTAGTTACTCGGCCATTGATTCATCAATATGCAGCCCACGACTCCTCCCATCTGTCCACTGGACAGCACATGACGACTTGTGTGGTAGTGACCACTTCATCTTCCTGTCACTCCCTCCGCATCACGCCCACGGACGCCTACCCAGATAGGCTTTAGACAAGGCAGACTGGGAAGCCTTCACCTCTGCTGTCACCGTCTAATCTCCCCCAGATAGTACCATCGATGTTGTCGTTGAGCAGGTCACCACAACGGTCGTTTCTGTGGCGGAAAACGCTATCCCTCTTTCTCTAGTGTGCCCCAAGCGAAAGACAGTTGCTGAAGACATTGAAGAGCATCGATGAAACAGCGACATAAGTGGCATCCTTCTATAGAGCACCTCATAGCCTTTAAACGGCTTCGTGCCTGCGTTCACCAGCTTATACAAAGACGGAAACAGGAGTGTTGAGAGAGGTATGTTTCGACCATTGGGTGCCATTAATCACCTTCCCAAGTATGGACCAAGAACAAACGTCTTTTAGCGCACCAGACCCCAACGGGTGTCCCTGGTGTTAACATCAATGGCGTATTGCCTACCGATGCAATTGCAGAGCACTTTGATGAGCACTATGCTCGCGCTTCTGCATCAGAATTATCCCCCAGCATTTCGCGTCCTCAAATGGCGGATGGAAGGGATGGTTCTCTCGTTCACTACACGTCACAGTGAAAACTATAACGCCCAATATACAGAGTGGGAGCTCCTCAGTGCCCTTGCATGTTGCCCTGACACTGCTCCTGGACCGGATCGGATCGGATCCACAGTCAGATGATGAAACATCTCGCCTGACTACAAGCTGCATCTCCTCCTCGTCTGAAACCCGATCTTGTGCGATGACGTCTTTCCACCATAATTGTGTGAGAGCACCGTCATTCCGGTTTCAAACCCGGTAAGAACCCGCTTGACTTGGATAGATATTGGCCCATTAGCCTCACCAACGTTCTTTCTAAGCTGCTGGAACGTATGGTGTGTCAGCGGTTGAGTTGGCTCCTGGAGTCAAGTAGCCTCGTGGCCTCATGTATGGGCGGCTTCCGCCAGGGTCGCTCTGTCACTGATAATCTGGTGTCCCTAGAGTCTGCCATCCGAGCAGCCTTTTCCAGACGCCAACACCTGGTTGCCGTCTTTTTTGACTACATAAAGCATACAATATGGCCTGGCGACATCATATCCTTGCCATATTGTATGAATGGGGTCTCTGGGGCTCGCTCCCGATTTTTATCCAAAACTTCTTGTCGCTTTGCACTTTCTGTGTCAAAGTTGGTGCCTCCCATAGTGTCGTCCCCCCCTCCCCCCTCCCCCCCTCCGCCCCCCCCCCGCTTTCCCAGGAGAATGGCGTCCCACAAGGCTCTGTATTGAATCTCTCTCTTTTTAGTGGCCATTAACGGTCTAGCAGCAGCTGTAGGGCCTTCAGTCTCACCATCTCTTTATGCAGACGATTTCTGCATATCGTACTTCTGCTCCAGTACTGGTGTTGCTGAGCAGGGAGCCATCCACAAGATGCAGTAGTTCCCGTGAGCATCCGAACTACTGTCCCCTTTTCCTGCCCGCGGCAGTCCATCTCCCACATCGGCGGTTCACATGCGGTCCCTTCTCTCCAAACTGGAGTCCTTCCTTTTACCACCTCTACTTGCGGTCCGTTTACTTACGCTTCCATGGTGTACGCCTCGGCCGTATCTTCGCCTGGACCTTTTGCATGCACCTAAGGACTCTGTTAACCCCGCCACTCTCTGCTCTCACTTTCTCTCTATTCTTGACGTGTTTCAGGGCTCTGACATGGTTTACACCGATGGCTCGATGGCTGATGGTCACGTAGGTTTTGCGTATATTCATGGAAGACATACTGAACAACACTCCTTGCCTGATGGCTGCAGTTTTTTCACTGCAGAGTTGACGGCCATATCTCATGCTCTTCAGCACATCCGCTCATGCCCTGGGGCGTCATTTCTCCTGTGTATAGACTCATTGAGTAGCCTATAAGCTATCGACTGGTGCTACCCTCGCCATCCTCTGGTAACGTCCACCCAGGAGTCCATCTATGGCCTGGAACGGTCATGTCGTTTAGTGGTGTGTTTTTTTGGACTCCGGGACATGTCGGAATCCCAGGCAACAAATTTGCCGACAGGCTGACAAAACAGGCGATGCGGAAACAGCTTACGGAGATAGGCATCTCCAAAGCTGACCTGCATTCTGGCTTACGCCTAAGGGTTTTCTGGCATTGGGAGATGGAATGGCATAACAGTACGCACATCAAACTGCGTCTCATTAAGGAGATTACGAATGGGTATAAGTCTTCGATGCGGTCCTCTCGCAGGAAATAAGCTGTCCTCTGCCGGCTCCACATGGCTAACGCATGAGTACCTACTCCGTTGCGAGGACCCACCTCAGTGTCGCTGTGGCTCCAAAATGACAGTCGTTGTCCTCTTGCTGGACTGCCCACTCTTAGCCTCTCTTCGGCGGACTTTCAACTTTCCCAGCTCCCTACCTTCAGCGTTGGGCGACGATGCCTCAGCGGCAGCTTTAGTTTTAAGTTTTATCCGTGAGAGTGTATTTTATGCTTCTATGTAGGTTTTAGCGCATGTCGTTTACCCCTCTGTGTCCTCCACCCTAGTGCTTTTAGGGTGGAGGTTTTAATGTGTTGCAGAGTGGCTGGCTTTTCCTTTTTATTCTCGTGGTCGGCCAGCCAGTGTAATCTGCTTTCTTGTTTTACTCTCTTCTGTTTCTAGCGTCTCTGTTGTTTTCTTGTACTCTTTTGTTGCTTTTAGTGTTCATTACATTTACTTCGTTCTTGTGCTTTTCTTTTCTTTCCGTTTTGTGTTACGTGTCTCGTCCGTTTTATTCTCACACTTGCGTCAGTGTTTTATTAGGACCAACGGACCGATTACCGCGTAGTTTGGTCCCTTCCCCCCTCTTTTCAACCAACCAACCAACCAACCAATCTTCTGGGTTAGAGTTGGCACTTCACACAGCACCTCTTAGATTCAGGAGAACAGTTATCCTACAGGATTCTGTGTTAAGTGTCACACTTTTCCCTCGCCGCCAACAATGAATTTGAACCTCTGTTGCGCCTCTGGTAACTCTGGCGTTCTACACTACTGGCCATTAAAATTGCTACACCAAGAAGAAATGCAGATGATAAACGGGTATCCAGGACAAATGTATTACAGTAGAACTGACACTTTCACGCAATTTGGGTACAAAGATCCTGAGAAGTCAGTACCCAGAACAATAACATCTGGCCGTAATAACGGCCTTGATACGCCTGGGCGTTGAGTCAAACAGAGCTTGGATGGGATGTACAGGTACAGCTACCCATGCAGCTTCAACACGATACCACAGTTCATAAAGAGTAGTGACTGGCGTATTGTGACGAGCCAGTTGCTCGGCCACCATTGACCAGACGTTTTCAGTTGGTGAGAGATCTGGAGAATGTGCTGGCCATGGCAGCAGTCGAACATTTTCTGTATCCAGAAAGGCCTGTACAGGACCTGCAACACGTGGTCGTGCATTATCCTGCTGAAATGTAGGGTTTCGCAGGGATCGAATGAAGGGCAGAACCACGGGTCGTAACAAATCTGAAATGTAACGTCCACTGTTCAAAGTGCCGTCAATGCGAACAAGAGGTAACAGAGACATGTAAACAGTGGCACCCCATACCATCACGCTGGGTGATACGCCAGTATGGTGATGACGAATACACACTTCCAATGTGCGTTCACCGCGATGTCGCCAAACACGGATGCGACCATCATGATGCTGTAAAGAGAACCATGATTCATCCGAAAAAATGACGTTTTGCCATTCATGCACCCAAGTTTGTCGTTGAGTACACCATCGCAGGCGCTCCTGTCTGTGATGCAGCGTCAAGGGTAACCGCAGCCATGGTCTCCGAGCTGATAGTCGATGCTGCTGCAAACGTCGTCGAACTGTTCATGCCGATGGTTGTTGTCTTGCAAACGTCCCCATCTGTTGACTCGGGGATCGAGACGTGGCCGCATGATCCGTTACACCAGTGCGGATAAGATGCCTGTCATCTCGACTGCTAGTGATACGAGGCCGTTGGGATCCAGCACAGAGTTCCGTATTACCCTACTGAACCCACCGATTCCATATTCTGCTAACAGTCATTGGATCTCGACCAACGCGAGCAGCAATGTCGCGATACGATAAACCGCAATCGCGATAGGCTACAATCCGACCTTTATCAAAGTCGGAAACGTGATGGTACACATTTCTCCTCCTTACATGAGGCATCACAACAACGTTTCACCAGGCAACGCCGGTCAACTGCTGTTTGTGTATGAGAAATTGGTTGGAAACTTTCCTCATGTCAGCACGTTGTAGCTGTCGCCACCGGCGCGAACGTTGTGTGAATGCTCTGAAAAGCTAATGATTCGCATATCACAGAGTCTTCTTCCTGTCGGTTAAATTTCGCGTTGTGTACGCCACGAGTTTTTGCATGTGGTGCAGCTCCCAATAGGTAGCATCTGCTCAACATCAACTCAGACACCATCCAATGGGTCTTTACGTGACCCTGCCTCGTGGATTCAAGTTTTTTCCACGTCAACACATGGGTTACACATTTTTGCCATCTTCCCACGGTACACCCCAATCGATAACTATAGATGTTGGAAGACAGTGCCATTTCTTGGGCCATCTTTTGTATAAAAAGCTGATGTGGCTGCACCATATTCGTCACCTGAAGACTACCTGCATGTGCAAGCTTAATGCTCCTGCCATCCCTGCGGGTTCGGGGGTAAGAATAGGCCCGAGGTATTCCTGCCTGTCGTACGAGGCGACTAAAAGGAGTTTAAACCGTTTCGGCCTTCCATGTGATGGTCCCCGTTGGGGTTTGACCTCCTTTTTTCAAAACTCTACCGAGTTATGAGCCTTTTGGGGAAGGACGCCTTACGTGGTGTATCACTGGTCCTCAGTGCACTAAGAACTTGGCACTCGGCATTGTAACGGCGTTGTAACCACACCCACTATTCCTCAAATTGGGCCTAAACGCCTGATGGATTGCACAAGTTACGCCCATAGTGCGTCCCCATCTGCAGCTACGATCATGATGGACTTCTCATGGAACCCGCAATCCAGCACGGTAGCCATCCCGTTGTGGTGGGGTCGTCATGTACCCTCTAGGTTGTAGCCCCCTGACAACACAGGGATCATACTGCCGATACCTGAGCTGCACCCTCCCCACGTCGGCCAAGGAGTCGATGCCCATCTCCTTGGGGCATCGGGACTCCCGGCAACGGTCATCCTGCCAGGTGGCCCTTGCTGAGGCTGGGTGGCGCCCGTGGGGAGAGCCCCTGGTCGGAGTGGGTGGTATCGGGACAGAAGTTTCGCAGATGAAACGTCAACATGTATCAGGTCGATCTGCAGCCGAGTCTTTTAAAAAGAAAGGTACTGTCTCTGGTTCTGGTTCTCCTGCCCTTTCCCCCTTGGCCACTCCCTGGGAGGAAGGACAGGCCCACCGGCTTGGGGCGAAGTACTTCCCGCGCTATTTAGTCTGTTCACGGACCGATGGGGGGGCATGTTCGCCACCTCCAAGCCCATGTTCCTTGTCCAGCACATCGAGGACATCTTCGGGGAAATCGAGGCTCTCAGTAAAATGCGTTCGGGGTCCGTTCTTATGAAGACAACCTCTGCCACACAGTCGGTGGCGATCCAGGCATGCGACCGACTAGGGTAAATCCCAGTGTCCATTGTCCCGCATCTGGCACTGAATAGGACGCAGGGGATTATTTTTCATTGGGACCTCCTGCTGCAATCTGATGAGGAGCTCAGGGCCAACCTAGAGCGCCGAGGCGTGCATTTCGTCCGGCGAGTCCAGCGCGGCCCCCAAAGACCGTCGCATCGACACCGGGGCCTTTATCCTTGCCTTCAAGGGGGACGTCCTCCCGGATAAGGTAAAGGTGATGTGCTACCAGTGCGACGTGCGACCTTACGTTCCGCCTTCTGTGCGCTGATTTCGGTGTTCGCGCTTTGGGCACATGTCATCATGGTGTGAGGCTGAGCCCCTTTGTGGCGATTGTGGACGTCCTCTTCGTGAGCAGCATACATGCACCCCCCCCCCCCCACCTCGGTGCGTCAATTGTCCTGGTATCCACTCGCCTAGATCTTTAGACTGCCCCACATATCAGATGGAGAAGAAGATTCAAGAATTAAAAACTTCGGATCGTCTCTCTTATTCTGAGGCCAGGAAGAAGTATGACCGCCTCCATCCCGTGACGTTGACAACTTCGTTTGCCTCAGTTGTGTCCACTCCTTCCACAGTATCCTCACCCCTATCCTGTCCCCCCTCCACCTCCTCACCCCATCCGGGGTCTATGCCTCCGCCTCCCAAATCCCTCCCTTCCAAATCCTCCTCCCTCGCGGCCCCTACCCCCTCTGCCCCAGGGGCCACCCTTTCTCCTCCCCCCATCCGCCGCCTGAGAAGCGATCCTCTTCTCAGGCGTCCATCGGGGAAACGTTCCGGACCCCGGCTTCCGAGGTCCGGCGTTCCAAAACGAACCCTGCGCGTGAGGACCTTCTTCGGGTCCAGCCCACCATCCCCGTGCCTCATCGGACTTCCAAGAAGACCTCTCCGCCTTTTTTATTGTTTGGCGACTTCAATGCCCATCATCCCATCCGGTCAGAGAGGCTCCCTCTTGGCTGATGTCTTCAACCATCTCAATCTTGTCTGCCTCAAAACTGGCGCCCCGACTTTCCTCTTGGACTCTACTCATACCTACTCCCACTTGGACCTCTCGATCTGTTCTACCACTCTTGTCCGTCAGTTCGAGTGGTATGTCCTTTCTGACACCTATTCGAGCGACCACTTCCCCTGTGTCGTTCGTCACCTGCACCACACCCCATCCCCATGTCCTTAGAGCTGGAACATGCTGAAAGCTCACTGGGGACTTTACTCCTCCCTGGCGACCTTTCCGGACCACGATTTTCTCAGTTGTGACAGTCAGGTCGAATGCCTCACGGCTGTTATCATCAATGCTGCCGAACGTTCCATTCCTCGTACTGCCTCTTCTTCACGTCGCGTTTCCATCCACTGGTGGAATGAGGCTTGTCGAGACACTATCCGTGTTCGACGACGTGGTTTACGCACCTTTCGCCGCCATCTTACATTGGCGAACTGTATTGGATACAAACGACTCAGAGCACAATGCTGTAGAGTCATCAAAGACAGCAAAAAACTTGTTGGGCCTCTTTCACCAGCTCCTTTAATAGTTTTACTCCCTTGTCTGGGGTGGCCTGCTCCGGCTGTCGGGCATTAAGGCCCACTCCTCGGTACCTGGCCTGACTTCAGGTAATGAGGTCCTTGTTGATCCTGTGGATATCTCCAACGCCTTCAGCCACTTTTTCGCGGAGGTTTCAAGCTCCGCCCATTACCACCCTGCCTTCCTTCCCAGGAAAGAGGCAGAAGAGGCTTGGCGACCTTCCTTCCACTCGCTGAATCTGGAAAATTATAATTCCCCCTTTACTATGCGGGAACTCGAACGTGCACTTGCACTGTCCTGGTCCTCTGCTCCGGGGCTAGATGCCATTCACGTTCAGATGCTGGCACACCTTTCTCCGGCAGGCAAAAGCTTCCTTCTTCGTACCTACAATTGCGTCTGGACCGAAGGTCAAGTCCCCATGCGTTGGCGTGACGCCATCCTTGTTCCTATACCCAAACCCGGGAAGGATTGACACCTTCCTTCTAGTTACCGCCCCATTTCTCTTACAAGCTGTGTCTGTAAGGTGATGGAGCGCATGGTTAACGCTCAGTTAGTTTGGATTCTTGAATCTCGACGGCAACTTACCAATGTTCAATGCGGCTTTTGTTGCCGCCACTCCGCTGTTTGACCACCTTATGACCTTGTCGACATTCATCATGAACAACTTTTTGTGAAAGCGCCAAACGGTCGCTGTGTTCTTCGATTTGGAAAAGGCTTATGGTACCTGTTGGAGAGGAGGTATCCTCCGCACTATGCACAGGTGGGGTCTACATGGTCGACTGCCCCTTTTTATTGATTCCTTTTTAACAGATCGAAAGTTTAGGGTACGTGTGGGTTCCGTATTGTCCGTCGTCTTCCTCCAGAAGAACGAAGTGCCTCAGGGCTCCGTCTTGAGCGTAGCCCTTTTTGCCATCGCGATCAATCCAATTATGGATTGCATTCCACCTAATGTCTCAGGCTCTCTCTTTGTCGATGACTTCGCGATCTACTGCAGTGCCCAGAGAACATGCCTCCTGGAGCGCTGCCTTTAGCGTTGTCTAGACAGCCTCTACTCATGGAGCGTGGCAAATGGCTTCCGGTTCTCTGAAGAGAAGACCGTTTGTATCAACTTTTGGCGATATAAAGCGTTCCTTCCGCCATCCTTACATCTCGGTCCCGTTGTTCTCCCATTCGTGGAAACAACTAAGTTTCTAGGGCTCACACTGGACAGGAAACTTTGTTGGTCTCCGCACATCTCTTATTTGGCTGCCCGTTGTACTCGTTCCCTTAATGTCCTCAGAGTTCTTAGCGGTTCATCTTGGGGAATGGATCGCACTGTCCTGCTTCGCTTGTATCGGTCCATAGTCCGATCGAAGCTGGATTATGCGAGCTTCGTCTACTCGTCTGCTCGGCCATCCCTCTTACGCCGTCTCAACTCCATCCACCATCAGGGGTTACGTCTTGCGACCGGAGCCTTCTACACTAGTCCTGTCGAGAGTCTTTATGCTGAAGCTGCCGAATTACCATTGACCTACCGGCGCGACGTACTGCTGTGTCGGTATGCCTGCCGGCTGTTGTCAATGCCCGACCACCCCTCTTACCAGTCCTTCTTCGCCGATTCTCTCGACCGTCAGTACGGGTTGTATGTGTCTGCCCTGCTGCCCCCCGGAGTCCGCTTCCGTCGCCTGCTTCGACAATTGGATTTTGCCCTCCCTACCACCTTCAGAGAGGGTGAGAGCCCGACACCACCTTGGCTCCAGGCTCCAGTTCATATTTATCTCGACCTCAGCCCACTCCCGAAGGTGGGTACTCCGGCTGCAGTGTATAGCTCACGGTTTGTCGAACTTCGTGCTCGACTTGCCGGTCACACCTTTATTTACACCGGTGGCTCCAAAACTGACGATGGTGTCGGCTGCGCCTTTGTCGTCGGGGCCGCCACCTTAAAATACCGACTCCTCGACCAATGTTCCAGCTTTACGGCCGACCGCCGCCACCGCCATTCATCATATGTACTCTGCTCTGACTCACTCAGTGCTCTTCAGAGCCTTGGAGCTCCCTATCCGGTCCATCCCTTGGTTCAACAGATCCAGCAGTCCCTCCATTCTTTCGCTGATAATGGTTCTCCTGTCCGCTTTCTGTGGGTTCCCGGACATGTTAGAGTGCCTGGGAATGAGGCTGCAGATGCTGCAGCCAAGGCTGCAGTCCTCCTGCCTCAGCCAGCCTCCCATTGTGTCCCGTCATCTGACGTTCGTGGGGTTGTTTGTAAGAGGCTTGTGTCGTTGTAGTGGGATACTTGGTCATCTCTCCAAGGAAACAAGCTCCGGGCAGTAAAACCGCTCCCAACTGCTTGGACAACCTCCTCCCGACCATCTCGGCGAGAAGAGGTCCTTCTGACCAGGTTGCGGGTTGGGCATTGCCGGTTTAGCCACCGCTACCTGCTCTCCGGTGACCCAGCCCCGCAGTGCCCTTGTGGTCAAGCATTAACAGTGCGCCATGTTTTATTGTCGTGTCCCCGCTTCAGTCAATCTCGTGTTGTCCTGTCCCTGCCATCCACTTTACCGGATATTTTAGCTGATGACGCTCGAGCAGCTGCTCGTGTTCTGTGTTTTATAACTTTGACTGGCTTTTCCAAAGACATCTAACTTTTTTACTTATTTTATCTGCATCTTTGTGAGGACTTTCTGGTGTCCCCCCCCTCCCCTTGAGCTTTACTAGATTCCATGTGCTCTAACAACTATGACTGGGCGCTAATGACCTCAGTAGTTGAGCGCCCTTAAACCCCAAACAAAAAAGAAATTAATGCTCCTGCCTCTCGGTTCACACGTCTTGGGGTGCACATTGTGCTACTCTTCTCCGTCTTTACCATGCTCTGATTTTGTCCAGAGTGGATTATGGTAATCAGATTAATGGCTCTGTGGCTCCTTCCACTCTCAAACTACTTGACCCAGTTGATCATTGCAGGGTGCACCTGGCTCTCGGTGACTTTTCGCTAGTCCTATCAATCGTCTCCTCACAGAAGTTGGGATTCTCCCTCTACACATAACATGGAGCCTTTCTCACGCAATCACCATTTCAGGATTCGCTGACCATCCCACGTATCCCGTCATCTCTGGAAATGAGTGATGTCTCCAACCCGATACCTGCCCTCAGGTGGGACTGCTGGTTGTAATTCTTCTTACTTCCCTCCGTCGGGATCTCATCTCTACTTTCTGGAAAGTGTCCCATGCATTTCCTCCCCCACCCCCACTCTTGTATGTTGCTTCGACCATGGATTAGGACTGACCTATTCCAGGATCCTAAGGTCTCTGTTGGACCTATGATTTTCCACCATCTTGTACAATCTGTCCTTGAACCAATGGTTCTAAAATGATAAAGTGGGATATGCTTTTACATTTCTTACTGGCATGGAACGCCATTTACTGCTGGGATCACATAGTGCATTCACCCCCTCAGGGCTCTGCATTCGTTGGCTGGGTACGAGCTTGGCGACTCCGGGTTTCCTGAGCTGGGGACTTGTAAGCACTGCCAGTCTCCTGTCACCATAAGCTCTCGGCATGCTTCAGTAAGCACTATGTGGCGCAGTGGTGGAACATTGTATCACAGGGAACAGGGGTCTTGGCTTGACTGTCCAGATCACGAGTATGGGATAAACCTCTATCAAAAAAACCCTCAATCTCAAGATGTGCTGTGCGCTGATGGGGTGCATGGCTGCTGAGGTGGAACAGTCGTTAGCCTGCAACCTCTGGGGAACCTGCCACATCTCAGTCGTATAAGGCTTACTCAGCACGCAGGGCTGTGTCTGAGTGGACCCTTATTTCCCTAACTGCTTCTGGAACTAAGATGGAACCCTTGGCATCATCAGCTCCTCCTCCCAGTGGGACAGGTGTACCACCTGAGTGTGTTCAGACCCATTCATCAAATAGAATGAGAGAGGCTACTCCTGATAATAGAAATACTTTGGATTACAGTAACATGGCTCATGGAGTCATGAGTAACAATGTGTTTCTGGTGATAAAGTGGAAGGAGGAGACATTTGAAAAAGTGTCCCCCTTTGAAACCCATAAGTGTCTGGAAGGCCTTGCTGGAATATAAAAATCTATAAAACAATTGCATAATGTCTCATTGTTGGTCGAAACAAACAGGTCAAAGCAGGTAGACCTCCTTAAGAAATCGCAGAAACTGGCTGATTGTGTTATCATCGTTGAGATGCACACCTCTCTCAACTCCACTAAGGGTCTTGTTACATGCCGAGATATCATGGACATGGACATAGCAGAATTGAAGCGAGAATGGGCATTTGAGGGAATAGTCGATGTGGAGCAACAAACTCGGAGGAATAACACAGCAGCTCAAAAGACTGCCACTTTTACTGTCACATTCAATTCTCCGTCACTGCCTGAACATCTTATGGCGGCATTCCATCGACTTAATGTTCGGCCTTACATTCCAAACACTACGCAATGCTGTGAATGGCATTGTTTCGGCCATACAACCACGAGTTCTGGAGGTGAAACGATCTGCAGGAACTGCGGAAAAGCCGCTCATGAACCTAGGTCTTACTGCCCGTATCTGGGGATCTGCATCAACTGCTCTGGGAACCACCCAGTCTAGAGCCGAGACTGCCTTGTTTTTGCTGAAGAACGCAAAATACTGGAGATACAGGTGGCCAAGCGGATCCCCTATGCCAAAGCCAAAAAAGAATATAAGGCAACGAAACCCCCAGTCTTTGCCACCTCATATTCTTTCATGGTGCAGAAACCTGTTCCCAAAGTGGACGCTTCGACACAGACGACGTCTGGTGTGCTTGTATCCACCACAAGCACCTGTACTTCCATGTGTATATGTCAAGGGAAAAAGAGTAAGGGCGAAACAATCCAGGCAGCTGCACTAGGAAAGACAAACAACAGTACTGCAGTAAGCATGTCAAGGGTAAAAGAAGAGAAGAGTGCCTCTCACGCCCCCTTTCCCCCTCATCCTTGAAGGGACAGGGTGAAGGGAAAGGCTCATGATGTTTGGGTCAAAAGCTGTCCCGAGCGCCGTCAGAAGTAATTCTTTCCTGTCTGACCGATCAGGACGATATTGTGGAGTTGCATGCCTTGGACCGGGGCAGCCCGTTCACGCCCCCCTCATTCTTAAAGTGATCCACCTCCCCGGAGGAAAGGGCCAAGGGAGGCGTTGCCATGTTTGTCACTCATACGCACCACTTCTCTCTTCTCCCCTTGGCTACTGACTTGCAAGCAGTTGCAGTTCAAATTCGTGTGTGTTGAAGGATCACTGTTTGCTCACTGTATTAACCTCCACAAGGTGCACTAGACTCTGAGGCTCTCGCAGATCTTATTGCGCAACTCCTGTGACTACTCCTCCTCCTGGGAAACTTCAATGCCCATCATGTCTTGTGGGGCTCTACCAATACTTGCCCTCAGGGTTGGGTTTTGGAGGGTCTCATGACGTCTTGTGAGCTGTGCATCCTCAACACGGGTATTCACACACATTTCTCTACTGCTACTGGGTCATTCTCAGACACTGACCTCTTTCTGTCATTGACAACCTCCATTCTAGTGACCACTTCCCAATCGGCGTTCACCAACTAAATGGCTCACCACTTGAAGTTACACCTCCAAAACGGATGGTCAGCAGGGCTAACTGGACACGTTTCAGCCAGCTGGCTGTGTTCGAACACTGTAACAGAATCCAAGGATGGGTGGACCATATCACGAGTGATCTATCATGCCACTGACTCCTCCATCCGACAGTCCTCAGGTTATCGTAGATGACCAGTATCTTGGTGGACAGATGAGTGCCATTCTGCAATCCGGGAATGGCGTACGGGTCATAGACATTTTAAATCGCGACTGACAGCAGACAAGCTTAGGGCCTTTAGAGTTGCAAGGGCCAAGGCTCAACGCCTCATTAGGGAGAGTAAGAAAAGGTTGTGGCAAGCGTTCCTGGACTCCATCAATCGTTCCACTTCCATAAAAATATGGGAAGCCATCTGGAGGATGCAGTAAGTGAAGCTGTTTACTGATAGCTGCAGTGCCAAAATGGGTGCCTCCAAACAACACCCAGAGACATTGCTCAGATGCTGTCCGAACATTTTGCACAAACTACTGCCAATGCAAGCCAGGATCTGGCGTTTCATTGCTATCGTGTGACTATAGAGAAGGAAAAGTTGGACTTCAGGTCCAATAGTTCTGAGGACTACATCTCCCCTTTCTCCACTGACTGAGATTCGTAACACTACACTTGGTCACAACCAAATCCGGTACTGTACGCTTAGACATTTGCCATCGCCATCAAAGGAAATCCTCCTTGAATGTTTTAATCTAAAATGGCAGACAGGCAGCTTCCCCAACTCGTGGAAGGAGGCAATTCTGATCCCTCTCCTCAAACCAGGAAAGGACTGAACATGTCCCAGTAGTTATTGGAGTATTGCCTTAATGAGCTGTGCAGGAAAGACCCTGGAGCGAATGGTTAACCATCGTCTGGTCTGGTTGTTAGAGACCAGATGGGGAACGGGTACTCCCAGAAGCCATGAAGAGCACAGGGTGCAGCGAACTGCAGGTGTTGACTCGCGTCAGTACCAATGATTTGTGTCGCTTTGGATCAGAAGATATTCTCTCTGGTTTCGAGCGACTAACAAAAGTGGTAAAGGCTGCAAGTCTTGCTTGCAACATGAAAGCAGAGATGAGCAAATGCGGCAGTCGACAGGACCAATTGTGGACCTCTGGTACAGAGCCAAGTGTAGGGTCTGAATCAGAGGCTCAGACGGTTCCGCGACCATGTAGGCTGCAGATTCCTCAACTTGAGCCAAAGGGTGGTTGGATTTTGGATTCCACTGAATAGGTCATGTGTCTACTACACGCAGAAGGCGGTTACACGGGTAGCAGGGGCTGTGTGGCGTGGACTGGGCGGTTTTTTAGATCTCGGGAAAACACAAGAAGGGCTTCCGTCACAAAGGGTTCAGGCCAAACACAGGAAGAACGTAGATACAGGAACCATCGTTATAACAGTTGTAATCTGTCGTAGCTGTGTTGGGAAAGTGCCAGAGCTCCAAGTGCTAATAGAAAGCACTGATACTCGAATTATTATAGGCACTGAAAGCTGGCTATGGCTGGGAATAAGTTCAGCCGAAGTTTTTAGGAAGAACCAAACGGTGTTTCGAAAGGATAGGCTAAACAGAGTTAGGAGTGGCGTGTTTGTTGTTGTTCGAAGTAGTTTATCTTGTCACGAAATTGAAGTAGATAGTTTCTGTGAGTCAGCGTGGGCTGAGGTTGTTGGCAACCGGAATAAAATAGTAACTGGATCCTTTTACCGACTTCCAATTCAGATGATACAGTTGATGAAAGCTTCAAAGAAAATTTGAGTTTAATGTCAAAACGTACCTGACTCATACAATCATACTTGGTGGAGACTTTAATTTACCCTCGATATGTTGGCGAAAATACATGTTTAATTCCGGAGGTACGCATAAAACATCACCTGAAATTGTGCTAAACGCATTCTTTGAAAATCATTTCGAGCAGTTAGTTCACGAGCCCATGTGGATAGTAAACGGTTGTGAAAAGACACTTGATCCCTTAGCAACAAATAATTCTGAGTTAATAACAAGCATCAAAACGGATACAGGGATTAGCGAACACACGGTTGTCGTAGCGACATTGAATATTGTAACCCCCAAATCCTCCAAAAATAAACGGAAAATATACCTATTCAAAAAGTAGATAAAAATTCACTTGACGCCATCCTGAGAGACAATCTCCACTCCTTCCAAATCAACAATGTAAGTCTAGATCAGATGTGGCTTGAATTCGAAGAAACAGTGTCGGCAGCAATTGATACATATTTAAAAAAATTAACGAACGACTGAGCTGATCTTCCTTGGTACACAAAACGGGTCAGAACACTGTTGCAGAAACAAAGAAACAAACATGCCAAATTTAAACAGACCCAAACCCACCATGATTGGCGATCTTTTACAGAAGCTCGAAATTTAGCGTGGGCTTCAATGTGAGATGCTTATAACAGTTTCCACAACGAAACTTTGTCTCGAAACCTGGCAGAAAATCCAAAGAGATTCTGGTCGTATGTGAAGTATGCTAGCGGCAAAAAACAATAGATGCATTCTCTGCATGACAGCAATATACAACTTTCCGCTCCCAGAACTCTTTTGTGGATATGTGCGTTGCGAGCATGGGGCCCCGAGCCATTGCAGCCTTCTTCCTCTCCAGGGCTGCATTTCCTTTCCCTTCCCCTCCTTGCTCCTTGCTCCTTGCTCCTTTCCCCTCCTTGCTCCTTTCCCCTCCTTGCTCCTTTCCCCTCCTTGCTCCTTTCCCCTCCTTGCTCCTTTCCCCTCCTTGCTCCTTTCCCCTCCTTGCTCCTTTCCCCTCCTTGCTCCTTTCCCCTCCTTGCTCCTTTCCCCTCCTTGCTCCTTTCCCCTCCTTGCTCCTTTCCCCTCCTTGCTCCTTTCCCCTCCTTGCTCCTTTCCCCTCCTTGCTCCTTTCCCCTCCTTGCTCCTTTCCCCTCCTTGCTCCTTTCCCCTCCTTGCTCCTTTCCCCTCCTTGCTCCTTTCCCCTCCTTGCTCCTTTCCCCTCCTTGCTCCTTTCCCCTCCTTGCTCCTTTCCCCTCCTTGCTCCTTTCCCCTCCTTGCTCCTTTCCCCTCCTTGCTCCTTTCCCCTCCTTGCTCCTTTCCCCTCCTTGCTCCTTTCCCCTCCTTGCTCCTTTCCCCTCCTTGCTCCTTTCCCCTCCTTGCTCCTTTCCCCTCCTTGCTCCTTTCCCCTCCTTGCTCCTTTCCCCTCCTTGCTCCTTTCCCCTCCTTGCTCCTTTCCCCTCCTTGCTCCTTTCCCCTCCTTGCTCCTTTCCCCTCCTTGCTCCTTTCCCCTCCTTGCTCCTTTCCCCTGCCCTCATTGCTCCTTTGCCCTGCCCTCATTGCTCCTTTGCCCTGCCCTCATTGCTCCTTTGCCCTGCCCTCATTGCTCCTTTGCCCTGCCCTCATTGCTCCTTTGCCCTGCCCTCATTGCTCCTTTGCCCTGCCCTCATTGCTCCTTTGCCCTGCCCTCATTGCTCCTTTGCCCTGCCCTCATTGCTCCTTTGCCCTGCCCTCATTGCTCCTTTGCCCTGCCCTCATTGCTCCTTTGCCCTGCCCTCATTGCTCCTTTGCCCTGCCCTCATTGCTCCTTTGCCCTGCCCTCATTGCTCCTTTGCCCTGCCCTCATTGCTCCTTTGCCCTGCCCTCATTGCTCCTTTGCCCTGCCCTCATTGCTCCTTTGCCCTGCCCTCATTGCTCCTTTGCCCTGCCCTCATTGCTCCTTTGCCCTGCCCTCATTGCTCCTTTGCCCTGCCCTCATTGCTCCTTTGCCCTGCCCTCATTGCTCCTTTGCCCTGCCCTCATTGCTCCTTTGCCCTGCCCTCATTGCTCCTTTGCCCTGCCCTCATTGCTCCTTTGCCCTGCCCTCATTGCTCCTTTGCCCTCCTTGCTCCTTTGCCCTCCTTGCTCCTTTGCCCTCCTTGCTCCTTTGCCCTCCTTGCTCCTTTGCCCTCCTTGCTCCTTTGCCCCTCCTTGCTCCTTTGCCCCTCCTTGCTCCTTTGCCCCTCCTTGCTCCTTTGCCCCTCCTTGCTCCTTTGCCCCTCCTTGCTCCTTTGCCCCTCCTTGCTCCTTTGCCCCTCCTTGCTCCTTTGCCCCTCCTTGCTCCTTTGCCCCTCCTTGCTCCTTTGCCCCTCCTTGCTCCTTTGCCCCTCCTTGCTCCTTTGCCCCTCCTTGCTCCTTTGCCCCTCCTTGCTCCTTTGCCCCTCCTTGCTCCTTTGCCCCTCCTTGCTCCTTTGCCCCTCCTTGCTCCTTTGCCCCTCCTTGCTCCTTTGCCCCTCCTTGCTCCTTTGCCCCTCCTTGCTCCTTTGCCCCTCCTTGCTCCTTTGCCCCTCCTTGCTCCTTTGCCCCTCCTTGCTCCTTTGCCCCTCCTTGCTCCTTTGCCCCTCCTTGCTCCTTTGCCCCTCCTTGCTCCTTTGCCCCTCCTTGCTCCTTTGCCCCTCCTTGCTCCTTTGCCCCTCCTTGCTCCTTTGCCCCTCCTTGCTCCTTTGCCCCTCCTTGCTCCTTTGCCCCTCCTTGCTCCTTTGCCCCTCCTTGCTCCTTTGCCCCTCCTTGCTCCTTTGCCCCTCCTTGCTCCTTTGCCCCTCCTTGCTCCTTTGCCCCTCCTTGCTCCTTTGCCCCTCCTTGCTCCTTTGCCCCTCCTTGCTCCTTTGCCCCTCCTTGCTCCTTTGCCCCTCCTTGCTCCTTTGCCCCTCCTTGCTCCTTTGCCCCTCCTTGCTCCTTTGCCCCTCCTTGCTCCTTTGCCCCTCCTTGCTCCTTTGCCCCTCCTTGCTCCTTTGCCCCTCCTTGCTCCTTTGCCCCTCCTTGCTCCTTTGCCCCTCCTTGCTCCTTTGCCCCTCCTTGCTCCTTTGCCCCTCCTTGCTCCTTTGCCCCTCCTTGCTCCTTTGCCCCTCCTTGCTCCTTTGCCCCTCCTTGCTCCTTTGCCCCTCCTTGCTCCTTTGCCCCTCCTTGCTCCTTTGCCCCTCCTTGCTCCTTTGCCCCTCCTTGCTCCTTTGCCCCTCCTTGCTCCTTTGCCCCTCCTTGCTCCTTTGCCCCTCCTTGCTCCTTTGCCCCTCCTTGCTCCTTTGCCCCTCCTTGCTCCTTTGCCCCTCCTTGCTCCTTTGCCCCTCCTTGCTCCTTTGCCCCTCCTTGCTCCTTTGCCCCTCCTTGCTCCTTTGCCCCTCCTTGCTCCTTTGCCCCTCCTTGCTCCTTTGCCCCTCCTTGCTCCTTTGCCCCTCCTTGCTCCTTTGCCCCTCCTTGCTCCTTTGCCCCTCCTTGCTCCTTTGCCCCTCCTTGCTCCTTTGCCCCTCCTTGCTCCTTTGCCCCTCCTTGCTCCTTTGCCCCTCCTTGCTCCTTTGCCCCTCATTGCTCCTTTGCCCCTCATTGCTCCTTTGCCCCTCATTGCTCCTTTGCCCCTCATTGCTCCTTTGCCCCTCATTGCTCCTTTGCCCCTCATTGCTCCTTTGCCCCTCATTGCTCCTTTGCCCCTCCTTGCTCCTTTCCCCCTCCTTGCTCCTTTCCCCCTCCTTGCTCCTTTCCCCCTCCTTGCTCCTTTCCCCCTCCTTGCTCCTTTCCCCCTCCTTGCTCCTTTCCCTCTCCTTGCTCCTTTCCCCCTCCTTGCTCCTTTCTCCCTCCTTGCTCCTTTCCCCCTCCTTGCTCCTTTCCCCCTCCTTGCTCCTTTCCCCCTCCTTGCTCCTTTCCCCCTCCTTGCTCCTTTCCCCCTCCTTGCTCCTTTCCCCCTCCTTGCTCCTTTCCCCCTCCTTGCTCCTTTCCCCCTCCTTGCTCCTTTCCCCCTCCTTGCTCCTTTTGCCCTCCTTGCTCCTTTTGCCCTCCTTGCTCCTTGGTTTAACCTCAATTACAAAATTTCTCCCCCGTAGTGTGAGCCATTTGGGGATGAGCACCTTACCTAGTGTCTCAGACGTGCGCCCTCCTAGTACATTCCACCTTTTCTTTCATGTCGTCTGATACTAGGGTGCATAGCCAGCACGGTAGCCAGCCTGTGTGGTGGGGTCGCTATGTACCCTTTTGGTTGAGCCCCCTGAACACACAGGGATCACACTTCTGATACCTGAGCTGTGACCTTTTCATGCATGCCTTGGAGTGGTTGCTCGTCATCCTGGAGCATCGGAACTCCCGGCAATGGCCGCCGTGCCAGACGGCCCTTGCTGTGGCTGGGTGGCGCCCGTGAGGAGAGCCCCTGATCGGAGTGGGTGGTATCGGGGTGGACGCTATGCAAATGAAACGCATACGGGTCCAGAACTCTGCCCGTTGTTCTGCGGCCGTCTCTCTGCGTGGAACTGATTCCTCAAGTGCTGCTTCTCTTGCCCCTTCGGCCTTCCCTTCCATGGCTACCCCCTGGGAAGAGGGTCAGGCCCGTCGGCTAGGGGCAAAACCTTTCCCCCGTTACCTAGTTTGCACCAGGACTGATAGAGATAGTTTCACCAATATCAAACCTTTATTCTTTGTGGAACACATTGAAGACAAGTTTGGCAAAGTGGATTCCCTGAGCAAGATGCAGTCGGGTTCGTTGCTGATAAAAACTGCTTCAGCTGCCCAATCTGCGGCCCTTCGTGCCTGTACCCATCTTGGCACGATTCCTGTGTCCATTACCCCCCACCAGTCTCTAAATATGGTACAAGGTGTGATTTTTCACAGGGACCTCATCCTTCAAACTGATGAGGAACTTCGGGACAATCTCAGACGGCGGGGTGTTCACTTTGTTCAGCGTGTCCAGAAGGGTCCTAAAGGCAATTGCATTGATACTGGTGCCTTTATCCTGGCCTTTGAAGGGGATACCCTCCCTGAGAAAGTTAAGGTTATGGTCTATCGCTGTGATGTGAAGCCGTACATCCCACCTCTTATGAGGTGTTTTAAGTGCTTGCGTTTTGGCCACATGTCTTCCCGCTGTTCCCAGGCCCCTCTCTGTGGTGACTGTGGACGTCCACTCCATGAGGGGGGTCCCTGTGTTCCCCCTCCTGTATGTGTAAATTGTCATGGTAGTGATTCTCCACGTTTACCAGATTGCCCAGTATATAAGAAGGAAAAGAAGATACAGGAGTATAAGTCCCTCGATCGTTTAACCTACACAGAGGCCCATAAGAAATATACACGTCTTTACCCTGTGTCCATGACATATAGTTACGCCTTGGTTATATCTTCACCCCTTCCTCCCCCTTCTCTCCGTTCCTTACCCCCATCCCGGACCCCTCTCCTCCCCCCCCCCTCCCCCGCGGCTCCCACACCTTCTCCTATGGGCCCTGCTCCCCCTCCCCAGCCGGAGAAATGTCCCACGCCTTCAGCGTCTGCCGGTCAAGGGCGCCTCTCCTGGGATGCCCCTTCCCGGCACCTTCCAGACCAAAGGTCTGCTGCCGCGCGACGGCCGTGAGAGCCGCGGTCTGTCGGCCCCCAGGTCGCCCGGTCTCTTTCTGTTCCTGATCTTGCTGCATCTGGCTCCTTTATGCCACACAGCCCTCCTCGATCTCAGCCTGAAAAGAAGAAGAAACATAAGTCCCGGGACATAGAGCCTCTGGTGTCACCGGAGGTCTCTTCCCCGACTTCACAACCGGATTCTGACCTGTCGTTCATGGATGTCGCCCACTCCTTGTCGGTGACGAGTGGGGACCCGGTGGTATGACTGGATTCAGTGTGTTCAGCACCCATTTAAACCATCGTTCTGTGGTTCTCCAATGGAAATGCCCCCCAGGGGGTCCACAACTCTTTTGTGGACACGTGCGTGGCGAGCACGGGGCCCCGAGCCATTGCAGCCTTCTTTCTCTCCTGGGCTGCATTTCCTTTCCCTTCCCCTCCTTTCCCCTCCATATCCCTTCCCCCTCGCCCTCTCCTCTCCCTCTCTTGGTGTCCTTGCTTATGTTGGCCCCCGCTATCCTCCTGGTTTTGTTGGTTTTACACTCCGGCTTTGCTGCGTACTCATCTCCTCCTTTTGGCATTCCTTTGTCCCCCTCTGGGGTTTGACCTCCATACCAAAATTTCTCTTCCGTAGTGTGAGCCATTTGGGGAAGAGCACCTTACCTAGTGTCTCCGACGTGCGCCCTCCTAGTACATTCCACCTTTTCTTTTACGTCGTTGTCTGATGCTAGGGTGCATAGCCAGCACGGTAGCCAGCCCATGTGGTGGGGTCGCTATGTACCCTTTTGGTTGAGCCCCCTGAACACACAGGGATCACACTTCTGATACCTGAGCTGTGACCTCCTCATGCATGCCTTGGAGTGGTTGCTCGTCATCCTGGAGCATCGGAACTCCCGGCAATGGCCGCCGTGCCAGACGGCCCTTGCTGTGGCTGGGTGGCGCCCGTGAGGAGAGCCCCTGATCGGAGTGGGTGGTATCAGGGCGGACGCTATGCAGATGAAACGCATACGGGTCCAAAACTCTGGCCGCTCTTCTGCGGCCATCTCTCTGCGTGGTACTGATTCCTCAAGTGCTGCTTCTCTTGCTCCTTCGGCCTTCCCTTCCGTGGCTACCTCCTGGGAGGAGGGTCAGGCCCGTCGTCTAGGGGCAAAACCTTTCCCCCGTTATCTAGTTTGCACTAGGACTGATGGAGATACTTTCACCAGTGTCAAACCTTTATTCTTTGTGGAACACATTGAAGACAAGTACGGCGAAGTGGACTCCCTGAGCAAGATGCGGTCGGGTTCGTTGCTGATAAAAACTGCTTCGGCTGCCCAATCTGCGGCCCTTCGTGCCTGTACCCATCTTGGCACAATTCCCGTGTCCATTACCCCTCACCAGTCTCTAAATATGGTACAAGGTGTGATTTTTCACAGAGACCTCATCCTTCATACTGATTAGGAACTTCGGGACAATCTCGGACGGCGGGGTGTTCACTTTGTTCGGCGTGTTCAGAAGGGTCCTAAGGATAATCGTATTGATACTGGTGCCTTTATCCTGGCCTTTGAAGGGGATACCCTTCCTGAGAAAGTTAAGATTATGGTCTATCGCTGTGATGTGAAGCCGTACATCCCACCTCCTATGCGGTGTTTTAAGTGCTTGCGTTTTGGCCACATGTCTTCTCGCTGTTCCCAGGACCCTCTCTGTGGTGACTGTGGACGTCCACTCCATGAGGGGAGTCCCTGTGTTCCCCCTCCTGTATGTGTAAGTTGTCATGGTAGTCATTCTCCACGTTCAGCAGATTGCCCAGTCTATAAGAAAGAAAAAAAGATACAGGAGTATAAGTCCCTTGATCGTTTAAGCTACACAGAGGCCCGTAAGAAATATGCACGATTGCACCCTGTGTCCATGACATCTAGTTACGCCTTGGTTACATCTTCATCCCTTCCTCCCCCTTCCTTACCCCCATCCCGGACCCCTCTCCTTCCCCCCTCCCCTGCGGCTCCCACACCCTCTCCTCTGGGCGCTGCTCCCCCTCCCCAGCCGGAGAAGTGTCCCACTCCTTCGGCGTCTGCCGGTCAAGGGCGCCTCTCCCGGGATGCCCCTTCCCGGCACCTTCCAGGTCAGAGGTCTGCTGCAGCGCGGCGACCGTGAGAGCCGCGGTCTATCGGCCCCCAGGTCGCCCGGTCTCTTTCTGTTCCTGATCTTGCTGCATCTGGCTCCATTATGCCACACAGCCCTCCTCGATCTCAGCCTGAAAAGAAGAAGAAACATAAGTCCCGGGACAAAGAGCCTCTGGTATCACCGGAGGTCCCTTCCCCGACTTCGCAACCAGATTCTGACCTGTCTTTTATGGATGTCGCCCCCTCCTTGTCGGTGACTGGTGGGGACCCGGCGGTATGACTGGATTTAGCGTGTTCAGCCCTCATTTAAACCATCGTTCTGTGGTTCTCCAATGGAATTGTAATGGCTATTATCGTCACCTTCCGGAATTGAAATCCCTTCTTTCGTCCTACTCAGCAGCTTGTGTGGTTCTCCAGGAATCTCATTTTACTGATGCTCACTCACCGACCCTCCGTGGGTTCCGTGTTTTCTGTCGAAATTGGGTCGGACCCTTGCGGGCTTCTGGTGGCGTTTGTACGTTGGTCCGTACAGACATTGCTAGCACGTGGATTCCTCTCCAAACTACATTGGAAGCGGTTGCTGTTAGGGTCCACTTAGACTCTGCAGTCACAGTATGCAATCTTTATCTCCCTCCTGACAGGACTTTTACACCTGCTGCCTTAACCACCCTTCTTCAGCAACTTCCTCCTCCCTTCCTCCTCCTTGGGGATTTTAATGCTCATCATCCTTTGTGGGGCAGTGCCTTTCCATCTAGACGAAGTCTTCTTATCGACCAATTTATTGCAGACCACGACCTGTGCCTTCTTAATGATGGCTCCCCTACTCATTTCAGTGCTGGTCATGGTACCTTTTCTGCCATTGATCTTTCTCTTTCTTCTGCCTCTCCTCCCTTCATTACACTGGTCGCCACACGACGACCTTTGTGATAGTGACCATTTCCCGTTGATTATCACGCTCCCTTCCCGCTCCCCGATGGACAGGTTACCTCGTTGGTCTTTCCACCGCGCCGATTGGCCTCTATACACTGCACAGGTCGAGTTTTCTCCCTCTTTGTCGGGTTGTATTGATGACGTCCTACGTGACGTGTCTGACGCGATTGTTCGCGCTGCTACCCTTGCTGTCCCGCGCTCATCTGGACAATTTCGTCGTCGGCAAGTCCCGTGGTGGAGTACGGCCATTGCCATTGCCATCCGTGATCGCCGTCGAGCTTTGCAACACTTAAAGAGGCACCCATCTGTAGCCAGCCTTTCTACCTTTAAGCGCCTTCGCGCTAAAGCCCGTTATTTAATCAAACAGAGCAAGCGGATATGTTGGGAACGATTCGTTTCTTCCCTTGGTTCCACTGTCCCTCTGTCGCGGGTATGGGCTACACTTCGCTCTCTCCAAGGTTGCCATCGGCAGTCCACCCTCCCAGGCCTTCACCTCCCAGATGGCATTTGTACGGACCCATTAGTTCTCGCAGAACATCTTGCGACCCATTTTGCAGTGGCATCAGCGTCGGCCTCCTATCCAGCTGCTTTCCTTCATCAAAAACAGCAGGCTGAAGCTGTCGCCTTATGTTTCACCACTTGTGAGTCAGAATTTTACAACGAACCTTCTACTGAATGGGAATTTATTTCTGCACTTTCTTCTTCTCATGATACAGCCCCTGGCCCCGATTCCATTAATAACCAGCTGCTTCAACATCTCAGTGCTCCACAACGGCAACATCTTCTTCGGGTGTTTAACCGTATCTGGCTCCAGGGTGACTTCCCTTTTCAGTGGAGGGATAGCATTGTGGTTCCTGTCCTTAAGCCTGGTCAGAACCCCCTATCTGTTGACAGCTATCGGCCAATTAGTTTGACCAATGTTGGTTGCAAGTTACTTGAACGGCTGGTAGCCCGTCGGCTCATTTGGGTCCTCGAATCTCGGGATCTATTGTCCCCTTACCAGTGTGGCTTTAGAGAGGGACGATCTCCAATCGATCATTTACTTCGCTTGGAATCCGCAGTTCGGCAGGCTTTTTCCCAGCGCCGCCATTTGGTTGCAGTGTTTTTTGACCTTCGCAAGCCCTATGACACTGCCTGGCGCCATCACATCTTACTAATCCTTCATCAGTGGGGTCTTCGGGGCCCACTCCCGATTTTTATCCGCCAGTTCCTGATCCATCGGTCATTCAGAGTTAGAGTTGGTACTGCTTTTAGTTCTCCACGGACCCTGGAGACGGGCATCCCACAGGGTTCTGTCTTGAGTGTCCTTCTTTTCCTCATTGCTATCGATGGACTTGTGGCCTCTGTCGGTCCCTTGGTCGCCCCTGCCCTGTATGTGGATGATTTCTGCATTTGGGTTAGTTCCTCCTCGATGCCATCTGCAGAACGGCAGCTCCAGGTGGCTATACGGCGTGCCTCTGCATGGACCCTCTCACACGGGTTTCAATTCTCTCCTTTAAAATCGCGGGTGGTCGACTTCTGTCGCCGTACTACGGTCCACCCTGATCCAGAGCTCTATCTCGCTGCACAAAGATTGCCTGTGGTTCCACAGTTTCGTTTCCTAGGTCTTCTTTTCGACAACAAGCTCACTTGGCTGCCCCATATCAGACTCCTGAAGGTAGGATGTTTCCGTAAACTCAATGTCCTTCGCTTCCTTGCCCACTCCTCTTGGGGTGCGGACCGTTCCCTCCTCCTCCGTCTTTATCGTGCTCTAGTTCTGTCGCGTTTGGACTATGGTTGTCAAGTTTATGGTTCAGCTGCTCCTTCCACGCTGCACGTGCTGGATCCAGTCCACCATCGTGGTATCCGTTTGGCCACCGGTGCCTTCCCTACTAGCCCTGTTGATAGTCTCCTGGTTGAAGCTGGGATGCCCCCCTTTCTGTTCGGCGGTCCCAGCTTCTGGTGTCTTATGCCCTTACTATCCGTTCTTCTCCCGCTCATCCTTCCTATTCTATCCTATTCCCAGACCATGGACGTCGCCCGCCTGACTCCCGCCCTCGGGCGGGTTTACCGGTTGGGCTGCGCCTTGCGTCTCTTAACCGTGATTTTCGGCTTCCTTCTTTGTCCTGTCTTCCTCGCTCCCTCCCCTCCACCCCTCCTTGGTTAGTTCCTCGGCCTCGAATTCGGATGGATCTCCGCCGCGGTCCATCTCCCCGGTGGTGTTCCGTTCCTTTTTCCGCCAAATTTTATGGGAGTTTCGGGATGCTGTTGTTTTTTACACTGATGGCTCTAAATCTGCTGATCATGTTGGGTATGCCTTCACGTCCTTTGTTGGAACGGAAAATCATCTGCTGCCACCCTCATGTGGGGTGTTTACTGCGGAATTGATGGCCATTTCCCGGGCCCTTACCTTTATTAAACAATCCCAACACAACCGCGTTTTGTTATGTACGGACTCGATGAGTGGCCTTCTTGCTATTGACCGGTGTTTTTCGCGCCATCCCTTGGTCTCTGCCATCCATGGCCATCTCGCTGATCTTCACCGTGCTGCTTGTTCCATTGACTTCCTATGGGTCCCGGGCCATGTGGGTATCTCGGGTAATGAGCTCGCTGATCGTTTGGCTGGGGGAGCAGTTACTTACCCCCCGTTTTCTGTAACCCCTCCTGCAGCGGATTTACGGCTTCACATCAAATCCCACTTTGCACAGTCATGGGCCAGTTCTTGGGAGGCTACTCCACTGTCTAATAAACTTCGTGCCATTAAGGTGAATCCAGGCCCATGGCGTTCTTCCTTTCGCCTCTCCCGCAAGGACTCGACCACACTGTGTCGTCTCCGCATTGGCCATACCAGGCTGACCCATGGTTTCCTTTTGCGTGATGAGCCACCCCCGCTATGTGGTTGTGGAGCCTTCCAGTCAGTGGCCCACATTTTGGTTGAATGCCCCCTTCTTTTGGCTCTGCGTGCGAAGTACAGACTCCCCCACACTTTACCTTTGATGTTGGCTGACGATTCCCGGATGGTCTCTCTGGTTCTAGGTTTCCTCCGGGAGAGTGGTTTTTATTCTCAGTTTTAAAGTTTTTAATCTCCCTCTAGTGTTGGGGCAGGGCGGTGAGTGTATGGGTGTCTCCCACTGTAGGCGGTGTTCAGAGATTCCCGATTCACCTCCCTGCCTGGAATCCTCTTTTATTTCCCTTTTACTCTGTTTTTACCCCTTCTTTTTAAGGCTTGGTTAGTTTTTCTATTCCCATACGTACTTTCTGCATTATAGCGGTTGTCCCTTTTCAGTCACAGGTGGTCTTGCCTATGCTGCTTCAGCATAGTGTTGGGTTCGTTCTCTCGCCAACTTCCCTCGTTTGTTTTTACTAATGACAACGTGACTGCCATTTTACGTTTCCCCTTTTTCCGTTTTATTGTTCTGCCTTTTCTGAGATGTCCCGTTAGCAGAATGGAGTCTATTTGAAACAAGGGACTGATGACCTTGCTGTTTGGTCCCTTTCACCTCAAACAACCAACCAACCAATCCAACGGAAATGTAATGGATACTACCATCACCTTCCAGAATTGAAATCCCTTCTTTCGTCCTACTCTGCAGCTTGTGTAGTTCTCCAGGAATCTCATTTTACTGATGCTCACTCACCGACCCTCCGTGGGTTCCGTGTTTTCTGTCGAAATCGGGTCGGACCCCTGTGGGCTTCTGGTGGCGTTTGTACGTTGGTCCGTACAGACATTGCTAGCACGTGGATTCTTCTTCAAACTACATTGGAAGCGGTTGCTGTTAGGGTCCACTTAGACTCTGCAGTCACAGTTTGCAATCTTTATCTCCCTCCTGACAGGACACTTACACCTGCTGCCTTAACCGCCCTTCTTCAGCAACTTCCTCCTCCTTGGGGATTTTAATGCTCATCATCCCATGTGGGGCAGTGCCTTTCCATCTAGACGAGGTCTTCTTATAGACCAATTTATTGCAGACCACGACCTGTGCCTTCTTAATGATGGCTCCCCTACTCATTTCAGTGCCGGACATGGTACCTTTTCTGCCATTGATCTTTCTCTTTCTTCTCCATCTCTCCTCCCTCCATTACACTGGTCACTCCACGATGACCTTTTTGATAGTGACCATTTCCCGTTGATTATCACGCTTCCTTCCCGCTCCCCGATGGACAGGTTACCTCGTTGGTCTTTTCAACGCGCCGATTTGCCTCTATACACTGCACAGGTCGTGTTTTCTCCCTCTTTGTTGGGTTGTATTGATGACGTCCTACGTGACGTGTCTGACGTGATTGTTCGCGCTGCTAGCCTTGCTGTCCCGCGCTCATCTGGACCATTTAGTCGCCGGCAAGTCCCGTGGTGGAGTACGGCCATTGCCATTGCCATCCGTGATCGCTGTCGAGCTTTGCAACCCATCCATAGCCAGCCTTACTAACTTTAAACGCCTTTGCGCTAAAGCCCGTTATTTAATCAACCAGAGCAAGCAGATATGTTGGGAACGATTCCTTTCTGCCCTTGGTTCTACTGTCCCTCTGTCACGGGTATGGGCTACACTTCGCTCTCTCCAGGGTTGCCATCGGCAGTCCACCCTCCCAGGACTACACCTCCCAGATGGCATTTGTACGGACCCATTAGCTCTTGCAGAACATCTTGTGACCCATTTTGCAGTGGCGTCAGCCTGCTCTCCAGCTGCTTTCCTTCATCAAAAACAGCGGCCTGAAGCTTCCACCTTATGTTTCACCCCTTGTGAGTCAGAATCTTACAACGAACCTTCTACTGAATGGGAATTTATTTCTGCACTTTCTTCTTCTCATGATACGGCCCCTGGCCCAGATTCCATTCATAACCAACTGCTTCAACATCTCAGTGCTCCACAACGGCAACATCTTCTTCGGGTGTTTAACCGTATCTGGCTCCAGGGTGACTTCCCTTCTCAGTGGAGGGATAGCATTGTGGTTCCTGTCCTTAAGCCTGGTAAGAGCCCCCTATCTGTTGACAGCTATCGGCCAATTAGTTTGACCAATGTTGTTTATAAGTTACTTGAACGGATGGTAGCCCGTCGGCTCAATTGGCTCCTTGAATCTCAGGAGCTATTGTCCCCTTACCAGTGTGGCTTTCGAGAGGGACAGTCTCCAATCGATCATTTACTTCGCTTGGAATCCGCAGTTCGGCAGGCTTTTTCCCAGCGCCGCCATTTGGTTGCAGTGTTTTTTGACCTTCGCAAGGCCTATGACACGGCCTGGCGCCATCACATCTTTCTTACCCTTCATCAGTGGGGTCTTCCTATTCTATCCTGTTCCCAGACCATGGACGTCGCCAACCCAACTCCCGCCCTCGGGCGGGTTTACCGGTTGGGCTGCGCCTTGCGTCTCTTTGCCGTGATTTTCAGCTTCCTTCTTTGTCCTGTCTTCCTCGCTCCCTCCCCTCCACCCGTCCTCGGTTAGTTACTCGGCCTCGAATTCCGATGGATCTCCGCCGAGGTCCGAAAGATTCCATCCCCCCGGTGGTGTTCCGTTCCTTTTTCCGACAAATTTTATGGGAGTTTCGGGATGCTGCTGTTTCTTACACTGATGGCTCTAAATCTGCTGATCATGTTGGGTATGCCTTCACGTCCTCTGTTGGAACGGAAAGCCATTTGCTGCCACCTACATGTGGGGTGTTTACTGCGGAATTGATGGCAATTTCCCAGGTCCTTACCTTTATTAAACAGTCCCAACACAACCGCGTTTTGTTATGTACGGACTCGGTGAGTGGCCTTCTTGTTATTGACCGGTGTTTTTCGCGCCATCCCTTGGTCTCTGCCATCCATGACCGTCTCGCTGATATTCACCGTGCTGCTTGTTCCATTGATTTCCTTTGCGTCCCTTGCCAATGTGGGTAGCCTGGGTAATGAGCTCGCTGATCATTTGGCTGGGGGGAGCAGTTACTTACCCCCCGTTTTCTGTAACCCCTCCTGCAGCGGATTTACGGCTTCACATCAAATCCCACTTCGCACAGTCATGGGCCACTTCTTGGGAGGCTACTCCCCTGTCTAATAAACTTCGTGCAATTAAGGTGACACCAGGCCCGTGGCGTTCTTCCTTGTGCCTCTGCCGAAAGGACTCGAACACACTGTGCCGTCTCCGCATTGGCCATACCAGGCTGACTCATGGTTTTCTTTTGCGTGATGAGCCACCCCCACTATGTGGTCGTGGAGCCTTCCAGTCAGTAGCCAACATTTTGGTTGAATGCCCCCTTCTTTTGGCTCTGCGTGCTAAGTACAGACACCCACACACTTTACCTTTGATGTTGGCTGATGATTCCCGGATGGTCTCTCTGGTTCTCGGTTTCCTCCGGGAAAGTGGTTATTATTCTCAGTTTTAAGGTTTTTAATCTCTTTCTGGTGTTGGGGCAGGGCGGTGAGTGTTTGGGTGTCTCCCACTGTAAGCAGTGTTCGGAGATTCCCGATTCACCTCCCTGACCGAAATCCTCTTTTCTTCCCTTTTTTACTCTGTTTTTACCCCTTTTTTTAAGGTTTGGTTAGTCTTTCTATTCCCATACGTACTTTCTACATTCTAGCAGTTGTACCTTTTACGTCACAGGTGGTCTTGCCTATGCTGCTTCAGCATAATGTTTGGTTCGTTCTCTTGCCGACTTCCCTCATTTTGTTTTTTACCAATGACAACATGACTGCCCTTTTACGTTTTTACCTTTTTCCGTTTTATTGTTCTGACTTTACTGAGATGTCCCATTAGCGGAATGGAGCATATTTGAAACAAGGGACTGATGACCTTGCTGTTTGGTCCCTTAACCCTCAAACAACCATTTTCATAACTACTCCCCCTCACAAGAGTCCTAAGTGAAGAACAAAACTAAAATTCGTGTCGTTGAGGACAGAGTGGAAGTTTTTCAGAGAAGTTTGTCTAGTGAAGTAGACTGGTGTTGACACAGCAGACGTCGATGGCCATTAACTTAATGTGTAAAGGTTTTCTTCAAATTTTGTTAAAGAATTTCTCCTAACAGTATGCAGCTACGTTAAATAAAAATGGAAAATATGAACCTAGAGCGCGCTGGTGTGCAACGCAATTAGAACTAAGATTTCTTGTCGCCCTTGCATCACAAAGCAGCTGTGGAACAACTGAGGTACAGAGACGCTGATGGGAGCAGGTCTCCCTCGCCACAGTATTGGTCGCCGACCGTGATGACACAAAGTAAACAGCTAAGAACAGTTGTTACTTACGTGAACTACGGCACTCCTGGAATCCAAAAATTAAATGTTCTTTTCTCTCATCTTGTATCAGGATTATGTAGCACTGAGTCATCAAAGTGGAAAGGGATTCCTAAGTGAAGCTAGCGGAACAGTTCTGGCCCACATGCAGAAGTAAATGTGCTGTCACAGGGTTGCCAAATATTTGTAATCATGTTGCAATGTCTTCTTACCTGTGTTAGATGCAGCTACTTAGCGGCGAAATGCTTGTCGCGCTCGTCTTACAAGGTGCCTGAGGGGGAGGTGCCAGCATGGTCTGTTTCTTACGCGGCTCCTGATAGTTCTATCATCATCTCTTGGGCTACCTATATTTAAAGCATTCAGTTAGACTTAATCTAGAAGTCCGTATTTAAGCTTTCCGGCGTGTAATGGTGCTGATAACGCCAGTGATATAAAATTTCAGCGCAGGGATAGCAGAGCGTGTGATACTAGTTTTCGTTCATGCAGCTTATGGCATGTGAAATGTTGAGGTATATAATTTTCCATCATGATTAGTTTTCCCGAAGCACAAACGTGTAAGACACTTTCTTTGATATTTTGCTACGAAATCTTACTTCGATGAAATAAAAAGTAATTAAAAAATCAACCTTCCCCTACACGTCTCGAAACACTAAAATGTCGAAGACGTAAAGGTGGGCAATGTGCAATTTTGTACCTTGATGTTTTTCCACATTGAGGTCTACACTAACTAGCCTGTTCATTGCTTTCGTAACTGGCCCTTCATGTTTGGCCCCTAAATGATGAAAACTGATGAATGCTTCCTATGTTTCAAGCGACTTCTTACTGTGTTGCCGCTTGGTACTCGTAAAGCAGACGCCTATGCCTGCTCCTACAAGGTACTGCACCGAAGTTGCCGGAAGGTTTAGGAGTTCTATTCGTAATAGAATGTTGCAAGTGCAACACACATTTGATTACCCGGAATTCCCATGTTGGTTTACACAGCAGCATATCTCATTTGAACAGTAGCAGAACAAAATTACTGAACATAATCATCCATTTAGCTGTCTGTATCAGTGGCAGAGTAAATTCCTGAGCACTATACTGTGAGACTGATTTATCTGTCGTGACGGTGTTAAATCAACAGTAAATGTTGCAGAGTCTTGCCTGCGTCACCGGCCTCCGGTTGTCGTTTCGTACTGGGCAATTCCTGTTGCCCTGGCAATGAGACCCCAATGTAAATACGTGTGTATTCTGCGTGGTGAAACATTCCGTTATTCCAGATTCACAGTTCATGTGCATAGATACCAAAAGGGATCGGAAAGCTCTTGCAAGTGAATGAACAACAATAAAAGTAACAATAACAAACTGTTAATGAATGAAGTTTATTGTATTACAGAAGAATATTGGCGATTAAAAATAAAAGTAGGCTGATCGTTCACATCCCGCAATGAGTGTTTCCTTCGCATTTTGTTACTGAATTATGTTTTGGCCATTTACAGAGAAAAAAGAAGAAAAATGAAGTGATAGACATCGGTAGTCCAACGAGGTCTGAACAAACTACTACCCTTGTCTTTAGTTCATGAGACGACCATTGCTCCATGGTGCCAACGGGACACTACTTCGATTTGCTCTGGTAGATTGGATATCCGGGTCCAGTCACGCATGATTCCAGCTACGAAAACACATACTTCTTGCCACTAGCATCGTCAAGACTTTGCAATGTCGTAGGCATAGTTTTGGAAACACGATTGACACGACACCGATTTGCGAGTTTGGGACTGATTGATTCCGCCAAATTTACTTAACATTTTCTTTTCAGCTCCCTAAATATTCCGAATAATTGCCACTGAAGATATCAAATTGTATTAGTATAGTGAAGTTTTCTATTCCAAAAAGGAGCTTTCAAGCATAAGCTTCCTCTACCACCACGTTTCACATTGTGAATGACAATGACAGTGTCTGTGTATAGTTGTAAAGTGCTCAATTCCTTTAATAGTTGCTGCTTTCGAAATCAGTTTAAATTTTGCAACAAAAGCTGCATCTCATCACTTTCCTTCGCTGCTATTTTGAGCTGCTAATAGCCACAAGTAATTGTCAAGTCTTAATTCTCTGTGTCATATGTCACCGGTAACCTCGCAGCAGCAGCTAGTCATCTGCTTCGCAAATACCAAATTATAACATCATCAAAACAGTCTCTCCACAGATTCTTAGCAACTCCCAGGGATAAGAATCTTTAATGTATTAATCATCTCGGGATCAAACGAGACGAGAAAAATTATGGAAGCAATGATCAAGCTTGTTAGTTTGCATTACCTATGGTAGATCTGGAGGTGAAAAACGTATGAAAGTGTAAAACTGCACAGATGCCTATTTTTTCTATTTTGTTTCTGCATCAGTAGTCATAAATTAATTTTTTTTCTTGTGAAGCCATAATTTGATTCATTGATGCATTGGTCTATTATCCATATCATCTCTACATTTTGTTGGTACTCCTGATTAAGGCTGTGTATGGCCAAAAGACCAGATGCAGATAGTCCATTTGGGTATCTGGGCAGGGACTACTCAGAATGTCATCATCAGGTGAAACAAAACTGGCATTCTACAGATTTGAGCGTGGAATGCCCGATCCCTAAATCGGGAAGGTAGGTTACAAAATTTAAAAGGGGAAATGGCTAGGTTAAAGTTATAGTGGGAATTAGTGAAATTCGGTGGCGGGAGGAACAGGACTTCGTCAGGTGAGTCCAGGGTTATAAATACAAAATCAGATAGCGGTAACGTAGGAGTAGGTTTAATAATGGATAAAAAAATAGGAACGTGAATAAGCTACTGTAAACAGCATAGTGAGCGCATTATTGTGGCCAAGAAAGACATGAAGCTCACACCCACCACAGTAGTACAAGTTTATATGCCAACCAGCTCTGCAGATGAGGAGGAGATTTAAGAAATGTATTGATGCAATAAAAGAAATTATTCACATAGTTGAGGGAGCCGAAAATTTAATAGTCATGGGAACTGTAATTCAATAGTGGGAAAAGGAAGAGAAAGAAAAGTAATTGGTGAATATGAACTGGGGGAAAGTAATGAAAGAGGAAGCTGCCTGGCAGAATTTTGCACAGAGCATAATTTAATCGTAGCCAACACTTGGTTTAAGAATCATGAGAGAAGGTTGTATATGTGGAAAACACCTGGAGACACCAGAAGGTTTCAGATTGCTTATATAATGGTTATACAGAGATTTAGGAACCATATTTTAAATTGTAAGACATTCCCAGGGGCAGATGTGGACTCTGACCACAATTTATTGGTTATGAACTGCAGATTAAAACTAAAGAAACTACAAAAATGTAGAAATTTAAGACTATGGGACCTGGATAAACTGAAAAAAAAGATATTGCAGTGTTTCAGGGGGAGCATTAGGGAACGACTGAAGATAACAAGGGAAAGGAAAACAGTAGTAGAAGAATGGGTAGCTCTGAGAGATGAAATAGTGAAGGTAGGAGAGAATCAAGTACCGTAGGTAAAAAGATGAGGGCTAGTAGAAATCCTTGGGTAACACAAAAGATATTGAATTTAACCGATGAAAGGAGAAAATATAAAAATGTAATGAATGAAGCAGGCGAAAGGGAATACAAATGTCTAAAAAATGAGATTGACAGGGAGTGTACAATGGCTAAACAGGAATGGCTAGAGGATAAATGTAAAGATGTAGAAACACATATTGCTGGAGATAAGATAGATAATTCCTATAGAAAAATTAGAGACCTTTGGAGAAAAGAGAATCATCTGTATAAATATCGAGCCCAGATGGAAAACCAGTCCTAAGCACAGGAGGGAAAGATGAAAGACGGAAGGAGTATATAGTGTGTCTATACAAGAGAGATGCACTTGAGGACATTATTATGGAAATGTAAGAGGATATGGAAGAAGAAAACGGAGATACGATACTGCGTGAACAATTTGACGAAGCACTGGAAAACTTAAGTCCAAACAAGGCCCCAGGAGGAGATAACATTCTATTACAGCTACTGACAGCCTTGGGAGAGCCAGCCATGACAAAACTCTTCCATCTGTTGAGCAAGATATATGAGACAGAGATGTGCGAGACACCCTCGTATACATATCAGGAAAAAACTGTGAAAACTATCTTTGCTAATTATTGTAAATAAATCAATGTATGCAGATCATCCAAAATATTTATTATGCATTGCATTTGTAAATAAAACCATAAAAAATGATTAAGAAATAAAAAGTAAATAATTTGTATTTCAATTAATAATAATAATAATAATAATAATAATAATAATAATAATAATAATAATAATAATAATAATAATAATAATAATAATAATAATAAACCAACACACAGAAGAAACCCACAAAACCAGCATGGCAACACAGGCTACAGATCAGAATAGAAAAACTGAGAAAAGACATCGGACAGCTAACACAATTCATAAGAAATGGAATATCAGACAAAAAACGAAAAAGGTTAGGTAAAATCTCACAACAAGAAGCAATAGAGCAATTGGATGAAAAGAAGCAGAAATTACAAGCATTGGCCAAACGACTTAGAAGATACAAAAAAAGTGAAAATAGAAGGAAACAAAACCAAACATTCAACACAAACCAAAAGAGATTTTACCAAACAATAGATAACACACACATTAAAATACAGTCCACCAAACATAACAGAAATGAACACTTCTGGAGCAACATATGGTCAAACCCAGTACAACATAACAGGCATGCACGGTGGACACAAGCAGAAACAGACACATACAAGATGATACCACAAATGCCTGAAGTGATAATTTTGCAACATGAAGTCACCCGAGCAATTAATTCTACACACAATTGGAAAGCCCCTGGAAATGATAAAATAGCAAATTACTGGCTAAAGAAGTTCACCTCAACACATTCACATCTAACTAAATTATTTAACAGTTACATTGCAGACCCATACACATTCCCTGATACACTTGCACATGGAATAACCTATCTGAAACCTAAAGATCACGCAGACACAGCAAACCCAGCTAAATATCGCCCCATAACATGCCTACCAACAATCTACAAAATATTAACTTCAGTCATTACACAGAAATTAATGACACATACAACACAGAACAAAATTATCAATGAAGAACAAAAAGGCTGCTGCAAAGGAGCACAAGGATGTAAAGAGCATCTGATAATAGATACAGAGGTGACATATCAAGCTAAAACTAAACAAAGGTCGCTACACTACGCATACATTGATTACCAAAAAGCCTTTGATAGTGTACCCCACTCATGGTTACTACAGTTATTGGAAATATACAAAGTAGATCCTAAATTGATACAGTTTCTAAACATAGTAATGAAAAATTGGAAAACTACACTTAATGTCCAAACAAATTCAGATAACATCACATCACAGCCAGTACAGATTAAGCGTGGAATATACCAAGGAGACTCATTAAGTCCTTTCTGGTTCTGTCTTGCTCTGAACCCACTATCCAACATGCTAAATAATACAAATTATGGATACAATATTACTGGAACATACCAACACAAAATCACACATTTGCTGTACATGGATGATCTAAAACTACTGGCAGCAACAAATCAACAACTCAACCAATAACTAAAGATAACAGAAGTATTCAGCAATGATATAAATATGGCTTTTGGAACAGACAAATGTAAGAAAAATAGCATAGTCAAGGGAAAACACACTAAACAAGAAAATTACATATTGGATAATCACAGCGGCTCCATAGAAGCGATGGAAAAACAGATGCCTATAAATATCTAGGATAAAGACAAAAATAGGAATAGATAATACAAATATTAAAGAACAACTAAAAGAAAAATATAGACAAAGCCTAACAAAAATACTGAAAACAGAATTGACAGCAAGAAACAAGACAAAAGCTATAAATACTTATGCTATACCAGTATTGACCTACTCATTTGGAGTAGTGAAATGGAGTGACACAGAGCTAGAAGCACTCAATACACTTACACGATCACAATGCCACAAATATAGAATACATCACATACATTCACCAACAGAAAGATTCACATTAAGCAGAAAGGAAGGTGGTAGGGGATTTATAGATATAAAAAACCTACATTATGGACAGGTAGACAATTTAAGAAAATTCTTTCTAGAACAAGCAGAAACTAGCAAAATACACAAAGCAATCACACATATAAATACATCAGCTACACCATTGCAATATCATAACCACTTCTACAACCCTTTAGATCACATAACATCAACAGATACAAAAAAAGTAAATTGGAAAAAGAAAACACTCCATGGCAAGCACCCGTATCATCTAACACAGCCACACGTAGATCAAGACGCATCCAACACATGGCTAAGAAAAGGCAATATATACAGTGAGACGGAAGGATTCATGATTGCAATACAGGATCAAACAATAAACACCAGATATTACAGCAAGCATATTATTAAAGATCCCAATACCACAACAGATCAATGCAGACTTTGCGAACAACAAATAGGAACAGTAGATCACATCACCAGCGGATGTACAATACTAGCAAATACAGAATACCCCAGAAGACATGACAATGTAGCAAAAATAATACATCAACAACTTGCCATAAAACATAAACTAATAAAACAACACGTTCCCACATACAAGTACACACCACAAAATGTACTGGAGAATGATGAATACAAATTACACTGGAACAGAACCATTATAACAGATAAAACAACACCACATAACAAACCTGACATCATACTCACCAATAAAAAGAAGAAATTAACACAACTAATTGAAATATCCATACCCAACACAACAAATATACAGAAGAAAACAGGAGAAAAAATTGAAAAATACATCCAACTGGCTGAGGAAGTCAAGGACATGTGGCATCAGGATAAAGTCGACATTATCCCAATTATACTATCAACTACAGGAGTCATACCTCACAATATTCACCAGTACATCAATGCAATACAGCTACATCCAAACATATATATACAACTACAAAAATCTGTAATTATTGATACATGTTCAATTACCCGAAAGTTCCTAAATGCAATATAACATATACCATACAGTTACAAGGAAGTCACGCTTGACCGAGGTCCGCGTCACGTTCCATTTTTAACCAGACTTAAGTCTGAGAAAAAAAAGTCAATAATAATAATAATAATAAAAATAACCCCGTGGAGGCCCGGGAAAAGAATAGGCCTCCGGTATGTTCTGTCAGTCGTAAAAGGCGACGAAAAGAACAAACCACTAATAGGGCTAACCCCCCTTTTAGTGTGATTACTTGGTTCAGGACAGAACTAAAGAAGCCTCGGACAAGCGCCGTCATGGTCAGGGATGACGCTTGAACCCTATGCCCGCCCACAATGGTAACGACACTGCTAGCCAACTGGGAAATGATTTAAATCCAAATAGAGGTGTTTTGCAGGATATGCTTCCTGCAACCACCCTAGAAGGAAAACAAAGACAGAGGATGAAATGGTCAGATGAAGTTAATCGACACCTCATGTTCTGTTATTACCAAGCAACAAACCTAGGAACCAACACAACTGGATACAGATCACAAGTATACACAACATTTATTACCAGATACCCGGAATTAAAATTTTTAACAGAACAACGACTAGCTGATCAGATCTGTGTAATAATATAAAATAACAGGATACCCCAGTCAGAATTAGAAAACATCAAACAACAAGTACAACAAATACTGGAACAAAATAATGTGCAATCAGAAGAAGAAGAAAATACAGTAATGGACTCAAACATCCCAGAGCAAACAAACAAAGAACAAAATGCGTCAATTAAACAATCAGAGGAAAACGAAATCTTAAGACAGCCACCAGAACCAGCACAAATACAACATGAAGCGACACACATGTGAGATGTAGAAGAAAAATGTCAATTGACATATATAGAATACAAAGACACAAATAGACATTAGACCATTCTTGCATAGACCAGCTAATAACCCACAAGTCGAAACAATAACAACTATCAACACAATCATACACAACAAAATAAATGAAAATACAACTATGGAAGAGTTACAACTACTGGTTTATGTAGGAGCACTCACTACACTAAATATACACACTAGGCAGAGATCAGAACCAACCAAAACACATAAGAAACCCACAAAACCAGCATGGCAACACAGGCTACAGATCAGAATAGAAAAACTGAGAAAAGACATCGGACAGCTAACACAATTTATAAGAAATGAAATATCAGACAAAAAGCGAAAAAGGTTAGGTAAAATCTCACAACAAGAAGCAATAGAGCAATTACATGAAAAGAAGCAGAAATTAAAAGCATTGGCCAAACAACGTAGAAGGTACAAAAAAGTGAAAATAGAAGGAAACAAACCCAAACATTCAACACAAACCAAAAGAAATTTTACCAGACAATAGATAACACACACACACATTAAAACAGACAATCCACCAGACATAAGACATGGAACACTTCTGGAGCAACATATGGTCAAACCCGGTACAGCATAACAGGCATGCACGGTGGATACAAGCAAAAACAGACTGATACAAGATTATACCACAAATGCCTGAAGTGATAATTTTGCAACATGAAGTCACCCGAGCAATTAATTCTACACACAATTGGAAAGCCCCTGGAAATGATAAAATAGCAAATTACTGGCTAAAGAAGTTCACCTCAACACATTCACATCTAACTAAATTATTTAACAGTTACATTGCAGACCCATACACATTCCCTGATACACTTGCACATGGAATAACCTATCTGAAACCTAAAGATCAAGCAGACACAGCAAACCCAGCTACATATCGCCCCATAACATGCCTACCAACAATCTACAAAATATTAACGTCAGTCATTACACAGAAATTAATGACACATACAACACAGAACAAAAAGGCTGCTGCAAAGGAGCACGAGGATGTAAAGAGCAACTGATAATAGATACAGAGGTGACATATCAAGCTAAAACTAAACAAAGGTCGTTACACTATGCATACATTGATTACCAAAAAGCTTTTGATAGTGTACCCCACTCATGGTTACTACAGATATTGGAAATATACAAAGTAGATCCTAAATGGATACAGTTCCTAAACATAGTAATGAAAAACTGGAAAACCACACTTAATATCCAAACAAATTCAGATAATATCACATCACAGCCAATACAGATTAAGCGTGGAACATACTAAGGAGACTCATTAAGTCCTTTCTGGTTCTGCCTTGCTCTGAACGCACTATCCAACATGCTAAATAATACAAATTATGGATACAATATTACTGGAACATACCAACACAAAATCACACATTTGCTATACATGGATGATCTAAAACTACTGGCAGCAACCAATCAACAACTCAACCAATTACTAAAGATAACAGAAGTATTCAGCAATGATATAAATATGGCTTTTGGAACAGACAAACGTAAGAACCACAATGACTCCATAGAAGCGATGGAAAAAACAGATGCCTCTAAATATCTAGGATAAAGGCAAAAAATAGGAATAGATAATACAAATATTAATGAAGAACTAAAAGAAAAATATAGACAAAGACTAACAAAAATACTAAAAACGGAATTGACAGCAAGAAACAAGACAAAAGCTATAAATACTTATGCTATACCAATATTGACCTACTCATTTAGAGTAGTGAAATGGAGTAACACAGACCTAGAAGCACTCAATACACTTACACGATCACAATGCCACAAATATAGAATACATCACATACATTCAGCAACAGAAAGATTCACATTAAGCAGAAAGGAATGAAGAAGGGGATTTATCAACATAAAAAAAACCTACATTATGGACAGGTAGACAATTTAAGAAAATTCTTTGTAGAACGAGCAGAAACTAGCTAAATACACAAAGCAATCACTCATATAAATACATCGGCTACACCATTGCAATTTCATAGCCACTTCTACAACCCTTTAGATCACACAACATCAACAGATACGAAGAAAGTAAATTGGAAAAAGAAAACAATACATGGCAAGCACCCGTATCATCTAACACAGCCACACATAGATCAAGACGCATCCAACACATGGCTAAGAAAAGGCAATATATACAGTGAGACGGAAGGATTCATGATTGCAATACAGGATCAAACAATAAACACCAGATATTACAGCAAGCATATTATTAAAGATCCCAATACCACAACAGATAAATGCAGACTTTGCAAACAACAAATAGAAACAGTAGATCACATCACAAGCGGATGTACAATACTAGCAAATACAGAATACCCCAGAAGACATGACAATGTAGCAAAAATAATACATCAACAACTTGCCACACAACATAAACTAATAAAACACGTTCCCACATACAAGTATGCACCACAAAATGTACTGGAGAATGATGAACACAAATTATACTGGAACAGAACCATTATAACAGATAAACCAACACCACATAACAAACCTGACATCAAACTCACCAATAAAAAGAAGAAATTAACACAACTAATCGAAATATCCATACCGAACACAACAAATATACAGAAGAAAACAGGAGAAAAAATTGAAAAATACATCCAACTGGCTGAGGAAGTCAAGGACATGTGGCATCAGGATAAAGTTTACATTATACCGATTATACTATCAACTACAGGAGTGATACCACACACTATCCACTAGTACAGCAATGCAATACAGATACATCAAAACGTATATGTAATACTACATAAATTTGTAATTATTGATACATGATTATTACTCGAAAGAACCTAAAGGCAATGTAACATATACCGTACAGTTACAAGGAAGTCACGCTTGATCAAGGTCCGCGTCACTTTCCATTTTAGACCAGACATAACGTCTGAGAAAAGAAACAATAATAATAATAATAATAGTTACTGTTGTTAGTTTTAGTAATAGTAATAATTTGTTTATAGCAAACCTGTGTCTCTGCCTATGGTGCACAGACCTCTAATGAAGAGGCCTGTGTGACTGAACTAGTGAGAAAGGAAGAGGGGGGCTGGGAGGGATGCGAAGGTAATGGGAATGCATTAGGTTTTCTGCCATTTCAGTGTGCTCCCATTGATTCAGGAGTTTCCTCCAGTTTTGTATCATGTGACCTGTGTCGAGTTCCATCATGACTTTCAATATAAGTGGTCCACTTGCCTAAGTGGTGAGGGGCGGCGGCGGCGGCGGCGGCGGCGGCGGCGGCAAGTAGAGGATGACCTTGAATATACAACCAGCCCAGTTTTCTAATCTGGCACTGGAAGTCCACATTAGTGACATTGACATGATTTCTCAGCCAGAACTTTCACTAGATAACTACCGCTCATCAGTTACAGCATTATCTTGTCGCCAGATGTGCTGGTTGCCTGTCCCAATAACCCCTGGGCTTGTTTGAACCCCATATAACTACATAAATAGGAGTTGTGTGCTGGGGAGCACCGTTTCCAACTTGCACCTGCACTGGTATTGTACTCTGTCGTCAAGAGTTGGCACAGATTTCTGTCTGTCTTGCATAACAGAGTGGGCAAACATCCGAACTCGACGTTATGTCATGAGGCGTGGTCATCCAACACCTTGCCATCCACTCAAGGTTTCACTGTCCATCAGCCAATTTCCGTAGATGCTCACAACAGACTGACTCACAACACAATGACTAGCTAGCCAGCACTACAGAGATACTCATTCCTAGACGTCTTCTTATTTGTCAGTCACTTGCGTCAGTGTCTTTCCCATCGTGGCCGTATCGTTTCTAGTATGATGATTCATTCGTCTCTACTTCGCTTATATTGTTTTCCTTTTCGTGCTATCGCCAATAGGTGGCATTCATTCTTGGTGTTGGTAGTGGTCATAATGTTTTGTATCAGTGTATCTCAGCATTAAATTTTTTAAGGTCCTCCATCTCCAGCAAGAGCATTGTACTAAGGAAAAAAATCTGCTCAATGTCAACATTGTTAGTATTCACAATAAATCACGTGGTGCTCAGATTGGCAGTTGACATTTTTCCCATCACCTTAGTTTTCTTTCAGATGTTTCAAAGCTTTGTTAAATGGCTACAGCCATTACGCACTATATGCAGTGCGACATCTCTAAACATAAAAGTTTTTCTCTGTTTGGGCACATTCTTCACTGTTGCTTAAAATCTCACCTGGAGCCACAAATGCGTTGTAGAAATGATAGTGTTAGTGCAAATACAAATTCTTTTGATCGGTAAATTTTGTTTGTGTGCCTTTCGCAACTTCATTTCGTCCTGTATGAAATAGTACTGGTAGTGTAAAGTTTGTGACTACAAAAATAATTTTTTTCGTTTATATGTATATTATTTCCTCTGTAAAGTGCATTTTCTTACTATATTATTACATCCTTAGTGTGCTGCTGGCTTTGTCTGAAATATTGCGTAGTGATGGTGGATTCGCTTCAATATAAACATCCTAATATGGTATTGTAATGCAATAGCTTAATTTTAGAAGTTATAAATTGAAGCAACGCTACAGCAGCCGTGTGTGGGGCAAGCAGGAAGACACATTTGCTGCTAACGTAATTTCACAAGGGAGCCTGTTCGTATACAATGATGGGGCTGGACTTTGAAACGCCAGACTGGCCTGTGCTACATTTCCACACCTTGGGGACACAGATGTTGATCTGCACATACCTGGAAGCAGTGTAACGGCACATGTGTTCTACCAACTGCTATGAATACCCTGTGATAAGAGCACATTTATGCAGTGTCTAGCAGGACCCACCAGGTTAGCCGAGAGCGCTAATGCGCTGCTTCCTGGACTCGGGTAGGCGCGCCGGCCCCAGATCGAATCCACCCGCCGGATTAACGACGAGGGCCAGTGTGCCAGCCAGCCAGGATGTGGTTTTTAGGCGGTTAACCACATCCCTCTAGGTGAATACTGGGCTGGTCCCCACGTTCCGCCTCAGTTACACGACTCAGACATTTGAAACACATTCGCACTTTCCCATGATTTACACTGGGCATAGACAGATGGGGTGCTCTGATTCTGTCCCGGGGGGTACGGGTTGGCGGCAGGAAGGGCATCCGGCCACCCCTTCACATTAACATGCCAAATCCGTTTTAACCACGCCATCCCCGCGCCGAATGCGGGACAAAGGCACAAGCGATAGAATGCAGTGTCCAGCAGCACCCTTCATGACGTCGGGTCCACAGTTTCCAGCACGCTGTGCACCAGCCAGCAGCCGATGCCAGTTTGGGCAGCCAGCTCCACCAGACCAGTTGACAATTTAAAGTCCAGCACCGCATATTTAGGTGACAATGGAGCCAACCCTCAGCGGCCAAAGCGTCACCGAACTTCTGCCTTGGAGGGCAGTGGTTGGCAGTCAAGGCAGTACTGCCCCCATCCACCCACACCAGGACGGGCTGCTAGCCTTGTAGCCGTGGCCGCGTGAGGGAATTCAGTGGACGCACGCATCTGTGGCACTGCTCACTCGAGGCTACATAGTGCTAACTCAGGCACAGCCTGCTGAGTGAGGTAAACAGTGTCGGCAAAGTGGGACGCGGATGGTAATCGGCCATCACACCGCTGCGGCTTTCCGACGTCATCGGCATCGCTTGTCTACCACGCACCTGCCGAGGGCGTATCTAGGAGCGCCACAGCGCTCGGTCGTTGTAATCCAAAAATAATAAAAATTTATGTTGGAGAGGAGCTGCTCTAGCCAACCCCAACCAGTACTTCGCCTCCACAACCTGCCACTCCTCTACCTTCTGCGCCGTAGCGGCCCAATTGACCCCTGGGTCTTCAACTTCGTATCTTGTCCTATAGATACTGAAAAATGTAAAAAAAAAATTCAACTACGGGATTTTGAAGTGAACAATATAAGTGATTAGTTGCAAAAGTGAATCCCCGCTCCAGAAGACACTGGGAGTTATAGAACCAAAATTACTTTTACATTTACACAAAACTTTGACGTGTTTACCTTAGTCGCAACGTTCCAGCACCACACATACGCACCAAGCATCATAATTCACAGATCTTATGTGGTGAAATTATATGCTGACTGAAAATTATTGCATAAATAATGTGAATAAGTAACCTACTAGTAGGGAACAGGGTGTGCAAAATTTGTATGTTATCAGTTACTGAATTATTCATTACTGTGGAAACTGGTTTATAGCGCCTAGGATTTTTAAATCAGTTTCCAAATGGTTCAAATGGCTCTGAGTACTATGGGAATTAACTGCTGAGGTCGTCAGTCTCCTAGAACTTAGAACTACTTAAACCTAACTACCCTAAGGACATCACACACATCCATGCCCGAGGCAGGATTCGAACCTGTGACCGTAGCGGTCGCGCGGTTCCAGACTGTAGCGCCTAGAACTGCTCGGCCATCCCGGCCGAATCAGTTTCCACGCTGTAATAACTGTCTGAAAGCAATGTATCCTCGTCAACAAAAAGTATTCCAGATACACTACCCGTCATTCATGTAATTCATGTTGCGAAATTAAAGTAACTATTTTACAGTGAGTAGAAGAATCGTGCTGCAGTTCATTCCACTGCTCGACGACAGATAATGACACTCGTCCCGTGTACAATAAGTATTAGTTCTGCACACAAGTTAGTTAAGCAGAACTCAGGGCTTTTTCCCACCTGTCGTTTCGGACACACCCTTATCTCCAGTGTGACACGCTGAGTCCTCACACATGATAGATCTTTGTTGATGAATTCAACAATCCACGCCCTTAAAACGAGTCTCCAGATTTTAAACTGGGATGTTTGCTTTTGCAAAAACTTTAACATTTCTTTGTCCAAAATAATCTGTCCTTTTACCCTTCTTCCATTAGCGTTATTTAAGCTTTCGAAGTAATAGTTAATTTTGAGTATTAGCTGAATTTCCTTGCCAGTGAACGTAAAGCTCGGGATTTAAAATGTTTCGAGACGTTCTTTTCCACACATTTCGGAAGTTTCAAAATCTGCAGAACATTGTTTCGTATGTGCTGTGTATAATCTGCGATGAACGCGCTGGAGTTTTCGTGTGCATTTGTGGCCGTGCTATTCCTGTTATTATAGTCGACAACATAAATAAGAACCGAATTGAATTGTACCCATTTCGTTGTTCTAAGATGCCATATTCTACCGCCAAGTTCTATGTAGTATGGTGCCATGCGTTGCGTGTGGTTTTGCCTTGCAGCCGCCCAACAGTTGGCAATACGTACGGCTAGAACTTAAGTGCACCGATAACACTGTTGCGCTCATGCCATTGATCTCTGGTTCGTGAACAAGCGCGCTGTTTAATTTGCAGACACGTAACAGAAAACTAGAGACAAGAAACTGTCCACAAAGGTAGGTTCACGTGTTTGGAGTGTACGATTTACAGAGGTAAATATTTCCATAGCTATACTCTACATCCAAGTTTAGTTCTGAAATTTACGTTACGGTGTGCTTCCGTTGTCGAGTTTTTCCGGGGCCGTCTGAGGCTGCTGTTGTGTGGCTGAACAGAACAGGTTGTCCTACCAAATTAGTGTAGAACCTGTGGTAAGGCTTGACAACATGATATACGCTTAGTAACTGAAATATATTTAACATTTATGCTGTTGTAAGGAGTAAGTATCACTCGCTATCGATAATGAGCTCCAGAGGATAGGCTGCCGGTATATCAGCAACGTAATTTGCAGCTTGGGCTATTATTTCAAGTTGTGTTTTTCCTTGTGTGAAAGCCGATTATCAATTAATCTTCAAGACGTTTCTAAAGTTAAAAGTACAGCACCGCGAGGATAAAACGAGGCGCGATAACGCTGTAAGCTTGCCAAATTCTTAACAGTAATTGGCCAAGTCAGTACTGTGATTAGAGGTCTTGTTTAAAAGACTGCGTACGCAGAAGCTAAAATTTCTAATCATATTTTTTTTATTGTCAACACGAATTGAATTTTTAAAAACGCTACTCTCCTTACATTACTTCAACGAATATTGTAGCTTCCGTGATGTTAGTAGCACGTAAATTATAGGTATTAATCGTTGATAAAACACATGGCTAAATATTTTTAAAACGCGTGCTTCAGATATTGACAGAGGTAGTTGAGGATATGCGTGCCTGATTAAGCAAAGGTCACGGTACAAATCTGAATTTACTGTTAACAGCGCTATTTCATTGCTATACTTGGACTTACTATATAAATTGTTCATACTTTTCATAAATTTTTGAGACACGACTTGAGAGTAGTATAATAAGATTGAATCTGTGTATTACCATTAAAACGTTTCTTTTCAGAGTGTGAAACGGTGCCGTACTTTGGAGACAATCTGCTTTATGAAAGGCGATCACCAAATCTAGACATATCATAACGAAGAGACAATGGGACAGTCCATGGTAAGTGCACAGCAATATCAGTACAATTACTTTGTTGAAGAAGTGTTTCCAGTTAACACGTCAAGTCTAGTTCATAGTTCCAGTGAATGTTGTTATGTCAAGGAAATTTTCGTGCAAATAACTCGGCTATCAAATGGACCTAAAACTGTCGAAACTATCTTCTATGCAACTTCCTTGGTTCACATGCATTAGCCTACTTGCGCTATTAAAAGATATTGGCATGGCAAAACTTCAACATTTAAGCTTTAAGTTGAGGTTTATCACTGGTGCCATTATTGTAACAATATTAGATGTGGTACAATGTATGCAAGCTTGATACCTTGTCTCGCATAGTGAAAGAGTACAATAACAACACAGTAAAATATAGGCAAGCACCTACTCACCAAAAGTTTGTTAACTTTGCTCACTATCTCTGCATCTTGAAATAATTGATAATCATATTGATTAACTTACATAAATCAGATGCTGAGAGCACCATGTTGTTTGAAGTACTGTGGTAACAGTCAGTCTCTCTCTCTTTGTTTGTTTGTGTGTGTGTGTGTGTGTGTGTGTGTGTGTGTGTGTGTGTGTGTGTGTGTCTTCATCAGGCGAATAGCTAGAAGCTCAGAAGCTCAGATTCACTGTGCTACTTAGTCTCAAACTGGTAGGGAAGGATGTTTGTTAATAAGTTGCTATAATTAACCAAGCACTTCATAGTAAGCCTTTCGGTAAACATTTCATTGTCATTCCACTCTGGTGGTATTGCCAAGTGAAAAGTAATTACCTGGTTCAGCATCTTTTATCATTTCTTGATTGAAATTTAACCATTCACAAAATGTGTCTGCCCCAAGGGTCACATTTCCAAAAACTGCACAACTGTAATATACTGTAACATCAAACAAAGTTTAGACTTTAGATTAACTATAAACATATTTGAAAGATATACTGCAGAGTTTCTGTGGTACCACATTTTCTCAGTGATGAGGGAATGGTAGCTCATAAAAAAAAGCTAAGGTACTGTCAGACACACTATGTTACATCCACACAGAAATGACAACAAATGTACTGACAGACTGACAAAAAAGTGGTAAAGTGTCAGCCTACAAATTCAAAGTCACAGGTTTGATCCCAATCAATCCTAGGATTTTTTCACTTACCACTATTTTCACCTATGGCAATGTTTGATGATGTGAAAAATGCCAAGTTACACTGTGGTTTGGGATCTGCATTAAATTGTAGGTCCCCCCACAACCAGCTGGGAAAGTGGAAAGGTCAGACGAAGGCAGAGGCATACCACCTTAAACAGGACTGTGCCTAGTAAAGCACTGTAGTGTTCAAAACAATCTTTGAATTGATGACAGCTTTAATTAAATACATGAACTTCGGTATATGTAGAAATACACATGAATTTTTTTCTATGTGAATATGAGATTTAAGTAAAGTTCAATGCCATCTACTACATTGCACTAAATAGGCCTATACTCTAATAAAATTAGATAGATACAAATAGCTGACCCTAACCAACTATCTCCGCACCCTCCGATGTCCACAGCTCGTGGTCTAGTGCCTAGCATTGCTGCCTTTGGATCATGGGGTCCCAGGTTGGATTCCCAGCTGGCTTGGGAATTTTCTCTGCCTGAGGACTGGGTGTTTGTGTTGTCCTCACCATTTCATCATCATCATCATAATTCGTAATAGTGGCTGGATTGGACTGTGAAAAAATTAGACTGTGTAAAAAGTGGGACTTTAGTTTGTGGGGTGCTGAACTGTGCGGTCATCAGCACCCATACAAACATCATCCTAATCATCAGCAGCATCCTCCGATATAATGTGAGGCATTCTGAATGTAATTCTGTAGTATTGATTGTAGAGATGATGACCTACACAGGGTGCTCTAGACTTGAAATGTTGTTCTGTCTTCTGATACAGTTTGTATTACCTGATGAGGTGAATAGAACACATGTCCAATTGTCTGGGATCTGCTGGAAAATTGGGAAAAATAGCTCCACTCTCACATTCCAAATTGAAACAAGTTAAAAAATAAAATAAAAAAGCTGAAAGGGGTCTCAAAAATGAATATTTTTATATAAAAACTTCATTTTGTACAATCTTAAATGGTATCACTAAAAAACCTCATGGCAATGCATCACACCACTTAACCTGAGTGGCAACTGTTGACACTAGATAGTGTAGCTTGAATTTCCTTTCTGCTGGTGCCATTACATGTATCTAATAAACAACGTTTTGGCATTACATGATCAAAGGTTTTGGTGGTGGCCCTCTGTTTATTTGTTTAGTAATGGCATACTCTAATGAAAAGGCATTTGACAGGCTATGGTACATTGAGAAAGTGACTAGAATCCTGTACAAGCAGAACAGGTTTATGCAAAGAGATACAGACATCACCCCCACGAGCCACTACATGTTGGAGGCACAGATTTGGAGCAGTGTATAGATGCAACTGACGATGATGATGACAAACAAGTCAGATATGGTAAAAGTGCAGACATTCTTGCTGCAATGCATGTTGACCCACAACTTTCTCTGTGAACAATAACTTGGTTTTCTGGGCTGAGAAGTAAAATTACAGAGAATAGTATAGGGTTGTAGTTCATCTCTGTGTCACATCTGTGCCTGTCAGGCAGAAAGGGTTAATGACCTTCAAAACCAACTTCTACATAAAATCACATACTGTTGACTGATGAAGCCGGTTTCAGAACTAATGCTTCAAATGTTAGAAAAAAACCTCACTGGTTATGTCAATAAGACAACCAGCATTTTTGGAAGATAATTACTTGGTATGGCCTCTTCACCGATAGTTACTGAACCATAATTTTGTGATGAACAGCTTATTGGTAACTGTTACTCTGAATTTCTCTATCATGCACTTAGAGTTGTTAAATGGTACATTAGCGATACTGTTCTTAATGTGGTTGCAGCAAGGTAGGTAACCAGTGCATTTATTCTTGGTGTCCAGGCATACCTCAAATCGATTTTTGTTGCTTGATAGATAGGTAGAGGACCAGTGGTTTGGCCACAATTGTAGCTATTTACCTTCCCTTGACTAATTATTTCTTTCTTTATAGAGCTTCCTTTACAGAAGTTTAACTGAGCGGTTGTTAAAGTCAGTCAGGAAATGACTTCAATAATCCATTGTTACTACCTTCTCAAAAAGTTTTTCAAATGCAAAAAGAGAAACAAGTCTATAATTAAGTCATTTGATTTTTCCCATTTTTTTTATTAAGTGGGTATGGCTGCCACATATTTCAGTCTGAGTAATACCCCTTCAAACTGGCAATTTAGAAAGATAACTCAAGGAGGTAGGAGAGGAGAGGGTGCTTAAATTCAATAAGAGATTTTTGTACTTCTGATAGTGTTACCACAGAATAATTATTGCTTTCAATGGCTTAGTAAAATGATTTCTACTGATAGAGTATGCGATACATGTGTAGTAAATTTAATGCACAGTCAGTTTTATTATCATCCCTGTTTTTTGTGTTGCTGCTCGAAAATGTTTTGTGTTTCCGTATGAAAAGATTAATAGAATTTAGTAGTCAATTATTTGAATCTAGAATAACTTGTGTTGTAGGTTTGGTCACCTGGGAATTGAAAGTCAATTTGTGAGGAATTCTATAGTTTTGCTTGTATTGCAGCTATAATTCTCGTTTAGAAGTTTCTATCTGCATTAAAAAAATCTCTCTAGGAACAATACAATTTGATCATTAATATTCTCTGCTGTTTTCTGTTTCTAGTGTTATTTATCCTGATTCCTTGTAAAGGAGAGCTGGATACATACACTATGTGATCAAAAGTATCCGGATACCCCTTAAAACATAGGTTTTTCATATTAGGTGCATTGTGCTGTCACCTACTGCCAGGTACTACCAATATCAGCGACCTCAGTACTCATTAGACATCGTGAGAGAGAAGGATGGGGTGCTCCGCAGAACTCATTGACTTCGAACGTGGTCGGGTGATAGGGTGCCTCTCGTCATATGTCTGTACGTGAGATTTTCACTCTCCTAAACATCCCTAGAACCACTGTTTTCATTGTGATAGTGAAGTGGAAATGTGAAGGGACATATACAACACAAAAATGTACAGGGCGACCTCGTCTGTTGACACAGACCACCAACAGTTGAAGAGGGTTGTAATGCGTAAATTCGCAGACATCTGTCCAGACCATCTCACAGGAATTCCAAACTGCATGATGATTCACTGCAAGTACTATGATAGTTAGGTGGGAGGTGAGAAAACATGGATTTCATGGTAGAGTGGCTGCTGATAAGCTGCACATCATGCTGATAAATGCTAAACTTTGCCTCACTTGGTGTAAGGAACATAAACATTGAGTGATTGAACAGTGGAAAAATGTTAGGAGGAATGACGAATCATGGTACACAATGTGGTAATCCGATGGCAGAGTAAATGCCTGGTGAAAGTCATCTGCTAGTGTGTGTAGTGCCAACAGTAAAATTCGGAGGTGGTGGTGTTATGGTGTGGTCATGGTTTTCATGGAGGGGGGGGGGGGGAGGCTTGCACCTCTTGTTGTTTCACATGGCACTATCACAGCATAAGCCTACATTGATGTTTCAAGGATCTTCTTGCTTACCATGGTTGAAGAGCGATTCGGGGATGGCGATTGCATCTTTCAACATGATTGAGCACGGATTGGTTACATGACAATAACATCCCTGTAATGGACTGGCCTGCACACAGTCCTGACCTGAATTTTATAAAAAAACCTTTGGGGTGTTTTGGGACGGTGACTTTGTGCCAGGCCTCACTGCCTGACATCGATACCTCTCCTCACTGCAGCACTCTGTGAAGACTGGGCTGCCATTTCCCAAGAAAACTTCCTGCACCTGATTTAAGGTATGCCTGCGAGAGTGGAAGCTATTGCCAGGGCTAAGGGTGGGCCAACACCATACTGAATTCCAGCATGACCAAGGGAGGGCACCAGGAACTTGTAAGTCATTTTCAGCCAGATGTCCAGGTACTTTTGATCACATAGTGTAGTTGTGGGAACATTTTTAAACGAGTACTAAATTTCTCATCTGTTGTGTGACCTTGAAAAATTACTGTCTTTTGTCCAGTAAATTCACTTTGAAAAGTGTCAGCATATGTGATAATTTGTAATTGTACTTTCTATTTCTAAATTTGATTGATGTGTTCTTTTATTATTGCCTTTTTGACCATCATGGTCAGACAAACCATTTGTTATGGAAGTCACGTCTATTTCGTGTGTAATGGATTTAGAGACAAGTTATCATTCCCTGTTGTCTTATATGAGAGTGTTCTTTCGTAAAAGTAATATTCATAACAGAAATAAGTAACCTTATGTCCTTTATCAGGACAATTGGCGATGAAATCCAGATTGAAGTTACTGCATACGACTACTTCCTGCTTGTTTTCTGCTTCATCTGGCATCTTATATTGAGAGCCTGTAATGCATCAGAACTACTATCTTTGCTGTTCACAGGTCTAGTACAGACACACAGCACAAAACTGCTATTAATTGAAATGGTCATTTTGGGTCATGGCCGGCTACTTCATCTTACCTTTTGTGTACACAGCCATTCCCCCGTTCTCTAAAAGATGCCTGAAGCTTCTACCAGCCTTAAATGCACTTACCTCATTTCTGTAGCTTCCAAATGATGTTCACTTGTGCATAGTATGCCTCTAGAAGTGCTCATTGATTTTTATATTGCTGTAGTGGTATGAGAAGCTGCTCTGTTTCATGTATCAGCCTGCTCAAGTTTCAGTGAAAAAGTACAAATATATTTTGATTCTCAAACTTCCTGCTACCTAAAGTAAAGTTACTTTTATTTTCCCTCTAACAGGATTGTGACACAGTAGTTTAGTATATCAAAGATATTGCAGTCACAAAGGTTTTTTATTTGTATTTGTCAAGAGAAGTAGAAGTAGTTATTCCTAAATTGGCTCACTGTTTGAGCTATTGCCATGCATTGGGTTGGTAAATTACTTCCAGCATTAATGTGCGGTACACTGACTTCATGTGATTGTTTCAAATTGGGTGTGATGCTGTGAAAATACTCACTGTCTGCACTAAAATTCAGAACTGGAAGAGTGGGCAACGGTTGTATACATAACTTGCAGAATGTGGTCCTCAGTCCTACGTCAAGCCATTAGTTTTTGACACACAGTCAGATTTTGAGAAATCTGTCGTTGTATGTGATAACCTTTTTGTAAGAGACCTCTCATATTCACCGTGAAGACACAACAGGTATGTAGAATTGTGTTAAGAAAATTTTTTGAACAGAATAAGAGTTGTAGGAGCACATATTAATCTATACTAATCATGTGATAGTTGAAGTTTTCCTGACCAATAGAATATTCCACCTTTTAGGTGTGTGTCTGTGACAGCAAAATTTTGTCACCAAGCGAAGTGGCACAGTGGTTAGCACACTGAACTTGTATTCAGGACGGAAAAGGTTCAAACCTCTGTCCAGCCATCCTGATTTAGGTTTTCTGTGATTGCCCTAAATAGTATAAGGCAAATGCTGAGATCCTTCCTCTGAAGGGCACAGCTGACTTTCTTCCCCATCCTTCCCTAATTCAATGGGACTGATGACCTTGCTGTTTGGTTCCCTTCCCCAAACAAAAAAAAAAAAAAAATCTAGTTAAGATATTTTGGCTGTTAACTATACAGCCATCTTTAACGTGAGTCAGTGTGTGAATTAAAATGGCCAGACACAATGATATGCTGTGGACTAAAATGTGGTTGCATCACAGATAAAACATCAGTACACCACAAGTAATAGATAAAACTTATGCACCTAGGAATAAAATGCAGCAAGAGCTAAGTCAGTAAATCCACAGTGCTTACAGATAGATGGTATTTGAGGAATCCAAGGCAGGAAAGACATAGAAAAATAATTCCTTTGAATGCACAGACATTACAGTGATTCCCATGAATTGTTCAGCTAGAAATCAGTCTTCATAGAACAGATTGTCTGCCAACTGTATTTACAAAACCTCTGTTACCAATGAATCCCATTAATATGAGGGTATGGTCAGTTTCTCAACTTTCTCATAATACATGCAATGTCAAGTGGAAATAAAATGTTTAGCCACTGTAGATTTGTTGTGCTCATTTTACTCAACAGTATATCATACTGTCAAGTGGTTTTCACTCAGTCACCAACTTGCCTGGTTGGTGGCTGTACAGTTAATAGTGGAAATATCAGAAGGTGAAACATTACTGTCCTAAATACATACATGAAAGATGATGGAAATATACCAATCTTGACAAATGGTCAAAACATTTGATGTGGAATTGATGTTAATTGGAATTGATGTTAATAAATAAGCAACATATTTGGATTTTAATATTCTTTCAAATCTGCATAAAAATATGGTCATCAATCATACTCTTCATGGTGTGGCTGTATTAAAACTGAAAAATAATTCAGAGCACCTTTCTTCTGAACCCATCAAACTCTTGAAAAAAGGTCAGTGCATTGAACCATAAGGCAGACCCTTCAGACTGAACTACTGTAAGGGTTAAAGTACAAATTCATCTACACCTACATACATACTCCATAAGCCACCATATGGTACATGCCATAGGGTACCCTATACCACTGCTAGTCATTTCCTTTCCTGTTCCACTTGCAGCTAGTGAGGGAAAAATAACTGTCTATATGCCTCCATACAAGCCCTAATTTCTCTTACCTTAAAGATCTTCATGCAGAATGTATGTTGATGGCAGCAGAATTATTCTGCAGTCAACTTCAAATCTCAGTTCTCTAAATATTCTTAAATATTCCTCAAAAAGAACATTCCTGTCCCACCACAGATTCCCATTTGAGTACCGTATTTACCCGAATCTAAGCCGCACTCGAATCTAAGCCGCACCTGAAAAATGACTCAAAACAAAGGAAAAAAAGATTTCCCGAATCTAAGCCGCACCTGAAATTTGAGACTCGAAATTCAAGGGGAGAGAAAAGTTTTAGGCCGCACCTCCAAATCGAAACAAAGTTGGTCCATTGTAATATGAGAGACAATTTAGGTCGAATGAATGACGATACAGCTACAGTAGTTTGGTTCGAGTCGTAAGCTTTATCAGGTAGCCATTGCTATGCGTCAGGTGCTCCGTCCGTATTTATACGGGTACCCTTCCTTTTTCGCGTGCTTCGTCTGGTTTGAATCGATTGCTTATTTTGTTTGATCTGATAAGTGCCGTTTTCTCTGTTATAGGTGTTTACGTCACTCTAAGCTGAAAATGCATCACTGTACTGTGTCATGCATTGTTTGTTGCATTCTGATAGTGCGTGTTTACGGCCTGTTGTCGTTTTTTTTTTTTTTTTTTTTTTTTTTTTTTTTTTGGCGCAAAACTTCTATGGTCATTAGCGCCCAGGCCTGTCGCCGTTCGCGGCATGGCTTGCTTTTGTGCGCGCTACCACCGCTTACAACTAAAAAGAGGCGAATCGTCTCATTAGCGAAGCAATGTCAAGAGACTGCTATTTGTTGTTACTGACACTGTTGCTTTCTTTGAGAATGATCAACAAGAACCAAATAATAGGCTGCATATGATAGAACATGTTCTGAACGAGAGTTAGGCGAAAATTTTTCTCCGTTTGAAAATCTTTGCGGCCGCTTCTTTAGTACATCAAATTTTGCACAGAAATTAGTCATCTTAGATTTAAAAATCTAGTCAGTTGCCGTGGTTCATTTCTGACTGTATCACTATTAGGCTAAGAATAATACGAATATAAACATGACACGATAAGTGTATTCTTCCGCGTTTGCTGTTTTCTCACTCGGTTTCGTAGTTTATTAGGCAGACAGGATTTAAATGAGATAGCAACCAACATGGAAGAACACATGGCAAAATGTTTATATTCGTATTATTCTTATTGTTAATGGTGAAGAGAATACTGCTTGTGATTCACATTTCATCAGGTTACTATTAGCAACCATCTCTTCTCACAGGTAGGAAAAAATTCAGAACGTAGAGTTGGCCATATTGAAAAACATCCCAAACAGTCTTGCCAGTCGGATTTTCGTAGTACATTGAAATTCTAATACATTCGAAGATGAACAATACGGAATTTGCATTTACTTCGTTGGATAATGTATGAAAATGCAGTGGTCGAAACTCGGGGCGGAGAAAAAAGCTCGTCTTCCACCTTTTTTTAAATTTATTTACTGATGCAGAGGTTTTGGCGCCAGTATTTATCTTTGTGCCTACAAAGCATGTCTGTGTAGTGCTACATATATTCGACGGCAGAAGTTAGTTGTGGCGGCACCTACCAGCATTTTTCAGAACTTCCGCTTGCTTTGCACTCGATTCTAAGCCGCAGGCAGTTTTTTGGATTACAAAAACCGTAAAAAAAGTGCGGCTTAGATTCGAGTAAATACGGTACCTGAAGAATCTCCATAATACCTGTGAATTGTTGGAATCTACCAGCAACAAATCTAGCAGCCCACCTCTGAATTGTTCAGATTTCTTCCTTTAATCTGATCTGGTATGGATCCCAAACACTAGAGCAGTACTAAAGAATAAGTTGCGCTAGCATCCTATATGTGATCTCTTTTACAGGTGAACTACAGTTCCCTAAAATTCTTCCAATGAGTCAGTCAACCATTCACCTTCCCTATAATCCTCACATGCACATTCCATTTTGTTGTATCAAGCTGGACACTACTAGTGCTGTATCCAAACATCAAGAGTTTGTTTCCTACTTACCCTCATTAGCTTAAATTTTCATACATTTATAACTAGCTGCATTCATAACACAAAAGCTTGTCTGTCACCGTGTATCCTCCGACATTCACTCAACTTAAACACCTTTCCGTGCACCACATCATTATCAGCAAGTGACCACATATTGTTGGCCATCCTGTCTACCAGATCCTTAATGTTTACAGAAAATAGGAGCAGCACTATCACACTTCCCTAGGGCACTCACGATAATGCCCGTGCCTCTGATTAACAATTGTCATACGACAGCACAATGGGTTCTGTTTTGTAAGTCTGTCGCTCGCATACCTGGGACTCTATTCCATATGTTTGTACCTTCATTAACAAACTACAGTGGGCACAGTGCCAAATGCTTTTTGGAAATCTAGAAATTTGTAATCGGCTTGTTTCCCTTAATCTATAGTTCACAGCATATCGTGTAAGAAAGGGGCAAGCGGAGTTTTTGATGAGTGATAACTTCTAAACTCACACTGACTCATGGCCATGAACTTCTTGGTTTCTAAGAAATTTATTATATTTGACCTGAGAACATGCTAAAATTTCTGCAGCAAACCGATGTTAAGGATAACGGGTTCTAATATTGCAAGTCCATTCTTTTATTATTTTTGTGAAACCAAATTGGAATTCAATCTGGACCTGCCAACTTATTTGTTTTCAATTGTTTCTCTACACGAGGGATGCTTATTAGTTTTCTATGTGTACAGGACTGTGTGCAATGTTCAAAAAATGGTATGTTTGTACAGTTTGGGGTGGAAGCTGTAGACACACTAAGTGATTTAATTAGATTCAGAATTTTCACGCGTTCTTGGCAAGACCTTTTGGTAAGGTATGACAGTTTTAGTGGTTACGTGCTTCACACAAATATTTTCAAACACACAAATTTCTGCCAATGTATGCCTATTGCCATTTGCACATTCACTGGTGAACTGAGTGTGCCTTTGCTTCCTCTCCATTTATAAATTTTGTTGTTAAACTAGCGGTCTTTTCCACCATTAATCTGCTTACTAGGCACCTACTTTTCCAGAACACCATTCAGTCTCTTTAAACGTTGCTCATAATTGCTCTATGTTCGTCTTACTGGAAGTAAATGTCAGTTCGTTGGCTAACCGAGATGCTAACAACCGCTTATCTGCTCTTTCGGACAGAAACACATTCCTAACCTTCTTGACTGATTTGTTAACATCTTTAACCATAGTCACTATATCATCATGACCACTAATGTCTCCATTGATAAGAACCAGCCTGTCTGAAGCTACCAGGTCTAAGATATTCCAATTGCATGTGGGCTACTGGACTAGCAGCTCAAAACATTTGTTGGAAAACATGTTCAAAAGCGCTTCGCAAGACTGGTTTGTACTCCCTGCAATGCATCCATAGACATCCCAGCCTATACTCAGTAGGTTTAAGTTGGCTCCAACCCATATTGCCTGATCTGGATACTTAAATGCTACCGACAGTAACTTTCTCCGAATGACACTAACACTGTCACAGTGGGATCACCTGGCTTGTAAAAATGTCCAACAATTAACTTGATATTGCTTAGATCCGACATACACATCCAAATAACTTCTTTGTCACACCTAAATTCCATCTAAATGGTGACAGTATTTTTGTCGTTCATTAGGGTGTATCTACCATGTGGGATACAGTAGGTGGTGCTTCAGCAGCAGAGCCTTTGAGTGAAAAGAGCAACATCTGAGATGTCCCACATGACATGAGAGATTTTTCAGCACCACTAAACCTCAAGGCAGCAACCTGAAGGCAGCTAATCGTAACCAAAAGTGCATTAAACTGTTCACAAACTGCAGTCAGCTCATCCTGTGTGTGCACATAACATGTCCTAGCCATCCCAGCAAGACTAACTGAAGCAGTAAACTATAAAAGCAGACAGAAACCTAGATATGCAACTTGCTGGCCTGCTGACACATTAGCTCTGTAGATGGCTGTTCAGAAGAAATGAAAACTGTACTATAGACTTCCTGAATTTACACTTCTTTAAAAACTCAAGATGGAACCTTTAAAATATAAAAACATAAATGAAGTTTAGAACAGATACTACTAGGAAAACAAAGGAAAAGCAAAACGCGCGACTTTCACTCTGGAGATGTGTAACAGGTGACAGCAGGGGCCTGACTGAATTTATTACTAAATGACATTGATCAAATCCCAGAAATTGTTAATAATGGGATTGAACCATAATAAAATGAGGCACTTATTAATTTGCCTTTGTGACAAGTTCCTTAATTGAGAATTTTCACAGTGGCAATAGCTTTTAAATTGTTCACCATAGTCAGTTATTTACTAAATACATTTTGCATATTATATCTGTTTCTCACATGTTCCATGATCATTCCTTTTCTTGCAACATCTGAAAGTACAGTCTGATACATGTTCATTTATTCTTTAGAAGCATTTGATTTTTCTATTGTAATCTGGTGTCATGACATATTATAAAGAAGTAAAAAGAGTGCTGGTAAATGTGACATTAGTGCAGTCTTCTCTCTTCTAAAGTGCTAAAGGTGACCTCCTCCCTAGATAAGTAGAACGTTGTTCCACACTGCCATCTCTAGCTGCCATTTTGAAATTATGAAGTGTTTGGCTCAGTATGCTGAAATGGTTGTTGAGTGACAAAACTTACCAGTTATAGCACCTCCTTTATGTAACTTATGTTTATTTGCATTAGTAAATTGTTACTTATCCCTCAAAATCTTATCGGAGAACATTCAATTCAGTTAAATCTGTGTTTCTAAAAGAAAGTTGGTGAGACCTTTATCAGTTAGTTGGTTTGTTTCATGTTCCATGGATCATTTGTACAATTACTCATAATGATGTGAAATGGGTCATTTCACATTCACATTAAACGTTCATACATAAATATGACTACATGCTGAACATTTAAAATTGTCCCCTCCCCTCCCAGCTGTGTGTTTGCCAGTTGCTGCTACCGTATAGTAGATTTGTCTACCATAGCCAACTGTTCATTTCTTTAGTTACTGCATAGCATTGAACTTTGTCTACTTTTGACAAAAAAGTGTATGAAAACATTGTTTTTCTGATTAGATTAGATTAGATTAATACTAGTTCCATGGATCATGAATACGATATTTCGTAATGATGTGGAACAAGTCAAATTTTCCAATACATGACATAATTAAGTTAATTTAACAACATACTTAAGTTAATATAACAACTTTTTCATTTTTTGTGTTTTTTATTTTATTTTTTATTTTTTTAAATATTTTTTTTAATTTATATCTAAAAATTCCTCTATGGAGTAGAAGGAGTTGTCATTCAGAAATTCTTTTAATTTCTTCTTAAATACTTGTTGGTTATCTGTCAGACTTTTGATACTATTTGGTAAGTGACCAAGGACTTTAGTGCCAGTATAATTCACCCCTTTCTGTGCCAAAGTTAGATTTAATCTTGAATAGTGAAGATCATCCTTTCTCCTAGTATTGTAGTTATGCACACTGCTATTACTTTTGAATTGGGTTTGGTTCTTAATAACAAATTTCATAAGAGAGTATATATATTGAGAAGCTACTGTGAATATCCCTAGATCCTTAAGTAAATGTCTGCAGGATGAGCTTGGGTGGACTCCAGCTATTATTCTGATTACACGCTTTTGTGCAATAAATACTTTATTCCTCAGTGATGAATTATCCCAAAATATGATGCCATATGAAAGCAACGAGTGAAAATAGGCATAGTAAGCTAATTTACTAAGATGTTTATCACCAAAATTTGCAATGACCCTTATTGACCCTGAAGTTTGCTCTACATAAATATGAAACTGGCAAGACACAAAAGTAATATAATAAAATTTAAGCAACTAAAAAAACTGATGGCTCTATTAAAGATGTAAACTAAGTGCAATTTTAACTCCTTTCACATTTCTAATGATAAACCACACTTCTTACATGTGCACAAGAAATAATCGATATTTTCATTTGAACAATATTTGAAAGTAAATGTATGGTTCATAAAACTACATATGGTACTAACATGGTTTGCTCTGTCAGATCTATGCTACTAGTATTAATGAATGACAGACATCCTGCCCATGCGTTCCCAAATGTTCATAAGCAGAAACAGGAACTATGGTAATGCATTTGCAACTCCTATGTGCATTAACCATGTAACTCCCCATAAATACTGATTAGCTATTGAAGACCTCAGCTCTACAGAATGAAGTTGCAGTGATGGTCTTAGTCTTTAATCATCAGCTGCATAAAAAGTGCTTAGAGAAACTTTAACACAGCTAATTGCTGTCTACATGCCAGAAGAAGTTGTAGCAGCTTGTAGATGTGTCAGGTAGAACGGACACTACAGCATGAACTACCAGCATTGGCCTACTTGCAATGCCAATAATGAAATGGCTGATGTTTGTCACTAAGATTTGGCCACCATGTTGCACATGCATAGGGCACTTTAATCTTACTGTGCCTCATGGCAACAAAGATATTCTTTGCACTCATAGTTGTACTGCTGGGGTAGAGTGCACTTCAAAGGAAAAGACAGTTGTTTCATGGCATAAGCTCAGTGAAATATGCAAGAACAAAAAATGCAAAATTTCTTGGCCTTGCAGGAGAATAGAAGCATTTTAGGTCAATATGGTTTTAATGTCATTTTTCCACTGATTAGATTTCCAGCTACAAATTTCTTCAGATTTGGAAATACATAAAAGTTAAGAGACAGCGAAGTCTGGTGTGTAGGAGTGATCTTACAGTAATCAGGTCTTAAATGCCCTCACTTTTCCCACTGTAAAAGTCTATCATTGTGAATCTACTTTACACATAAAGAAATAAATTTTTTTCTCAGTATGGTTTCCATCTTTTATGTTATCATAAAATGGGTTGAGAAACTTCCATAGGATTTTCCAGTTATCATTACACTCCTTGCAATGGAATTGATAAGAATAATTCAGTTTGCAACAAAGGAAATACTGGACGTAGTATTTCTGGCTGATAGATTTGACTGCCTACTTAGCCTTTCACAGTGACTAGGAGAGAAAGATGGGATGGAATGGAATGACTCTGAACATGGAATTTGTGCCAATGCTTACTACATTTTATGGTATCTTACCAACCTTCCATGTCTCTGTTACCTCCACTTGTTTTGTCATTTTAAATGAATACATTAAGGACTGATTTGTCTGACTACCTTGTTACACTACTTGCCATTAAAATTGCTACACCACGAAGATGACGTGCTACAGATGTGAAATTTAACTGACGGGAAGAAGATGCTGAGATATGCAAATGATTAGCTTTTCAGAGCATTCACACAAGGTTGGTGCGGTGATGACACCTCCAACGTGCTGACATGAGGAAAGTTTCCAACCAATTTCTCATACACAAACAGCAGTTGACTGGCGTTGCCTGGTGAAAGGTTGTTGTGATGCCTCAGGTAAGGAGGAGAAATGCGTAACATCACGTTTCTGACTTTGATAAAGGTCGGATTGTAGCTTATCGCAATTGAGGTTCATCGTATCGCGACATTGCTGCTCGTGTTGGTCGAGATCCAATGACTGTTAGCAGAATTTGTAATCGGTGGGTTCAGGAGGGTAATACGGAATGCTGTGCTGGATCCCAATGGCCTTGTATCACTAGCAGTCGAGATGACAGGCATCTTACCCGCATGGCTGTAATGGATCGTGCAGCCACCTCTCAATCCCTGAGTCAACAGATGGGGACATTTGCAAGACAACAACCATCTGCACAAACAGTTCAATGATGTTTGCAGCAGCATAGACTATGAACTCGGAGACCATGGCTGTGGTTACCCTTGACGCTGCATCACAGACCGGACCACATGCGATGGTGTATTAAACGACAAACCTGGGTGCACGAATGGCAAAACGTCATTTTTTTTAATTTTATTTTTATTTATTTATTTATTCATTTATTTATTTATTTATTTTTTTTTTTTTTAAGAATCCAAGTTCTGTTTACAGCATCATGATGGTCGCATCCGTGTTTGGTGACATCGCGGTGAACGCACGTTGGAAGCGTGTATTCGTCATCACAATACTGGCGTATCACCCAGCATGGTGGTAGAGGGTGTCATTGGTTACACGTCTTGGTCACCTCTTGTTCGCATTGACGGCACTTTGAACAGTGGATGTTAAATTTCAGATGTGTTACGACCCGTGGCTATAGCCTTCATTCGATCCCTGTGAAACCCTACATTTCAGCAAGATAATGCACGACCGCATGTTGCAGGTACTGTACGGGCCTTTCTGTATACAGAAAATGTTCTACTGCTGCTCTGGCCAGCACATTCTCCAGATATCTCACCAACTGAAAATGAAAATGTCTGGTCAATGGTGGCTTAGCAACTGGCTCGTCACAATACGCCAGTCACTTTTCTTGATGAACTGTGGTATTGTGTTCAAGCTGCATGGGCAGCTGTATCCGTACATGCCATCAGAGCTCTGTTTGACTCAATGCCCAGGCATATCAAGGCCCTTATTACAGCCAGATGTGATTGTTCTGGGTACTGATTTCTCAGGATCTATGCACCCAAATTGCATGAAAATGTAATCACATGTCAGTTCTAGTATAATATATTTGTCCAATGAATACCCATTTATCATCTGCATTTCTTCTTGGTGTAGCAATTTTAATGCCAGTAGTGTACTTTAGAGAAGTGCTGTTGGCTTTACCCTCAAGATAGAGAATGTGGTGACCTTGTAGTTTGGTCCAGTTGACCTTATCAATTCAGTCAAGTCAAAACAATTTCACAGATAAAGTTGATCCAAGTTTTGTTTTATATGGTACACAATAAAAGAAACAAAATTTTCACAACATTTATCACATGTAAAATTGCCTCCTTTTCCTTGTATTAATACCACCAAGATAAGTACCAGGCAAACATCTCATTAATAAAATTCAAAAGTAACATGCGTACAATATTTTATTGAGATTTTTTCCATTATAGGCAACAAAATGAGTTGCATAACATTGGTAAGTGAGCAGCTAGCAGGGATGTAGCAATTTGGGTTAAATAACCTGAAGATCAGTAATTTGCACAGTCAACAGAAGCTAGCTCTGTCTGTCTCTCTGTTGTGTCTCTGCACATCACTGCTATCTGGATCACAGTGTTGCCAATCACTAAATATGTCATTGTAGCATGGTACCATCAAAATTATTAGCTTTCACACTAATACTGAAATATTATTCATTAGTATGAAGTAAAAATTCAGCTTCGCTGTACAGACAAGAAGCACTCCATAAACTTAATTCCTCTTCCCTGACCTTATTTCATACAAAACTGGCCCATAACTTTTTTTATGTGTCATTATGAAAGACTTCACTATGTCTAGAACTCACTCCATATTCCCAGTAGATAATGACTGATGCCACCATTTAGACTGAAATAACTCTTGTTAAAGTGACTTTGTTGTGGTGTACCAACAATGTACTGAAATATTTGTTGCAGAGTACCGTTCATGCGGCTCACCATGATGGCACCAGGGACAATACACAAAAGTTAAAGGTGCAGTCTGACTCTGACCAGGTGCCGCCGCCACCACCACCACCACCACCACCATCACCACCATCACCATCACCATCACCATCACCACCACCAGAGCAGGGCCAGCATCCATTGCCGTCACCATCAGAGCTGGATGCCACACTGCCTCCTCCCATGTCCACACAGCCTGCTCCCACTCAGGCAAGCAGTGTGCCAGGATCTTCAGAGCTGGCTAGCTTACAGCTCAAGGAAGTAAGGCTCACTCACACAAAGTAACCATTGTTTAATTAATATACTGTACAGAATGTGTAACAGTGATCTGGTGGGAAAGAATAGCACATTTATGTTTTAGACCACGTAAAGCTGTGTGTGTGATCTATTTTGTGGAACTGGTGGTGTCATTCTCACTTGGAATTTAAAACAAAAACAGTAAATGGTGCTGACATGGCTATGCCTTTATCCATGTATATTTTCATTTTGTTTTGAAACAATGGTTTATGCACTGACACATTTATACACAAAAAAGATTTAAATGTCCTTCTCAAATTAATGATTCCAGTAATTTGTAAATATTTCAGCAAAACACTTTTTTGTTGGGTCCCACTTCACAAAAGAAGTGAAACATTTTCAAAGGTTTTCTGTTTAGATATCAAGAAATCATTATGAGGATTTTACAACCCATTATTACTAAATTGCCTGTAGATGGTGCTATTTGTGGGTTTGCAAATGCAAGTTCTGGAATGGAAGGTTACTCACAAGGAACGATCACCATCATCCTAAGCCTAATGTGGTTACCCAAGGTGACACTGAAAGTGCAGAGAAAGCAGAGTTACCTCTTGGAAATGGTGGCTTGTGGCTATTTTTATCACTTTCACTAGAATTAGTACACTTCTTGGATTTCTTTAATAAGATATGCCTGAATGTGGCTGTGGATGCCAGGTAAGACAACACAGTTCATGTAACAGCCATAGAGCGCATCCTGTGTCAGACCCTTGTGTAATGGTTTACACAGTGGACTGGCCAAGTTGATGCAGTGATTAAACTCTCTTTTCTACCACAGAAGTTGTGCAATTATGCACCAAGATTGGAGTATAGGGAGTCTAGATTACTGGGCAAATGAGAAGTAGAGACTGGGTACAAGTATTTGTGTTGAATACAGTATTTTTTCTTCGTGGCTGTGTAGTGAGAATAGCCGAGCTATACAATGTTTTATTAGTAGTGCTTGAGGATACTTAACAAGATTAGGCTGAATGCAGTACCCTTTTCCTTTTAACACTATAACCATTGCTTGATACTTCATTGTAGTGTCTTCAGCAATGCTTACAATGTAACAACAGTGACAAAGAAGTCTACAGCCTTTTGAAGATAGTAGTACAGATTATAATGGGTTGAAGATAAAGGGTACCGAGTTAATGAGAATAAGAGAGCTGGGTAAGGAAGAAAAACAAAGAAAAAAAATATATCGACCACAGCGAGAACTAGCAGAACAGAGTTTCTGTATAAGAAAGTTGACTTCACATGAAATACTACTGCATTGTAGTATGATGCTCAAATACATAAAGCATTGCTTAACCAAGTTACACACACGGGCAAAATAAAACTAAAAATGTTAGTGTTAAGTAAAACTACATTGACCAAAGGAAACCAATAACGAATTGTAACTTAATTGTACAGTTCAACTACAACCATGTACTTTCTTATAAGCATTCAGACAGATTTAAATAATACTGCATTACAACTGAGGCAGCTGCTTTGTGTTGCCATTCACAGTGCGAGATGAAAAAGGGATAATGTGTGGCCCTGTTTAATGGCAGCAGGTGGTGTAATCGTTAAAAGCTGGAAACACTGTGCATCTCTACAACAAAGATTTATAAATTTCATTGAAGGGTTCTCTGAGGAAATAATCATCCAAGAGTGCAACCTGCCAGCTCTTTCGGAAAGTGACCCTAACCTAGGATCAGTGTATCAATGAAGCATGTTCTGAAGCCACTGAACCAAATTTAATACTACATTTATATGCAGACATATGAGGCTTCATATTGTTTCTTGTTGTACTTTCCCAATGGGTGCGTTGATTAGCAGCTGTTACCCACAAAGGTTTCTTGAGACACTCTGTTCACTGAATCTCAAGAGATATTATCTAATCCTTCGGGTGATTCTGACTGAAAACTGATGACAAATGGTACTCATGCACTCCTTAAACATGACAGGTGACAAATTGGTGCTAATGTTAGCTTTAGAAACAGTTGTTTTAATGTTATATTCCAAATTCGTGTGTGCGATGTCAACAGAAGATTGTACCCCTGCCCCCCCCCCCCCCCTCCTCCCCCTAGGGGGCTCGCCACTCTTTGGCAGGTTCGTGCTTGGCTACCATTGGGCCCTAGCCTCTGCAGCATTTTTTTTCCCTTCCATGCTGCATGTCTATCCTGTGCTATTCATTTTTCCCGCTCTTGGAAACATGTCTGGGATGTTATTGGGAATGTTCTTCATTGTCTGTCACTGACTAAGAACAGTATCATGTTTGTTTTTCACTCCCTTTTCCTTTCTTTGTTTTCCTTCTCCTCTTGTTCCTCTACTTCGACGTTTCAGTTCCTCTTTTTCATCTTCCTCCATGTGAACTCCTGAAGGTCAGATCACACGTCTGATGCATGACAGGTTACTGGGTAATGCATAATTTTCAGCCCTGGGTTGACAGGTAGGGTTCACACATACCCCCTGTTACAGGCCAGGCCGAGGAAGGGGTGATTGCCTGAGTTGCAACCTACCAAAATTGCCGCTTGGTCTCTGTCAGGTATTTGGGAGGTGTGATCTAAGGTGTGAACAATCGCCTAAGATGGGTGCGCACCCTTGTGAAGGGGGCCCCCCAGTTGGAAGGCACGCATCATCGGAGATGCTGGCAATCATGGGGGATTTCCTCACAATGAGTCAATCATCTTCACAATCAACTTCTATGAAATGAAATGTAAACATAATGAGGCTAATAATTAAGACCCTTCCCACTGCACCACGGTTCCTCGTGGTCTCACGTACTGGAGACTGTCATTCCTTCACCACGGTAAATCCGTTTATCATTCAGAAAAGTGTTGATGCAATTGCCGTCCCTGTGAAATCCTGCTCTCATTTAGGGAATGGCACTTTACTTTTGGAGACAACTTCTGATTCTCAAGCACAACTTCTTGCTGCCTCACTTCTCAATGGCTAGCCTGTTTATGTCAAGGCCCGTAGAACTTTGAAGTCTTTCTGTGGTGTAATTTACAGCAGGCTGCTCGACGATCTAACCGAGGCCAAAATCCAATCTTACCTCTCCGATCAGGGTGTCATTGCTGTCCATCGTATAATGAAAAAGGTAGATTTCTCTTTAGCGACTACCAACACTCTTTTTCTCACTTTTGATAGAGTGGTGCTTCCATCCAAGATCAAAGCAGGCTATGCAATTATCACAGTCTGGCCATACGTTTCAAACCCGATGGGCTGCTACCAGTGACATTTCAACCTCACTAAAACATCTTGTTGACACCCAGCCAAATGTGTTACCTGTGGTAGAAATGCACACGAGGGGTGCTTGTTTGCCTCCTCCTCCCCACTGTATCAACTGCAATGGCAGCCATGCCTCTCAGGATTGTCCTATGTATCTTGATGAGCAGGCTGTCCAGGGGATCCAGGTGAAGGAAAAAGTGCCTTATTCAGTCGTTCGCAAGTTACTGGCTAGTTGCAGACCCTGCGTTCTCCCGTCTGGCACCTGTAGTTTTGTTCTCGTTACCCCTAGCTCCATGAAGGACATGGCCACGCAAACATGCGACCTGCAATTCAGCTCTTAGGTTGTGAAATCGCCCAGTGTCAAGGGAGCATCGCCATCCTCCCCATCCAGCTTTGCAACAAGATGTCAAACTGTCGCCTTAAGGGCCAAAGCCACCAGCTACACAACTGGTAGGCCAGAAAGGACAGAAGGAATACTGCCTTGAAGACTTCCTCTGTCCCTCCAGCTAAACACATGAGTCTTCCTCGAACCAGAAATACTTGAATATGTCCACCAAAGGCAAACAATCTTCTCCTTCACCAACTCAAAGATCCTCTTCGGCGGTGTCACCATGTGATACCTTAGCCTGGTCAGCCTCCGTGTCGTCAGTGCGCACCACCAACCGTTTTTCTGTGTTAGACTGCACAATTTTTAACTGTTTATGGTCCTGCTTGGGTATGCCATCTGAGTTATCAACTGTCTTAAAAAATGACAATTATGTCAATTGAGACTGACATATCATCGTTTTTTAACTGCTCTGTCTTCATGTTCTATAGTTTTGACTTGGGCGCATATGACTCCAGTTGTTTTTTGCGCCCTAAAGCAAAACAAAACCAAACTAAAGATTGTTCATCCTACTGTTCGATATTCAGTGTCAACAATTCAAGGTAATTAACAGTAGTTTAATACAGCCTTGATTAACTTTTTGAATGGTTCATAATTAGATTAAAAAATAAATTAAATAAACTTAAAACTGCTCAGACAAAATGTGTGTCTGATGCTTAGTGCAGTACTATGATGCATCACGTTTCTGCAGTAGTCAGATGGAGCTACTAACTTATCAGAGACGCAATGAAAATGGATGATGAGAATGAACCACAGCATTTAATCATACATGCATCTCTGGAGAAGGAACGGGTAGGATTAGGTTTACAACCCAAAACTACTTTCCTGATGCACTATCCTCTTTCCAGGCACACACTACACATGATGAGACTGTACTGAGCTGGTGTGATGTTTGAGATTTCATTGTGACAAGGTCTGTTACAGACACTGTGTCTCTATTCTCCACAAGCCATGTTATAGGCTGTGGTGTAGGGTATGTCTAAATCTCTCCTCCCCTTCTCTATTTCATTTGCATTTTGTGTGAGAGAGATATTATTATTATTATTATTATTATTATTATTATTATTATTATTATTATGATATGATGATATGATGATATGATGATATGATGATATGATGATATGATGATGATGATGATGTTGTCATTGAACAATTGTGGATTTTTTCACCTATTTATTTGCAATATAAATCATTTATTTACATTTACATTCACATACAAATACTAATCACTGCCCCCAATTGTCAGTCTTCTACAGGTCTTTCTGCATTTCGACATTTGTCTGATGTTGCAATTTTATGATAGACAGTAGTCCCACAGAGCCTCTAGATAATCCATACATATTGTGAATGGTAACAACACTCTTTTGGGAGTATTTTTGAAATTATTTCTATGACTGTCAGTTTAGTTGTTAAGAATTGGTGAAATCGCATTTTGTTCACTCACAGTTAATTACCACTGAATATCTTTACAGGAATTTGGAATCAGATTTGACAAAACAGAGCAAGCAGTTTCATAAGATCTGTGTGTGTGGAATCTAGTCTAAAGAACAAAATCTGTTGTGTGTAAACATGAAATGTTCCATAGTTCTAAAACAGATATCAGCAGTATAGGTCTAAAATTCTGTGCACCTGTAAAGAGAATCTGTCTTGAAAATGGAAATGACCTGCTCTTTCTTTCGAATAACATTGTACCTTCATTACTCCAGTAACCATAAGATAATGTACACGTGAAAGGGGAGCAAGTTATTTTGCATAATATTCTAAAACATCTCACGGTATCTTTTCTCATCCAGATGCCTTTGTAGACAGTCCTGCTCACTTATGACATAAATTAAATGTAAACTTCTTGCAACTGGCGACAGTTTTGGAGCATTAGATGTACTGGTGACATATCAGTACTTGGCATGATAAATGGATAACATCAATGTTTGTTTGATCAAACTAGTAAATATCCTTGTTTACTGCAGATGGCCTGGTCTGACAGTTCTTTCTAATCGTACACTGTAGGCTTTCACAGCTGGTGTTTACTTCAGTTAAAACTTCTGCGCTGTCAAGCCATAGTTGATATATAAAATTATTTCCTAACATTTCATATCTGATGGCTTCAAGAACTCAAGAAAACATCGAATTTATAGGAGTGCATAGAGGACACTACCATTCATCACATCATGCTGATTGCGAAATTATCTGTGGCTGGTGCAATTATTCTCAATTGAGAGTATTCTATCATAATTAATCTGTGCAAAGTTGACACCCATATTTTATCTAAGTTAACACCTTTTCCTTTCATGTTGAAATTATTATGAGGTTTGTAAATCTCTATGGCCTCTCTGTACATGCGTGTATGGATAGATAATACTTCGTGGGATTCTGTGAGCAGTCTGCCTCAAGAAATCTGTTGTTGAAACTGCTAACCAACTCATGTGTTATTAGGGCTGTTACCTTTTAAATAATCTTCTTGCAACCAAAATTTCACAATAGTCTTCATCTATTTACAGATCTTTCACTTTCAACATCTGCTGACACTCACACTCCCACAGCTACTCACAACTCAGTAAATAACTCAGTTACACTTTGACGTAACACCATCCCTTATACAGAATCTTCATAATGCATCAAATTTTCAGTGTTATTGCAGTTAGCATAAAATAATAATTACAGTGGGAAAAAGATGAATACAAATAATTTGTCATATGACCTGAAGGTCAACAGAAATAAAAAAAGGTTTCAAATAACCGTTATGTGAACTGCAAAGCTTTTCTACATTTCATTTTGTAAATTGAATCCCTTAAAGGGTTAATATTAAAATGTAAATTTGTATTAAAAATAAATTACTATAATACTAACTCTAATGACAAATCTGTGTCATTCTATACAAAACATTCTTCCAGATTGTATTGAAGTCTAGTGATATGAAAATTGTTTGCACTGTGAACAATTGGTTACATCATTATGTATAACTATATTGAAGTACTTTCAACTGTAGATTAATTACTGATTCTAATGTTGCTATACAATCTTTAGCGTAAATTAAGACATAAACATAAATACAAACATAAACATCTTCACATAACAAATTATAGGTTATTATAAGGTTTAGTAATCAGATGTACCCTACGATGGATGATGCTCGGTCTGTTACATTACACATTTTACTGTTGATCAGTTTGTCAGTTTTCTATTTGATGATTACTTCACTTGGTATCTGCCATTTTGGTGTTTGTGCAGTCATTAGAATCATCCCTGTTCAAAAATTCTAGAGGACTGAATTCAGTAGTTGAGCCTTCAGTCTGTTACCTTCTGATTGGGTCCCAGTATGATCACTGAGTAAGTGAACAGATAATTTCAACTCACTTTCTGACTTTGTGTAAGGCAAAAATTTCCTGGTTGGCAACATTTTACTTCCATTAAATGCTACTCGCATTGCTCTCCTCAATCTCATTGTGGCTTCACTTACTTTCTGCCCCTCAACTATTCTTTGATTTTGCTTAAATCTGTGGTAAAGCTCTATATGATTGTGTAACCTCTAACACTATTATTTGAATCACAGTGGATCTTCCCATCCACAACAACCTCACAAGACACACGAGAGTCCAGGCATATTGTACATTGCTTCTGGATTTTATCCATTTGTGCTTCCCAACCTCATCCTTCGAGCTGAATATTTGATGCTGACTACTCAGTTACTCTGTAATTTGTTTCCCATTACTTTTGCCAAGATAAATGATTTACCTTAACATTTCTCATAACACCTGTAATCATAGAGTTAAGATAACCTTGTGATTACTGAACCCCTCCTCTTCATTAACTGATTTCAGAAGTTCGGACCGAGCGGGGTAGCGACTCAAATTCTGGAGGTCGATGGTTATTGGAACCTGCATCCAGCCATCCTGATTTAGGTTTTCTGTGATTTCTCTAAATTGTGTCAGTAGATGCCAGAATGGTTCCTTCAGAAGGGCACAGCTGATTTCCTTCTCTGTGCCTTCCTAATCCAAGCTTGTGCTCAATCTTTATTGACCTTGTCGACGGGACATTGTTGGACCTTCTCCCTACCTCAAAAGTTAGTCTGTTAGCTATTGGGATGTCTAAGATGTTTCCCTCCCAAGTCAGTTCTGTCTGCTTGAAATAATAGTCAGACATGACATTCAGAAAAATTTTGCACTCTAGTTTTAATTGAATGACTCTCACATTCTGTAGCTCTCAAATTAACAACTCCCCCTAATGCAGCAGTGTAATCAAGAAACTTGATAGAATGCTTCAAAGTGTGCTTCATGATTATGTCATGACATATCCTGAAGTAAGTGGTCTATAAAAACATCTGATTACCTCATTTGACCTAAATTTATGGTTTAGCTTCACTCAAATTATTTCACATTTGGAATATGTAGCAGGCGGGCAGCCTTAATATAACCTAAATACCCCCAAAGAGATTGTCTAACCAGAACATCCAGGAAAGGCAGACAACCATCTTTCCCTATTTCCATAGTGAACCAGATGTTCTTTTGAATGGAGTTAGGATGAAATAAAACTCCATTCATTTATCTTCTCTATGAGACCACACCATGAAAGCATCATCCATATACCTCCAAAATACATTGCTTTAAGGGGTGCTGATTCAAGCGACCAATTCATGGTCTTCCATATAAAAAAGAAAAAAAAATGTCTGACCAGGGGAGACAGACTAACCATGGTGACACAATCTGCTCAAAATATTCTACATTGAACATATAGTAGGTTGATGAAAAGGCATGCTGAAATAAAGCTGTGATGTTTACCTGAAAATTATCACCAATTCATGCCAAATAATCTGCGAGAGGAATCTGGTAAACTACATAAACGGTAAATAAAAGGTCAAAACTGCTTAAATGGAGAACACTCAATCAGCTGTTAAAATCAGTTATATACATGACATGAGCTTTTACTCACCAACGGCCCCAGCAAGAAATCAGTATGTTTGGTATTCCTGCATACAATTTAGCCAATGTTGCTCACTGTTGTTCATAAAGATAGATCATCTTACTGAATGTTGGGAAGGCTGTACAGTCTTGGTGATATGAAACCATGTGTTTTAACATCTTAATGGTCTCTTGAGATAATAAGAAAGAATTTAGGACAGCAGAAGTTTTCTGTGGCACATATGCTGTTGGGCCATAATAAGTCTTTCTATAGGTAGAATTACTTAGACCATACATCTTATCAGCACACAAATTGAGAGGTAACTGTGCTGCTGCATTACCTTTGTTGTCAGGATCCTCTGAGATGTCAGTGCAAAACATTTTCTCGGGATAATTCATGCATTGAGGAGGATATTTCAAAAGTGTGTGGCAAGTTTCCCTTCTTGTTTCTTCTGTAGCATCCAAAGGAAGACGCCATACAGCTTCTTCAACACCACTCACAATACTGATTAAATATGATGCCCTGTGTAGATAGAAAATGGAGTTCTTTGTCTAATACTGACAGACGTGAAATGTAAATGTGCAGTTAAAAGTGTGTCTAAGCCTCATCAGTGCAGTAACATCCAGAATTCACCAATGAGTTTGATAAAATATCTCTTTAAACATACAATAGCAGTATATTCAGTAGGCAAATAGTAAAGAAAAACTCAGGAAAAGTCAATTACAATAATGATTACATGATCTATTAATACAGACTTGGGACTGATTTCTGTTGGCAATAATTCATCGTCATTTTTAGCAAGCACAGAAACATTATGATAGCTCCTTAATGGAGGGTATCCATATACTGTGATTAATGACAATATATTTTGTCCATTGTCCCACATCATCAGAACAGCCCTTGTGGAGTACTAATAGATGAAGGCTTAGTGCCAGTTTGACGTAGATCAGTTGGTAAGAAGGCAACCAGCAAAATGGTTAGTCTGGATATGGTTACACTGTTCTGGTCTGTCACAAAGGCTCTTAACATTGTGAATATTGCACATACTGAAATCATGGAAATAATTGTTTTGGTTCATCACATTAGTAAATAGGTATTTATTGTCTGTAGTAGTGGTTGTTAGTTATTACTATTAATATGCTGTCTGACAAGGGATAGTGAACTACCCTGAAGGAGAAGAGGAAATGAAATGAAACTTTGCGGGTTGAGAGGGATGATGATTTTTATTTTTGTAATTTCAATATTGAGTAGAATTTACAAAGAACTTGACAGTATGAGCCCACCCCTTCTGGTGTGGATGCATGCACTGACTTTGTTGGGAAGCATGTTGTCAAGCTGTTGCATCCACTCCTGAGACAAATTCTCCCACAACTGCTGTGGCTGGTCATTGATATCATGGATACTGGCATTGGGATGGACTTGACATCAGAGCTGGTCCCACAAATATTCAGTCAGGTATAGATCTGGGGATCTTGCTTGCCACAGGAATTCAATTGAATGAGAGGTAACACATGAGGCAGGCAGGATGCCCATGCCCTGAAGTCGTGCACAGTGGCCCTCACACTAAGATGCCAGAAGTACCACCACTGTCCCTCTGGGACCTCCTCCCCCCCTCTCCCCACAGTCAGCACCTACTCACTGACAGTCATCTGGGATAGTGCAGAATTGCTGAACACAGATGCTATTTACTAGCAGTCCTGGCTTCCTGGTCATGGCACCACTCCAGACACAGCTGTTGGTCTTAACAAATACCTGTGCTTGGGGTGGGAATTCCCTAGGCCAGCTGCTGCTAGTTTCCAACTAGTGGTGTAAGGTGACACAGAATGTTTCAGGGTGTCCATTACTCCCTCTTGGATGGAAGGTGTAGATGTAAAGGGTTTATGATGATCTTGGCGCACAAAATGGTGATCCTCTCTTATAGTACTCAGTACGTCAACTGGAAGTTTGACAGGAAGTGTGCCTGTGCTAACATTTCCATGCCCTCCAACATTGAGCCACTGTCATATCTGAATGCCCCATAAATATGGTTATTGTGCAGTTTACTAGCCAACCAAATGGAGAGCCAGAATGAGACACTTTTCAAACTCCATCAGGAACCAATAATGTGGTCTTGCATGAGTATGCGACATCTGTGTTCTTCACAGTGATCACTCAACATTTTGAACTCTCTCTGCCCCTTACATAACCTGCCAGGCCTGGTAACACTAAACTCGAACAACACTAATGCACACTAGTGGTCATTATACTTGCTACAGAGAATGAACTATCATAATTGAAATACCTGCTGATAGTGTGCCCATATACAAAGTTAAACAGACATGTGATGAAGTCTTGTGAGTGCTTCACATCTTTTCAGGTAGTGTACAAATAACTTTCCAGATTGGAAAAAAATTTGAATTAAAGAATTTTAGTTTTGAGGGGGGAGAGATCATATGCGAGTAGTATCAACCGTTCAAGCAATAATATATATTGTCATAACCAGCGATTATTGTAATAATACACAAATGTGATTAATGTGTGCGAGAGGAGGAGTTGCCATATATGTTAAAATCAGTCATAGTGTGAAAAATTTGGAAACTAAAAAATTTTGTGTAGAGCAACACACAGATGCATGTGCATGCGAGCTTAAACTAAATAAAAGCACTTTTATAATTGTTGCCTTGTATAGGTCCCCATTGGGAAATTTTCAACTATTTTTGAAAAATTTGGATTCTTTGTTATGCTACCTGTCAGACAAAGGAAAGGAAATTATTGTTTGTGGGGATTTCAATGCAGATTTTCTGGAAGAGTCAGATAGAAAGCTTGACCTTGAAGTATTACTTGGTTCTTTTAATTTGACATCAGTTATTGATTTTCCTACTTGGGTGGTACAGGAAAGCAGCACAGTGATAGATAACATTTTCATAGACCAAGATAAATTTAATAAAAAAAAACTTGTCCTGTTAAGAATGGTCTGTCTTATCTTGATGCACAGTTAAAGTATATGAATAGCTCCGTACAGTAATGCAAAACAGTCCTCCAAAATAGTGCGTTCCATTAATATTTCAACACTTCAAAATTTTAGGGAAAGCTTGCAACAGTTATATTGGGTAAGGTGTACAGAAAACATGATGCTAATTTAAAATGTAACATATTTCATGATACCTTTGTGAGCGTATTTGAAAACTGTTTCCCTTAGAAAACAGTGAAATATAATTGTAAGAAACCATGTAAAAAGCCATGGCTTACTAAGGGGATAAAAATATCTAGTAAACAGAAAAGGGAAATGTATCTTATAGCTAGAAGAAGTAATGATGCCAAAACAGTGAAACATTTTTAAAAACTACTGCACTGTATTAAGAAACGTTATTAAAAAGTCCAGAAGTATGTGCATTATATCTGAGATTAGCACATCTGATAATTGTGAAAAGGGAAACAGGGCAACCAAGAGCACAGGAAGATTGTTCTTCTGTCAAACACAATGAAAAGTTTGTTAGCAAGAAGTCAGAAGTAGAAAACATTTTTAATAAACATTTTTTAAGTTTTGCAGAGAAAATAAGTTCCAGCAATTCTTTAGAAAATGCAAGGCAGTATATGGAAGAGGCAGTACCTACACAATTTAGTAAAATTGAAATTCAACCCACCTCTCCTACTGAAATTAGGAAAATAATAAATTCACTCAAAAGTAAAAGCTCACATGGAATTGATGGCATTCCCAACAAATAAGTAGGATTCTCAGCTACGTATGTAGTAGCTCACTGAAATGGGCAATTTTTCCAGATAGACTGAAATATGCTATTGTTAAACCATTGCATAAAAAAGGGGATGTATCTGATGCTAACAACTACTGCCCAATCTCACTTCTGACACCTTTATCCAAAATTCTTGAAAAAGTAATTTTGTTTTCAGAAAGGTATTTTCAACAGAAAATGCTATATATACTTTCACTGATCAAATATTAAATGCAGTGAATAACTGAACATCACCCATTGGGATATTTTGTGATATCTCAAAGGCTTTTGATTGTGTGAATCATGAAATTCTTCTAGTTAAGCTTAAGTATTGTGGTATGAGTGGGACAGTGCACAAATGGTTTAATTCATACTTAACTGGAAGTATGCAGAAGGTTGAAATTAACAGTACAGATAGTCTACAAAAACCAGCAGAGTCCTGTAACTGGGGAGGTATCAAGATTGGTGTCCCACAGGATTCAGCCTTGGGTCCCTTATTGTTCTTAATATATTATTAATGACTTGCAACTCTGTATTCTTGAAGATGCAAAGTTAGTTCCTTTTTCTGATGATACAAGTATAGTAATCACACCCAAGAAGCAAGAATCAGCTGAGGAAATTGCAAATAATGTCTTTCAGAAAATTATTAAGTGGTTCTCTGCAAGTGGGCTCTCACTAAATTTTGAGGAAACACAGTTTATACAATTCTGTACAGTAAATGGCATAACACTATTGATAAATATAGACCATGAACGGAAGTCTGTTGCTAAGGTAGAATACTCAAAATTTCTGGGTGTGTGCATTGATGAGATATTGAATTGAAAGAAACACATCGGTGATCTGCTGAAACGGTTAGGTTCAGCTACTTATGGTATTAGGGTTATTGCAAATTTTGGTGATAAACATATGAGTCAATTAGCCTATTATGCCTATTTTCATTCACTGCTTTCATATGGCATCATATTTTGGGGCAATTGGTCATTAAGAGAGAAAGTATTCATTGCGCAAAAGCATGTAATCAGAATAATAGCTGGAGCCCACCCAAGATCACCTTGCAGACATTTATTTAAGGAACTCAGGACATTCACAGTACCTTCGCAATACATATATTCACTTATGAAATTTGTCATTAATAACTCATCCCAATTCAAAAATAACAGTGAAGTGCGTAGCTAGAAGAAAGGATGATATCCACTGTTCTGGATTAAATCTCACTTTGGCACAGAAAGGGGTGAATCATGCTGCCACAAAAATCATTGGTCATTTGCCAAATAGTATTAAAAGTCTGACAGATAGCCAACCAACATTTAAAAGCAAATCAAAAGAATTTCTGAATGACAACTCCTTCAACTCAATAGATGAATTCTTAGATATGAAGTAGTAACTGAAAAAATTAATTAATTAATTAATTAAATTAATTAAATTGTGTAAAGAAAGCTTATATTAAAGTGACATGTTCCACATCATTACCAAATGTCATGTTCATGATCTATGGAACAAGGATTAATGTATGTATGTATGTATGTATGTATGTAGATGCCAGAACAAGATGAAAGCAAGCTCAAGAATTCAGGTGCGACTATGAGCCCTACAAATTGGGAAACTAAAAATTGGGCTGATATTGTGAAGAATGATATGCAGGAAGAAATCCCAAGGATACCTGTGGGTCGTGGAGCATTGAAGAAAGTATTCAGTGTATTAAAGGGAGTAGGAGTTGCAGATCAAACGGAAGAAAGAAAACAAGGTGTGAGGACTGAACAGGGCCATCTCTCTGATGACAGGCTAAAGCATGCAGACATGCAGCAACATTTAAAGCCAAAACAAACTATTTTTCTCAGAGGAGAGAAAAGGGGCAATACAGATATACTTCTGGTGAGTATTGTCATAATATTAAAAATCTGCATAAATTAAAAGCATTTGCTGTAGTTTAGTTGTAATTGCTGTGGAACATAAATGTCATTGAATAATTAAATACTTAAGTGTTTGGAGGTTCTGTATTCAAACAATGTGTGGGGTTAAACTTATGATACTTACTGAGAATTTTTTTGCAAATAATTGTATGAAGTTGCTTTGGTTTAAGTTTGGAATTAACCTATGGTGCACCAGGGGTCTAGATGCTAGTAAAATTAGTTTAGAATAATATTATATAGGAAAGAACTTCATAATGTTTTGCAAAATTATATTTGTTTTTTCACAAAGCTTCCTTTGGTTTGTTAGGCCATCTTCAGGTGACAATTGAATGTCACAACACAGATAAAAATCAGGTGAATGCATGGCTTTGTTATTTCAGACATGTCTGAAATGGCACCCTGCACAATCTGCAGGTGTCATACATATTATTTAAATTTAAGGTAGAAGGAGGGGAAAAGGAAGGAACTAATGACATCAGCTGCATTGGGAGATCATGCAGAATTAGCAGCAATGAAGTGAAAATCCGTGTCCGACTGGGATTCAAACCCAGCATCTCCTACTTACTAGGCAGTTGTGTTAACCACTCTGCCATCCAGACAAAGTGTTTACCACAACTGCATGGACCATCTTGACATGCCTCCCGGCCAACCCACGTTCTCACCTACTGCCACCTACCTGCAGTCCCCTTCTATGTCCTCCATGCGTGCTACTTTCAGATTCCCACTGGAGGTCAAACGTGACTGAGCTTCTGCACGAAGGGTGGTGGAGTCACTGTCCATTGAGAAAATCAAATATATTAGTGCATGATATCAGTTCTCTTTGACATGTGTAAGAGAAAATACAAAGCTACGGCAATTAGAACACTCAAATACATTCTGCAATCTTTAAAATCTGGAATTGTACCCATTGTCAACTTACAGTGAAAAAGAAGTGATATTCCTGATTATTAATGTATTGTCATTAAAATAATAAGCTATTGGAACTGCAATATTGGCTACAAAACATTAACTGCAATCTTGTTCTAGTTAATGTACACTGCTCATCCCTTAATTAAATACAAAGGCCATGAACTGGAAATAGTCCACTTCAAAACAAATGTAAAATATATTCATGTATGTGCCTTTGTTAACAAAATGTTGCCACTATGTTATGAAATTTGAATTATCTTTATATAAAACATCATTACTGCTCCAGTACGTTAGAGTTGTTAATACCCTCTGAAGAAAATGATTAAATGCTCATTAACCCTATGATTCTGTCAGTCATTGGGAATGGGCCACTCCTGAGCAATTTTGTAAGCTCTTAGTTTGCATCAGTTACTTGTGATCGACATGAAAATTTTCTTACTGTGCCATATCTGACAGACGTGGGTAACACTGTCACCTTTACAGAGAAGTGTATAGCTGAGTAAGGTTGGTGCCAAGTGCAATTTTATGCTGTGCAGGTAGGTGGTGGTCTCTTCTGAAGTTTTCAACAAAGTGGTGTCGGCTACTAACATGCAACAGAAGAAGAAATTGCCATAAATACCACAACACAAAATCTGCCATGTGTACTTTGCAAATAACATGTTAATTAGTAAAATACTTCCATATGAAAGACTTGTCTATCACTGAAGCAAAATTGTTCTTTCCAAAGCAGCCCAAACAAACAAGCTGATTTTTCACAGTTTTGACAGAAGATACTCGCTTTACATTTTCATTTACTTACTTTTCGCATCATATCTTTCCCTCAGTTTTTTTTCCCAGATTGCTGTAGTCAACATGAGCATTTCTGTTAATTATTGTGGTTCTGATCCTCTGTACTTAGAAAAAAAAAAAAACACACACACACACACACACACACACACCACACACACACACACACTACAGCAAGTAGATTTCATCTAATTATCTGGTGTTGCTTAAAGGAAGCAATTGTGCAGTCCTTTCTTCTCAGAACCAAGGTATTTTTAGTTGTTTATTTCAGGCTGCCCTGTACACCGAGAGAGCATTGACAATGCATATTCTGAAGAGGTACTGTTCCAAACTTCCTGTAATATTTCTCACCCTTTCCCCAGACCTGTTGCATATGACTCAAATTGATCTGAAAAGTCAATACCACTTCTACTTAATGTTGTAGTTACAAATGGCAAGTGGCTTTAATTTCTTCATTCTAGTTTTCTTTCATTCAGGTGGTTGACAGAGATCTGCATTGTTTGATATTGTTGGTGCATGTTTTGATGAAAGGACTCTCACATTAAAAGTAATTCTCCTTAGTGTTACCATAATGTCATTTTTTATCTTTTTTTGCTATGAAATTACTATTATCTAATTTCTTTACTGTGACTCTTATGCTTTGTTCACACACTTCTGACAGCATGCAACTTTTGCTGTTGGTAACTTGTCTAGAAGGTGTCTATGAACAGTGTGGTCCCTCATTTAGAAATCTTTTTGACCATTTCCTGTGTCTCAGCTTTACCATGGCACATTTCACTATTCCACATCTGCTCTTTTGCAGAAAGACTGTAACTCCTTTGATGACAATAGTGTCTGATAATGGCCTTGTAAGCCAGAAACTGGCCAACTAAATTAAGTTGGTCTATAGAACATACGTAATTGTGTGCTTCACATTTATCAAAAAATTGAAACTTTTTAGTTCATATTTGTGAGCTTTATTTGGAATGTATTGATTGAGTACCAGTGTACATCTCAGAGGCAAGTGTTTAACTGATGATAGTTTTCTCCTTAGTGTGGCTGAGCAATGACGGCCATCAAATTGTGGTACTAAGTCATGGTTGCACGATACATTCTGTTACTTACATTTAGTGTCCTAAAGTAAAAAAAAGTGTGAGATACATACACACGTTCTCCTTTTAACAGTACCAAAAGATTTCAAACTGAAAATCAAATAGTTCTCTTTTATGTTACCTTCATAACATTGTCTAACAGGGGAAGACTGATTAGAGTGATAAAACTGACTTAGCTGTTACAGCAAAAATAAAAACTGCAGTGCAGTGTGCGATTTTTAGGGGGGGATGGGGGGAATTTGCCCCCCTCTGCATCATACCATCCCCTCCTCTGGCTTTAGTTTATGCATCCCAACCTGGGATGTTTATTTCCCACGCACTGGAGTAAAACTTTACATATAATTTAAATTTGTGGAGCCAAACACTGAAAGTTTTTAGTAAGTCTTACTATTAATACTATAATAAGTTTCAGTTTTCTAACATCAGAATAAGTACAGCTTTTCACAAATGTGCCTCTACTGTTTGAATTCCTCTCGTATACCTGTATGTAGATGATTTTGTAAATAAGCTTTACCTATAATGTACTTTTAAAGATACAACAAGGGATGGCTTTTCTGATAGTGCATACGCGTGAATAGTGAGTTTCGGCATTAACATCTATTTATAAATAGCTGTTTAACCATGCATAACACCACGGCCCAAGCTAGTAACATATATAATTCTACTAACCCCCTAAAACATTCCCTCCCCCCCCCCCCCCCCCCCCCCCACTGGTAAAAGCAGAAATCGCACCCTGCTGCAGTGTGATAATATTGCACGACAACAATGTAGACAAAAGTTTTAAGGAAGAACTGGGAGCTATTAGTTAAATATGCTGAGTTGATTACATTTCTACAATGTAAATGTTAAGTGCACCAAGCCAACAGTGTACTCCTGATAACATATTGTGCAACTATAAATTAAATGGATGGCATTCAAATACTATTAAACAAGGTATTGCAGATCATTGTAACCTGTAGCTTAGGCTACTTATAATTAATAAAATAAATAGCTGTTTCACTAAACATTGAAGACTAATCATCCTATTCTCAACTATTAATGATCACCATTTCAATAAACAGAAAGCCAGATTAGATTTAATAAAGTGGTATAAACAACTCCCTCAGGTTACAGAAGTTAATGAGTCAACAACTACATTCCCACAGGTGCTAATGGAAGTCTCTGATGAAATTTGTCATACATTTTATGAGATACATGTAAAGCAGAAACATCCTACTAAATCTAAAATGCAATTAAATAAGTACCTGACACAATTAAATAATAAGAGGATCTTGTGTTGAGATACATCACACAACAGTAGAACTTGCAAGGAAATTTGCATAATAATAAAAAGGCTAAAAAGACAGAAATCAAGGGAAAAAGAATGAAAATCAAATAATGAATGCAGCTCTTGATGCAGCAAGCAGATGTAGACACCTCAGGAGGTAATCAAAATTAAGGTAAGATCTGTCAAAAACAAAGGGTGTGCGAGGACTGTACCATTCCAATTCTTCTGGCCACAATAAACACGCATTCAGTCAACCCTTCCTCAGACATCAAATGGCAACTTACAGGAAGTTGAGAGCTCTAGGCAAGAATGAAAATGATAGAATTATCGGGACTAGTGTAGCTTGTAAACAAGTCAGTGAATCTGTACTCAAGCAGAATAACTTGGGAGCTGAAGGTTACAATGGTCTCTTGAAGTTTTTAACAAAACAAAACTTAATGTCATGAATGTAACACTTCAGAAACAAGTAAGATAAAGGTGTCTACACAAAATGCTTGAGAAATCTCTAATGAAATCTGTTCACATGAAAGTAAATTAATCACCACCAGACAATTATGATACTATTTCACATATCCCAATAACATTAAAAGAAAATAGTTCATGGTTATACAGGGCTATTACAAATGATTGAAGCGATTTCATAAATTCACTGTAGCTCCATTCATTGACATATGGTCACGACACACTACAGATACATAGAAAAACTCATAAAGTTTTGTTCGGCTGGAGCCGCACTTCAGGTTTCTGCCGCCAGAGCGCTAGTGTGTGCAGTGAGACAAAATGGTGACAGGAGCCGAGAAAGCGTATGTCGTGCTTGAAATGCACTCACATCAGTCAGTCATAACAGTGCGACGACACTTCAGGACGAAGTTCAACAAAGATCCACCAACTGCTAACTCCATTTGGCGATTGTATGCGCAGTTTAAAGCTTCTGGATGCTTCTGTAAGGGGAAATAGAGTCGTCCTGCAGTGAGCGAAGAAACGGTTGAATGCGTGTGGGCAAGTTTCACGTGTAGCCCGCGGAAGTCAACGAATAAAGCAAGCAGGGAGCTAAACGTACCACAGCCGAAGGTTTGGAAAATCTTACGGAAAAGGCTAAAGCAGAAGCCTTACCGTTTACAATTGCTACAAGCCCTGACACCCGAAGGCAAAGTCAAATGCTTTGAATTCACGGAAGAGGATGCGTTCAGTGCAAAACTTGTTTTCAGTGATGAAGCAACATTTTTTCTTAATGGTGAAGTGAACAGACACAATGTGCGAATCTGGGTGGTAGAGAATCCTCATGCATTCGTGCAGCAAATTCACAATTCACCAAAAGTTAACGTGTTTTGTGCAATCTCACAGTTTAAAGTTTACGGCCCCTTTTTCTTCTGCAAAAAAAAAAAAAAAAAAAAAAAAAAAAAAAAACGTTACAGGACACGTGTATCTGGACATGCTGGAAAATTGGCTCATGCCACAACTGGAGACTGACAGCGCTGACTTCATATTTCAACAGGATGGTGCTCCACCGCACTTCCATCATGATGTTCGGCATTTCTTAAACAGGAGATTGGAAAACCGATGTATCGGTCATGGTGGAGATAATGATCAGCAATTCATGTCATGGCCTCCATGATCTCCCGACTTAACCCCATGCAATTTATTTCTGTGGGGTTATGTGAAAGATTCAGTGTTTAAACCTCCTCTACCAAGAAACGTGCCAGAACTGCGAGCTCGCATCAACGATGCTTTCGAACTCATCGATGGGGACATGCTGTGCAGTGTGTGGGAGGAACTTGATTATCGGCTTGATGTCTGCTGAATCACTAAAGGGGCACATATCGAACTTTTGTGAATGCCTAAAAAATTTTTTTGAGTTTTTGTATGTATATGCAAAGCATTGTGAAAATATCTCAAATAATAAAGTTATTGTAGAGCTGTGAAATCGCTTCAATCATTTGTAATAACCCTGTACTTCTAGCCACTCTGTCAAAACAATGTGAAGCACTGTACCAAAAGTTTGAAACTGCTTTTGGAAAAAGACAGTTGAACAGTATTGAACTTGAGTAAAGCCTTCAATACAGTCTCCCATTCTGTACTAATGAACAACCTGTGCTATTAAGGAATAAGAGAGAATACTCTTGGCTTACTACTAGGAAGCAGCTAATGTGTGAGGAAAACAGGATATGTTTATTTTGCCTTCTTCCTTTGTTAATATGAAACAAGTAACAGATAATAACTCTTTGATGAGCTCAAATTCTGATCTCAAAGTAAAATTACAAATGTACAAGGAAAAACATGTTAAAACTGTTTAGTGTAATGGGCCTGAAAATTCTGTTGGGGCAACATTTACTAAAATTCATTTGGAGGTGAATAATGATTCAAAAGAGATAAGCAGATACAAAACTAAATTACCTAAGAGTTGACAAGACAAGTGTAGAATATGGTGTTCTAGTGGAAACTGTGGTTTGTCTCCCTATTTTTGAAGAGAAATAGTGTAGTAGCCACCAGAAAGATCGCGGGAGGCGCACATTGGCACGGCGCGTCACAGACGGTAGTTGCCGCCAGTAGAGTCCCGTCCACCAGAGGGCACGCGAGAATTCGGACGCGACCTCTGCCGGCGTAACAACAAGAACAACAACAACAACTCCGGCAGGACAGGCCGTGCGCAGTCAGTCAACATCGGGCATGCCTAGGACGCAGTCCCGGTCTACGCTAAGTGAAGTGCGACGTAACGTGAACAGTGTTACTACAAATAGAACTCTAAAATTTCGGTTGCCTGTGGGTATGGAACTGCAGATGCCAGATGATAGAATTCACAAAGATTTTCCTTACTGCAATTAGAATTCATTTTGAGAGAATTACTAAAAATGTTCAGATTTCATGTTTTTAATTTAAACAAATTGAGATATAAATGGCAACAAAGAATGCCAAAACTGGTCAGGTATATGAAAAAAGCATTTTAGCAATTTGGCAGCTGAAAATTTATTCAGTGTTCATGTAAAAGAAAGGTGCTTATTATGGGAGAATCCACTGATGTAAGAACTTCTGACTAAAGTGCTCACCTCTGTTGGAAAGTACAACAACTTAGTTCTTACAGCTCCTGAGGTGTACAGCAGTGACAAAAAGACCATTACAGAGATCTAGATTGTTGACAATCCTTTATTTTAAAATCATTGAAGTTAAAGATTTCTGAGTGTACGTGCTAATAGGTCTTTAATGTCTGAAATTGAGTAACTGTTGCAACAATATTGATATAATTATATTCTTCACAAAGTACTTTCTCATTTGCTATAATGAATTGTCATTTAAACCAAACAGCATAACTTTAAGGCTAGGTTTCTAATGCTGATGGATGATCAGTAATATGTGATAACGTAGGTATTTCAATATATGGCAGCATCACGTATGACACACTATATCATATCAGGATAACTTCAGCTTGCCACAGTAGTAGCTGGATTCAGACTCATATTTTTACTAAGTGGCTTGACAATTTTGTAAGCTTTGTGAAGCCATCTGATGGCGATCTTGTTGTGCTAAGATTTAAGGGGTACTGTGTAACATTTGTGTTATAGACAAAGCAAGGAAAAAACTCTGCTATTTCCTTTGTACATCTCTGCATTCCCTGCATAAAATGTAGCCTCTACTGTGGAATAACAGGACCATTTAAAATGCATTGTCCTCAAGAAATAAAAAGCGTCAACCTCATTTTTGACTATGAGGTTATCTGGAGCTGCTTACTTGAAAGCAGTAACAGTGGAAAATGCTATAAACAACCTCCTGAAATTGGAACTCTTCCAATGTAACACACATGTAGTTGGAGACAATACCTTTGCAGTACATCAGTTTGACATCCAAGATGCAAAAAATGGATTAAATGAGTCCAATTGGAATCCAGCCAGCTCCTAAAATCAGCAAGCCACACAAAGAGCCACCAGCTCTAGTAAAATCAATACTTTCTGAATCTGTTAAATTGATTGACAGTGGTCTTATAATGGTACAAATGTTCATATAATACATGTGTAATGCCCAGAAACAAAAAGTTAATAGGTGGGTATCTTGTGAAAAATTCAGAATTGCACACTATTTCTAAATAGTGTGCAATCCATTACAAAAGTGAAACACTAAAACATAATAAACACACAGTTATTTGAAACGTGTAATATAAAGTGTGGTAATGTGAGAAGAGAGAAATTTTCACGTCAGGGGTAACATTAACGAGAAGTCCACCCACCATTGGTGACAATTCTGTGCCTCATCTTGTGAGGCATGGAGGCATTCAGCTTCTGGAAATGTTTCAGTGTCTGCAACACTTCCATGTATCCAGAATTAGTTCCCATGGTTGATGTGTGCATGGAACCAGTGTCAGCCAGAGTAAATTCATGTGATGATTAATTTTTGGCCCACAAAGTTTTGGTTTGATTCACATTAGGTACTTGAACAGGCCAGTCAATCAGATCAACATTAGCATGTTGCAAAAACCATGGCTCAGTGATTTGACTCATGCGAACCAGTGAGTAGTTCTGCTTGAACTGGATCACTACAAGAAGTTTATGTACCAAGCAGTTCACATAACAGAATTCATACAGCAGTTGGAAGCTTCATCTTATGGTGTGCAATGTCTTCAGGCAGTGTCAGCACACTACCAGTGACATGTTAGCTGTGAACTGATGCTAGTGGCTCACCAGTAGCCACAGACAGTTAATAGCCACTGACAAGTTATCAGGCATGAGGCACCCTCAGGTAAAGTTGTTGAAATGTGGCATCCTGGAGTTGACTGAAGTCAGCCAGCAGTAGACCTCCAACTGTAAGGCAGCAGTTCAGCTCCTGGGAGCATCAGGAGTACATGCAGCCCATAAACCTATGGCTGGTGGAGGCAGTGTCTGTTATTAGTTTTGGCTAGATGACTCTCATCAGTTCAGCAATTGGCATGGAGTAATTCTCAATATAGACTGAGGCCTAAAACAGATAATGCATGGCCAGAATGGAAGGTATTTATAGCCACTCAACCTGGCCAAGTTGTGCTAAGGCATCATTTTTGATTGAGTGGACCATAGAAGCAGTGCAGTGCAGGAATCGTGTAATACAGGTCACCACTGCAGAGGCCTGGGTCTTGTACCATGTTGTGTTGACAATGTTCCAGCCCTGGCAACAGTGACAGGGCTAGACATGTGGTAACAGACATACTTCACTGCCTGGCTATAGACTTCTGTTATGTCAGCTCGGCACCTTTCCAGCTTCTGGTAGCGGAATGTGGTGGTAGCCTTCTTGCTCTCCAGGCCACAAGTTACAGATGCTGGTTTGGAAAGATAGTAGTGTAACAACATACTTAAGTATGCTGAGATCATTTGGGATGAATAAGAAAAAGATCATGTACCAACCCTTATAAAACTTGGACCAGGAACAAACTGCATATTTGCTGGACTAGAACAACAAAATTACAGAAACAAACAAAAAAAATACTTTCTATGTGTAGGAAAATCTTTTTGTATTTTGTTATTTAATGAGATAAGATAGTTGAAAATAAATAAGTTCGGAAAGGTAACAGAATCCTGACACAAGGAAAAAGCTTTCTATATTTTTGTATTTCTAAATAGTAATTAAAGTGGTATATTAATCTAATTATAAACAAACAATTTTAGCCCGTTATCCTAAGGGTGTTGCTATTGCAGTTATGAACAGTATAAATTTATTTAGCCAATGTGTCGCATGTTTTTAATTTAAAAAATGCATGTATGAATACACAATTATTCAATTAGGTATGAGCCAGTACAACATATATTTAAATGGATATGACAAATTGTATATGTGTAAATGTAGTCACTGCCTTATTTAGGTTGAAAGCTGCCTAGAACTAATAAATAAATATGAATGAATGAAATATGAATCACTTGAACGTTAAGAGATCAGTAATTCAGTATAAAAGGAGAAATGCACATGTAATTGACATCCCAACATCAGACTAGCAAAGATCCACAACTACTGTAATGATCTTGACCTAGTGACTTTTTTTAACAAATTCCTACAGAGTGCCCATATAGTATCTGTGCATGAATCCAAAAGTAACTACAAAAATTTATTAAAAGTAAACCACTTCATACAGTGGATGCATTCCAACCCTATATAAAAGATCAAATACTTTTAAAACAGTGAGCTGTTTAAAATACTGGTGATATATTGTTCGCACATCATGTGTAAGTCGGTGTAATATACATAAGAAAGCTAGTTACTTAGTATGTACTGTTAGATTATGTAAATTATATGTTTACAGTCTCAATTATTTCATACAGGTACTTTCATTAAAGTAATAATTAAAATTAAACTTTGACAGTGCTGACTGCATGGAAAATATTCAAAGGAGAATAAATTCATCCTATTCTGAAGACATCAAGACATCAAGATATTTCTGATCTCACATGAATGTAGAACAACATATGGCAAAAATATAATTTTTTTGTGTGAAATACATGATGCTCAGCTGTCTATATGCCTTTTATCACTGTCAGCTTTGATTAATAATAATCATACCAGAATGGCCCCATGAGTGCTGTTGAACATCAAAAGAATGAACAGTTATCTTCACTCAAGAGGTGTGTGTCATGTGGAAGCACTTAACATATTGACTACTGTGACTCGGACATTTCATGAAATAATTAACACCTAGTTTTTTTGCCAGTAATTTCAGAAATGGGCTGTGAGACTTCATAAGTAAAACTGGAATAATTTTTTCCACAACTGACATAATCTGATTGTGGACACGAACATAAACAATAGATGAGGGGTATTGAAAGTAGAACTGCCTGAGGAAGGGTATAAAACCACGTTTGAATTACTAATAAGAAATCGTGAAGGTTGTGGTCCAGTATGGTGATTTTAAATTGGTTTAAAGTTGAGTTGGTTCACTAACTCTATACATGTAAGAGAAGAATTGCAAAGATATAGAAATATAATTTTGATTAATCTCCCATCTAAATGTTTAATTGGGTATAATCTCCAAATTCATGATTATTAATGACCATAATTGATACACGGCCTTGAGAAATCTGGTTTACCTTGCACTGTGTATGCTCCTTGCCTATTAGAAGTTACTTTGGTAAGGACTGCCCTGTAGCATAATGGAAATAGTGGAGAATGAACCACCACTTAACAGATGCATGACGAACTGACTAGATGTGGCTTTGATTGCAAAGTGTAAGAATCAGTTACATCTAATTCACTGAAATTAAATGGAGTCCACAAGGTTGAAGGCAATCATGTAATGACATGAAAACATACTTTTGAAATCAGAAACTGCTATGTATGGAAAAATGTCTCAACCAATGAAATTTTGATACCTGTTGGTCCATCATGGACACGGGACATCAGCTGGTTAAGTAATTGTCAACGTCAATGAAATTCACCAACAACCATGTAACTTAAGAGTTACTTTATTTTATTTTGAGGGCTACCATTTTCAGCATTGCTCTATGCCATCTTGAGGCCCAATATGCATCTCTTCAAAATAAATGAAAATGTCATATAGAGCCATAAACCTCTGGATGTTTTGAATTCAATTGGTACATTAATGCTTCATTCAAAGACTTCATAGCAAGTTTTTATCAAGTCTTTGAATGAAGCATTAATGTAACAATTAAATTCATGATAGCCAGAGTTCTATGGCTCTATATGACATTTTAGTTTAGTTGGAGAGATGCAAATAGGGCCTGAGGATGGCATAGTGAAATTCTGAAACTGATCGCCTTCAAAATAAAATAGAATAACACCTTAAGTTTCACAGCTGTTGGTGAATTTCATTCACATCAACAATGAAATTTTGTGTTTGACTTGAATTGACTGCTGGATCTCTTGCTTATCATAAGTGTTATATCCACAGATTAACACCCATGTGCGAACAAAAATTTTTTATTAGTTGGAGCAAGGCCCCTGCTTAATTTTAGAAAAAGATAAACTTTCTTCAAACAAAAAAAAAGCTGCTTTTCCTACGAAAATTTTATAACAAGCCAAAGAATATGCCACCTTATTGAATTGAAATATTGGCAACTGAACTGAATTTACATTCCTTTGTCGGGTTTCCTCTCAACGCTTTCCGGCGGATGCTGAGGGAGTAGATGGGCGCAGAGTCTGGGGTCGATGGCCTGTGTAGTGAAGACATGGCACCTGGACATTCCAGCTGCGTCGAAGTATCTTCTGAGCAGCAGTCTGCGGTGGGTCGGAAGACGCCTGTTTCCCTTTCTTCCGGCTATTTAACACGACGGCTCCAGTCTTCCTCCACTGATTCCGGAGTGATGATTGGCAGCCATTGGTGATCCCTGACTGGTGGATGGTGATATCATAGTATGACCATCCATGACAGAAAAAGGCTCGTGCATGTGCTTAGTTCACAGCTGATTGAATGTTTGATGGGAACGCCTCTGGCGCCGGCTAGTGGTATGCACCAGCACTAAGTTGCAGGCGCCACTTAACTCTGCCACGGTAGCCAACCGTTGCATTTGTGTGGCTGTGCGCACCACGGCAATAATTAGTAACCTAAGTCAATTGAGCTATCAGTAATCCAAGCCATCAGGGTCATTCATGTTTGCCAACCATATTTCCAAACAGCCTGCCAGAAGTGCTCCTGTCTGGGAACAGAGTGAACACGCAGTTCGATTCAATTGGCGTATATCAGTATGGCGAGGTAAGCCAGGGGCCTCCTCCAAACCAATGCCCTAGTGGTGCCATCCTCGCATACACCTGCCCCACCCCCTCACACACACCTCTGCCCCCTCCCCCACCCAGAATCACCTCTGGTTGCAGTGTGGAGAAGTAATAAAAATTAACATTTGAGCCACACCTGGAGCTGTGCTTGGGTAGTAGACACAGAGAACATGAAAATGGTGGAGCCTGTGTTTGTATTAATAACAGTAATACAAATCTTGTAAAGCTTATCATACATGTGTTTGGTTGACATAGTAGAAATTCAGCTTCATAAGAAAATTTCACTGGACCTTTAGTTTCATTAAGGGGTGCTTCATTTTTTCCCCAGAAAGAGCCTACCACGGAAACAAAAAGGGGTGCTGTTTGGCCATCACGTGCCAAGCCATATGGAACACAAACTATCGTATCTCGAAATAAATTAGTAGAGCCACTGACCAGCACACCGACGAAGAGTACAGTAAAGGGCAAGAGCAAGCTGCCATTACCTGTGCCACGAGCTAGAAGTTGCAGTGATACTGCTTCACCCTCAGTGTGGCTGCTTAACAAGGAACCACCAGAGGGAGTATCTCAAAAGTGTCACACTGAACGTGAGGGTATGCAGTTGGTAAGTAGTATTCTAATGCCGTCTATTTCTTATCTCTGACAGAAAAATTTGAGTATGTAACAGTTACATACATTATTAGTATTATAACTATGATGAATAATATTTTGTTTCAAAAGTCGGTATTTACCATATGAATTAAGGTATCCTAGGACATAGAGAATGGTAATGTCTGCTGCTTTTTAAAACACTAAAAATATGATGAAACAAAAGGTGCTGGAAATATTTCTGTAAGGTAACTTCAAATAATATAGTATTTTGTTACAGTACTAAGAACCTTATTTGTTGTAATGCATTTTAGCATCAAGGTCTTTTTGAAATGAACAAAATATTATCTTAAAAAATGTGTGATTTGCCGATGAGCTGTTTCATAACAGCTATTAAGGTTGTCTAATAAGACAATAATAACATAGTTTGCTTTTATTTGTAGATTTTACTACCCATGAAATTAATGTATTTGTTGCTTTCTTAATGCACTTATTTCTTGAGCAGAAGATAAATATTTCATTTGTAATGTGAAATTTTCATTTGAAACTAGATTACAAAGTTCTAGGTGAAATGTACTAAAAGACAAATGTAAATTTCATCTTCTTTGTTTATAAAACTTCCATTTATTCATTTCCTTAATGAGGTTATTATGGATATTTTTCAATAACTGAAACAGGTGGCCTACGTCGGTGGCAAGCAAACGGTATGTTAGAAACCCAGGGAAGGGATTAGTAGAAACTTAGTATTACAGGGGAATTGTGAGAGTTATGGTGGGGGGAGAGGGGGGACTTTTGCTGGCAGAGCAGTTCCTCCTAAATAGTTCAGAGACTCTGATGCTGTGGGGAGGATCCAAAAGGCATGAGCATTAACGCAGCTGTTCAGATCATTGCTGTTGTGGTGGGCAGTATGTTCATCAACTGAGTGGCAAATTAACTGTTAGTCATAGATCTGTGGTGGCCTTCCATGCAGTTAAGAAGTTGGTTAGTTGTCACACTCGCATAGAACACTGCATTTAAACCCCCCCCCCCCCCCCCCCCTGCGGGTCCGGGGATTAGAATAGGCCCGCGGTATTCCTGCCTGTCGTAAGAGGCGACTAAAAGGAGTCCATCCCCCTCACAGGGGTAGTTAGCGCCTGCGTCCGGAGACGGACGGTTCCACGACCTATAATCGTGGTCTTTTTGGTTTTTCACTTCTCGTTTCTTCCTTCCTTTTGTTGGTTCCTTTCTTTGCTCTTCTCCACCTCACTGTCTTCCTTACTCTTTCCCTTGACTTCTCCTTGCCTTCTCATTGCCTTTTTCTCCTTGCCTTCTCATTGCCTTTTTCTCCTTGCCTTCTCATTGTCTTTTTCTCCTTGCCTTCTCATTGCCTTTTTCTCCTTGCCTTCTCATTGCCTTTTTCTCCTTGCCTTCTCATTGCCTTTTTCTCCTTGCCTTCTCATTGCCTTTTTCTCCTTGCCTTCTCATTGCCTTTTTCTCCTTGCCTTCTCATTGCCTTCTTCTCCTTGCCTTCTCTGGTCTCCGCCTTGGCGTTTGAGACAGTCTGTCCTCTTTCTTCCTCTCTCTCTTCTTTTTCCTCTTCTTCCTTCCTCCCTGTGCGTGCCTGAAGGCCGACCCACGCGTTTGCACGCGTAGCCGGTGACAGGGTAACGCGCAAGTCCCCGCCCTGGGTAGACATGTAAGGCACGCGCGTACCCCCTGGTAAAGGCCAGGCCCGGGGAGGGGTGATTGCCTGAGCTGATACCTTCTGACCATGCCGATTGGTCCCTCCGTCTGTTTCTCGGGAGGTGTGACCTGAGGTGTAAACATTCACCTAAGGCGGGAGTGCCCTCTGAGAGGGTCCCCACAAGGAAGGAGCGCGCCATCGGAGATGCTGGCAATCATGGGGGATTCCTCCGCAATGGATTCTACTCCATCTCTCTCGACTTCGACCCAAAAACGGAAACGTGACCAGCCAACAGTGACAAAAGTACTACCGCCTGCCCCACAGTTCCTCGTAGTTTCTCGATCTGAGGACGGAAAGGATTTTTCCTCTGTCAACCCTTTCGTTATTCAGAAGGGCGTAGATGCCATAGCCGGATCTGTCAAATCTTGTACCAGGTTGCGTAACGGCACCTTATTACTAGAAACTGAGAGTGCCTTTCAGGCACAAAAACTGCTTCGGGCCACCCTCCTGTACACGTTCCCTGTCCGGGTGGAGGCCCACCGAACTTTGAATTTGTCTCGTGGTGTAGTCTATACTAGCTCCCTCGACGGATTGACTGACGAGGAGCTTCAATCTTTCCTCGCTGAGCAGGGCGTGACGGCTGTCCATCGGGTCATGAAAAAGGTCAACAATGACCTTGTACCGACCCGGACACTTTTCTTGACCTTCGATAGTGTTAAGCTGCCATCGCGCATCAAGGCGGGCTACGAGGTTATTTCTGTTCGCCCCTATGTCCCGACACCTACGCGCTGCTACCAGTGTCAGCGTTTCAATCACACTCGACAGTCTTGTTCCAATGCGGCTAAATGTGTCACTTGTGGCAGGGATGCCCATGAGGGTGACTGTCCACCTCCGTCTCCTCGTTGTGTGAACTGTCAGGGTGACCATGCCGCATCCTCCCGCGACTGTCCTGTCTATAAGGAAGAACGCTGTATCCAAGAAATTCGGGTCAAAGAGAAAGTGTCCACCTCGGCTGCTCGCAAGCTATTGGCTAGTAGGAAGCCCACGCTGCTCCCAGCGGGGAAATACAGTACTGTCCTCGCCTCTCCTCGGACTACCAGGGAGGTAGCAACCCAGACATGCGATCTGACCTTCAGCACCACGGTCGTCCGTTCGGCCAGTGGTAAGATCGCACGGTTGACGTCTCCTCTTCCTCCCATCACCCCACAGACACCAGCCCCTTCCTCAGCTTCTGCTAAGTCGAAGACCCCGAAGTCAGATGCACGGGCCTTCAAGAAGGAACCATCCCGTGCAGACTTCCTCCGTCCCTCGACCTCCCAGCCTTCGACCGGTACTTCCACCAAACGTCCTTCCAAAAAGGTGCATAGGAAGCACAGTTCTCCTTCTCCGCCACGGCGCATTTCTTCTCCTGCGCCACCCAGCGGTTGCCGCCCCAGGCCGTCATCCGTTTCGCCTGGCCGCACCGCTGGTAGCCGTACATTTGGCCGTTCACCGGCGGAGGAAGCTCCCCCTCCCGGATATCCTCCGGAGGTGGCCGATGACCCTATAGACCCCATGGACGATGACTGTCCGCCTACTGATAGCGGCGGCAGTGCTCGCTCGAAGCCAGGCCCTAAGCGGCCTTCGAGGTGACCCCTTCTCTCATCTTCCTTTTCTTACGATGGCACTTATTCACTGGAATATTCGCAGCATTCGCTCCAACCGAGAGGACTTGAAGTTGCTGCTCCGCTTGCACCGTCCGCTCGTCGTAGCTCTCCAGGAAACGAAGCTACGCCCATGCGATCAAATTGCCTTGGCACACTACACCTCTGTGCGTTTTGACCTACCCCCTGTGGTAGGTATCCCAGCTCATGGAGGGGTTATGTTGCTGGTCCGGGATGATATTTACTACGATCCCATCACGTTGCACACCGGCCTGCAGGCAGTTGCCATCCACATTACTCTCCCCATTTTTACGTTTTCCTTTTGTACAGTTTACACTCCATCGTCATCTGCCGTTACCAGGGCAGACATGATGCAACTTATTGCTCAGCTACCTGCACCATTTTTGTTAACTGGAGACTTCAATGCCCACCATCCCCTTTGGGGCTCTCCAGCATCCTGCCCAAGGGGCTCCTTGTTAGCAGACCTTGTCAACCAGCTCAATCTTGTCTGCCTCAATACTGGCGCCCCTACTTTTCTTTCGGACACATCTCACACCTATTCCCATTTAGACCTCTCTATATGTACTCCCCAACTTGCACGCCGGTTTGAGTGGTATGCACTTGCTGATACATATTCGAGCGACCACTTCCCGTGTGTTATCCATCTCCTACAGCATACTCCCTCTCCGTGCTCCTCTAGTTGGACCATCTCCAAGGCAGACTGGGGGCTCTTCTCTTCCAGGGCGACCTTTCAGGATCAAACCTTCACAAGCTGCGATCGTCAGGTCGCACACCTCACGGAAGTCATTCTCGCTGCTGCTGAATATTCCATCCCTCACCCTACTTCCTCTCCACGTCGCGTACCGGTCCCCTGGTGGACCGCAGCATGTAGAGACGCTTTACGTGCTCGTCGACGTGCTTTACGCACCTTCAAACGCCACCCTACAGTGGCGAATTGTATCAATTATAAACGATTACGTGCTCAGTGTCGTCGTATTATCAAAGAAAGCAAGAAAGCCAGCTGGGCTGCTTTCACAAGCACCTTCAACAGTTTTACTCCTTCTTCTGTTGTCTGGGGTAACCTGCGCCGGCTATCTGGCACTAAGGTCCGCTCACCAGTTTCTGGCTTGAAGGTCGCGAATGACGTCCTTGTGGCCCCTGAGGCTGTCTCCAATGCCTTCGGCCGCTTTTTCGCAGAGGTTTCGAGCTCCGCTCATTACCACCCTGCCTTCCTCCCCCGCAAACAGGCAGAGGAGGCTAGGCCACCTGACTTCCGCTCCTCGAATTGTGAAAGTTATAATGCCCCATTCACCATGCGGGAACTCGAAACCGCACTTGGCCGATCACGGTCCTCCGCTCCAGGGCCTGATTCTATTCATATTCAGATGCTGAAGAACCTTTCTCCTGCGGGTAAAAGTTTTCTTCTTCGTACATACAATCGCATCTGGATTGAGGGACATGTTCCCGCATGCTGGCGCGAGTCTATTGTTGTCCCGATTCCTAAGCCGGGGAAGGACAAGCACTTGCCTTCCAGTTATTGACCTATCTCGCTTACCAGCTGTGTCTGTAAAGCGAATGGTTAACTCTCGATTGGTTTGGCTGCTCGAGTCTCGACGCCTACTTACCAATGTACAATGTGGATTTCGTATGCGCCGCTCTGCTGTTGACCATCTGGTTACCTTGTTGACCTTCATTATGAATAACTTCTTGCGGAAGCGCCCGACCGCGGCTGTGTTCTTTGATTTGGAGAAGGCTTACGACACCTGTTGGAGGGCGGGCATTCTCCGCACCATGCATACATGGGGCCTTCGCGGTCACCTCCCTCTTTTTTATTCGTTCCTTTTTAATGGATCGACAGTTCAGGGTACGTGTGGGTTCTGTCCTGTCCGACACCTTTCGCCAGGAGAATGGGGTGCCACAGGGCTCAGTTTTGAGCGTCGCTCTCTTCGCCATCGCGATCAATCCAATAATGGATTGCCTCCCAGCTGATGTATCAGGCTCCATTTTTGTGGACGATTTTACCATCTATTGCAGCGCGCAGTGTACACGTGTCCTGGAGCGCTGTCTTCAGCGTTCTCTTGACCGTCTTTACTCCTGGAGTGTCGCCAATGGCTTCCGTTTTTCTGCCGAGAAGACGGTCTGTATTAACTTCTGGCGCTACAAAGCGTTTCTCCCACCGTCCTTACTACTCGGTCCCGTTGCTCTCCCAATCGTGGAGACAACCAAATTTTTAGGCCTTACCTTTGACAGGAAACTTAGCTGGTCTCCACATGTGTCATATTTGGCCGCCCGTTGTACCCGTTCTTTAAATGTCCTCCGTGTTCTCAGTGGTATGTCGTGGGGAGCGGATCGAACCGTCCTACTTCGTCTATATCGGTCGATCGTCCGCTCCAAGCTGGATTATGGGAGCTTCGTATACTCCTCTGCATGGCCATCCATCTTACACCGCCTCAACTCCATACAACATCGGGGTTTACGACTTGCAATCGGAGCATTTTATACCAGTCCCGTAGAGAGTCTTCATGCTGACGCTGGCGAATTGCCACTCACCTACCGGCGCGATATACTGCTTTGTCGGTATGCCTGTCGGCTACTGTCAATGCCCGACCATCCGTCTTATCGTTCCTTTTTTGACGACTCTCTTGACCGTCAATACGGGTTGTATGTCTCTGCCCTGCTACCCCCTGGAGTTCGCTTTCGTCGCCTCCTTCAACACCTTAATTTTTCACTCCCTGCAACCTTTCGAGTGGGCGAGAGCCACACGCCACCTTGGCTCCAGGCTCAGGTCCACGTTCACCTTGACCTCAGCTTGCTCCCAAAAGAGGTCACCCCCGGTTCGGTCTACCACTCCCGTTTTTTGGAACTTCGTTCGAAGTTCATCAACATGACTTTCATTTATACAGATGGCTCTAAGACCAATGACGGGGTCGGGTGTTCCTTTATTGTCGGGGCACAAAGTTTCAAATACCGGCTCCATGGCCATTGTTTGGTCTTCACAGCTGAGCTCTTTGCCCTCTACCAGGCTGTTCTTTACATCTGCCGCCACCGACATTCTGCTGATGTCATCTGCTCAGATTCCCTGAGCGCCATCCAGAGCCTCAGTGATCCGTACCCAGTTCACCCTTTCGTACACCGGATCCAACGCTCTCTTCAGCAGCTGGTGGACGTCGGTTCTCCGGTTAGCTTTATGTGGTTTCCTGGCCATGTCAGTATCCCTGGGAACGAAGCTGCAGATGCCGCGGCCAAGGCTGCGGTCCTCCAGCCTCGGACAGCTTCTTGTTGTGTCCCTTCGTCCGATTTTAGCAGGGTCATTTGTCGGCGCATTGTGTCGCTGTGGCATGCCGATTGGGCTGCACTTACCGACAACAAGCTTCGGGCCTTAAAACCTCTTCCCGTGGCTTGGACGTCCTCCTCACGCCCTTCTCGGCGGGAGGAGGTCGTTTTAGCCCGGTTAAGAATTGGACACTGCCGGTTCAGCCATCGCCATCTGCTGACGGCTGCGCCGGCGCCGTTCTGCCCATGTGGGCACTTGCTGACGGTTAGACACATTTTAATGTCCTGTCCAGATCTTAACACACTGCGCCTCGATCTTAACCTGCCTAATACTTTCGATGCCATTTTAGCGGATGACCCACGAGCAGCTGCTCGTGTTCTTTGTTTTATCAATTTTACAAACCTCGCTAAGGACATTTGATGATGTTGTTTTTTAATCCTATGCCTGTCAGTCTGTCTTTTATCATGTTTTCCCTTTTAGTTGTTGTTGTCAACTTGTGCCTCGCGGTGCATTCTTAGAGTAGTCAGGGCGCTAATGACCATTGAAGTTGTGCGCCCTAAAACCACAAAAAAAAAAAAAAAAAAAAAAAAAAAAAAAAAAAAAAACCTGCATTTAAACACATCTTTATTGATGACCCATCGTCTAACAAACTTAATGGACCATTTTTTGTTACATTTCTGTGACAAGTTGTATGAAAACACACACTTGTATTGCAATTTTTAAAATACTCAGTATATGCTTAAGACTTTAACAAAAAGTGTTAGATTGAGAAAGTGAAAGACTCTAACTTCAGATTATTTGATTATAAAAGAAGCAAAAAAAAAAGCTTAGGATAGATTGTGAAAGAGCCCACCACCAGTGCATTCCAGATGAAAGGGCCTCAGTAGTATGTATGTAGGTGCTCGTCTGTGAGGAATGAAGATACCTAATTCTACTGATTATAGAAACACACTACTGACTATAGAAACACACCTTTTAATTAAGGTGGAGTTGCAACATCAACACTGCCTTCTTTCCTAATTTCTGGTATTTTCTATTTAACCGAAGTCTTTATATTGTTCTATGTTTCCAGTTAGTGTATTTAATTTCTATTTGTATTGAGTTGTTTTAAGTGCCTATGGTAAGTATAGTCTGGCACAGATGTGACTTGTGCATCTGTGACCTAGTTGACACAAATTTTAGATTTAATGATGCTACATTTACACCGCAGCCATCACAGATTTAAAATACCTATTTAGAGCACAGCATGGCATCGTTATAGCTAGTTGTAGTCTACAGATGTTACTTCTTGGTGTCCTCTGTTTATACAGTTTTCACAATGTTCTATGTCCGATACTTTTCACAGGTCAGGTTCATGTTTGGGTGTCAGTGTTGTTTGTCTCTGCAGTCCAGTTTCTGTTAATTCATTGTGTAGTGTGTATGATGTAGCATCAGAAACTTTGTTCAGGTCATGCCATTTGCCTGGGTCTCTTATGAATCCAGAAATGTCATCATATATGAAATTTCTTTGTGGAGTCCATATGTATAGTTTACAGTGTCGAAGTGTATGCTCAAGGGTGCCCAGTTCCCCGTGAGAAAACTGTGTTCTCAGGCCAAAGTGCACATGATGAAAGTGTGTTGGGTAGAGTCTGCTCAGTATATGATGGCTAGTGCTCAGTGATGACTTTTTGTCAAAAGTGTCAGATTGGTTCATTTGTGTGTTAGGAAAGAGAAGCCACCCTTGTTTGCCCACTTTCAGCAAGTTGGCGATATGCTGCACTGACAAAACCAAGGTGCAGGCCCTATAATATCCATCAAATGATTTTACAGAGAGTATTTGGTAAAAAAAAAAATCTTTTTGCAGTACTTACAGCTTTAGATGTTGGCTTCATGATGAAATGCCCATCTTTCATCAATGATCATAGCTATTGTGGTATTTGCATTTAAATAAAACATTGTGTGAAATTCTAAAAGTTTGCAAGGGAAAATTGGCATTGTCATATTTTTGTGTCTGGTGTACATTAAATTGTATGTTGCTGTGTAAGAAATTTAACTAAATTGAATTTTTCTTCAGATTTTGGTGGAAGTCTCTCACTAATCCTAAGAAAATTTATTTTCTGAAGCACACTTAGTTTTGACTGTGTGCACGAGTGATAAAGCCAGAATGAAATATCCATAACTCATTATTTCTCCCAAACAGAGAAATATCTAAAAGAAATTCTGGAAAATGATAGCACACAAGGAGTAGAGTATTTTGCAGTATGATTAATACATGAAATGTAATTATATACCATATTTTTCATCTAACTACAGAATTTTTTCAATGAAACAATGCAATTTTTTAGAGGGATTGATACCTTTTAAAAACGAGAAGTGCTGAGAATTTTGATACAACATAAGTGGACACAGTACATGTTTGGGGGTAACATCCTCAGTACAAAAACAAAGATGACCCAAACCCACAAATTTAACCTTGGAGTGACCCCTTTGTGATTCTCTTGATCATCTGCCATTAAACTACTGTTATTAAGGTACCCTACTATTGTATTATTCCAATGTGGTGGAAGTTAACAATTAAATCGCGCGCGTGTGTGTGTGTGTGTGTGTGTGTGTGTGTGTGTGTGTGTGTGTGTGTGTGTGTGTCACTCCAAGGTTAAATTTGTGGGTTTGGGTCATCTTTGTTTTTGTACTGAGGATGTTACCCCCAAACATGTACTGTGTCCACTTATGTTGTATCAAAATTCTCAGCACTTCTCGTTTTTAAAAGGTATCACACGGGTGTGCGCGTGTGCGAGTGAGGTGTAAATCACTGCGTATTCTTGTGCAAATTAGATCACAAATTACTTAGTTTAACTCTTTCCATCTACACTGCTTTTAATTCATTTAGAATGTTGAATACTAATATTTGAAAGATCATGATGTGCAGGTGATGCTATTATTTTCAAGAGACTGAAATTTAAATTCATTTTAAATATTCTATCATTTGATGTAATGTATGTATGTATTTGGCCCAGTAAATTGTACATGTACAGTACAGCACATGAAATATTGGACAAGTCAATGCAAATCTCTCTTCGCGTTTACATTAATGAATACAGTTTTTTCAGCTCTGACTTGCAAGTAAACCAATTCAGCTACAAAATTACGGTTTAAAATAGGAATAAACTAATGGTAATGATTACAGTATTTATGTGCTGCAAGTCATAGTTATACAATTCGGTATTTTTGTAAGAGGTAAAGAATGTGGCTTGTACAAGTGACATTAACTTTCTTAGACTGCCAAAGATGTTGCAGGATCCCTTCCACACTATGGAAATAATGCACTAATATACAGGGTGATTCAAAAAGAATACCACAACTTTAGGAATTTAAAACTCTGCAACGACAAAAGGCAGAGCTAAGCACTATCTGTCGGCGAATTAAGGGAGCTATAAAGTTTCATTTAGTTGTACATTTGTTCGCTTGAGGTGCTGTCGACTAGGCGTCAACGTCAGTTGATGCTAAGATGGCGACCGCTCAACAGAAAGCTTTTTGTGTTATTGAGTACGGCAGAAGTGAATCGACGACAGTTGTTCAGCGTGCATTTCGAACCAAGTATGGTGTTAAACCTCCTGATAGGCAGTGTATTAAACGTTGGTGAACGTTTTCTGTGCCATTTCAGCCAATAAAGTTTTTGGTCCCTTTTTCTTCAAAGGTGCTACTGTAACTGGACTACAGTATCTGGAGATGTTAGAGAATTGGCTGTTCCCTCAGCTCGAACAAGAAGCACAACAATTCATATTTCAGCAGGATGGAGCGCCACCACATTGGCACTTATCTGTCCGTAACTACCTGAACGTCAACTACCCGAGGCGATGGATCGGCCGCCAGGCAGCCCATGACAGAGCACTTCATCACTGGCCTCCAAGAAGCCCTGATGTTACCCCCTGCGATTTTTTTCTTATGGGGGTATGTTAAGGATACGGTGTTTCGGCCACCTCTCCCAGCCACCATTGATAATTTGAAACGAGAAATAACAGCAGCTATCCAAACTGTTACGCCTGATATGCTACAGAGTGTGTGGAACGAGTTGGAGTATCGGGTTGATATTGCTCGAGTGTCTGGAGGGGGCCATATTGAACATCTCTGAACTTGTTTTTGAGTGAAAAAAAACTTTTTTAAATACTCTTTGTAATGATGTGTAACGGAAGGTTATATTACGTTTCTTTCATTAAATACACATTTTTAATGTTGTGGTATTCTTTTTGAATCACCCTGTATATTCTTTTAAGACTGCTGTAAAATATTTTTGGCTCATTTAGTTCTTCATTTTGGCAACTTATTCTAAATGATTTTATTGTAGTGTAATGTTCATTTCTGACAAACTGGTTCTTATTTGGAATATTTTGTCCATGTGGATTTTCATTTTTGAGAAAGACACTTCGATTTGTTGTTACATATTTCTCAATAAACATTATGCTTTTAAAGATGTAAATATATGGAAGAAAAATCCCCATGTTTTTAAATAATGGTCTGCAGGGTCTGGTCTTTTTTTATTCCAACCATTATTCTCAGTAACCTTTCTTGCACCCTGAAGAGTTTCAGGCAGCTTGGTGAGTTACACCAAAAAGTGATACCATGCTTCAGGATAGTGTGTAAATCAGCACAATAAACTGTTATTAGACAGTCCTTATGACAACAGGTTCCAAACACTATCATTAAATAGCACATGGTATTAAGTCTCTTAAATACGCTATCTCTTCTAAGGTTGTCTTGGAACCAGATCCTCAAAAACTTTGTATTTGCTATGCTTGCAATATTTGTCTTTGATATCTGCATTTTGTGTCCCCTTCACTGTTCCTTTTGCCATTTTGAAAATTTAACACTGCTCTTTTGCTTTTATTTATTAGTAGTTTGTTTTGGCTGAACCAGTTCACAACACTAATTAATGTTACAGATGGTGGCTTATTTCTTACTTGCTGTTGGACTGTCTTCCTCATGGCTTTAATTTTGTTCCTGGCCATTATTATGTGGTGGTCATTTGCCATTTTTTAGCTTCTTCTATGACATTGTGAAGCATCGTCTTATCATGCTTAGAATACGCCAAAAATTCATCGTTAACATTTTGTGTTTGTGAAATTTCATAAAGTCTGCTCTTTTCAACACAAGATTTTATTGCCTGTTGTCAGCCAAGAAACATTTCTTTTACTTGCTTTGAAAGAAATATTGAAATAATGTGAGAATATTTCCATAAACGCTGGCCGTGGTGGCCAAGCGGTTCTAGGCACTTCAGTCCAGAACCGCGCGACTGCTACGGTCGCAGGTTCGAATCCTGCCTCTGGCATGGATGTGTGTGATGTCCTTAGGTTAGTTAGGTTTAAGCAGTTCTAAGCTCTAGGGGACTGATGACCTCAGACGTTAAGTCCCATAGTGCTCAGAGCCATTTCCATGAACATGTCAAAATTTTTATATGTGCCCTCATAGCTCTGTTAGCTCCTTTTGCAAATGATATGTTATGGACATATCTAATGGATTGTGGATCCAGTCATATTGAGACGAAGATTCTGGAGATTTACCCTGAAATTGAAATTGTTGATTAAGTTTTTTCAGGTGTACTGAGCCAATTCTACTAATTTTACATAAGTCTATCTCATTTTGCTTCATGAAATCATTGAAATGAGAAAACATCTTGCATTTAGTCATCTGCATTTTGGTTTTCCAAAGTCCAACTTTCTGTTAAACAAAGGCCCATTACCACTTGGAATGGTCTGGGCAAATTTTACTCCCTCAAAGTTATTTTGTTATCATCTAAAAGCTTCCTGACAGATGTCAACCCAAACCAACGTGGTGTTCTGCTTTAATCCATTGTGCAAAAACAAGGCACATTTAATGCCTGTGTACTATCCCAAAAATAATAAAATTGCTTTTTTGTTTTCCAGATAGCAAATTCTACATTGGCCGTAACTTTGTCACTGTGATCCAAAGTTCCTCCCCAAAAATGTTATGATCCAGTAATTTGAGTTTACAGCAAATTTACGTTTTCCTTTCTACAGTGACATTCCCCTTCCCTTAAGTTTTCATATACTTAATTAATAAATACTTAATTAAATAGTTCTCCTAGTAACTAATATATTATTAACATAAATGGTTAATTTTGTGAATAACTTTTTCCGCAGAACAAAATCCAGTGCCTGTACAATGTCAGGAATGGAAACAGTAAATGGCACAAAACATCTACTCCCATATAAGAAGGCAGTGTCTTCTCTAGAATTTTGCTCAAGAATAATTTAATGCTGTATCTCACCTACATTTTCTGGGTGATAAGTCTCCATTCCCAGAAACTTGTCTTAATAGCTAGAGTCAAGAAGTAATGATCATTCTCTCCCCCACCCCCTCCCCCACCCCTCCTAGCATCCTTTATTTGCCACAACAATGAGAGGGCAATTGTATTCAATAAAATTCCTCTGTTATGCCACAACTTCCATTTCTTGTCATTCCTTTCCTGCAGCCTCTTTCTTTAAAATAGTACACCATATGGCCCAATAAAAATGATTTTGTTGTTTGACTTTAATTTACTCTTACTTTTTAAATTTCCATGTTTTTGTTGAAAATGTTGTACTCTGACAACAATCTGTCAATTTTTGTTTCTGTTCAGGATTTATCTTTATCGTTGCTCCAAATATTGCTTCTGCCATACCGTGATATTGTTCATCAACCAGCCCTTTTAAGTATAGTAAACTTTATCCTCAAAATATCCCTTCTCATTTACATAAGTTACCTCATGATCTGGTTATTACTGCTAACACTATTCTTCATGACTAATTTTTTATTTGAAAAAGTATTACTTTTAGTCTTAGTAAATACCAATCAATTTCCACTCTTGCCTTAACAATATGGTATTATAAGACTTGCTTGGACAAATGCTGTGTCACTAACTTTAAATGTCAGTAACTTTCTTGTTCACAGTTTTACTAAGTCTCCCTGTAGCTCCTGCTATTTTAATTCCTACGATAGGTACATCATTGACTTCTTAGTTATGTTTAATCGTATCTATTAATTTTTTGGAAGTCACACAAACAGGTCTGCCAGTATATCCCAAACAGTTATTTTCCCAGTTACCTGTTTGAATTCAACTATAAACAATGCCCATGTATCTAACATTCATTTTATTTCCCTCCTCTTAAAATAATTCATTTCCAGTTTCACTGTAATCCATGTTTTCTGTGCCATCAGTGCCTCCAACTGTTGGAAATACACCTATAGTCACACCAGACTCATTTCTGTGCAATAGTACATTTTGACAGGATGATAATCAATTTCAGATTTCCCATTACCTGATTAATTTTTCATTTCTTCGTGCTGATCTAGATGCATCTTCTCACAAACATCTTTTAAATATTTTATGCTGCTCTTCTGTTCTGTCCCATCCCCATTATTGGTTACCGAGTTCCTAATGTTGACTAACAAAATCTGATTCTCATGCACCTCCCTATCATCCTGACTTTTCCAACTTTTTTCAACGTTGCCATTTAAATCACAATTTTCCTCAGATTCTTCAACTTCAACATAAATCATCCCATCATTATCATCATCATAATAATATACATCATCCATCCAATTATAACTGAGTAGTAAAACTTCTTTTACCTGCAACTACATGGTTATCAGGCCCACCAATGCCAATATCAGGATTCACAAGATTCCTTTATTTTTTGTTCTCTTGTTTATTAATTTATGCTATCCTTGTCAGAATTACTAACACTTTTTCACTTTTAAAATTTCATTTCTTGACTGACTATAGAAACTTGTGATCATATCTGCATGCATCTGCATCACTTTGTTAAAAGTACCATTAGTTTTTCTATCAGCACATACATAAGTGTTGATTTCCACTGCAGTTCCCTGTCAAAATACAGTTCAGTTGCCATGTATGCGCCCCTGTTATTTTGCCTGTTGGATTCAGAATTTCTCCTCTTGTGAAACCATTTCCATAACTGCTAGCCTGATTTTGGTTTATATTTCTTGTGCCAAACTGACAGGCTCCCAGTGTGATGACTCTGTTTACCAGAAAATTTCTCCCATTATGTCGTATTCTATTATTTTGTGGCCTATTGTCTCCTTTCCATGACTTGGCTCTATTTTCATATTCACTTGTCCTATTTCTAGTTCTCTAATTCCATTGAAAATCATGTCTGTTTCCAATTTATGATGCTCATTTCTGTAATTCCCTCCATTCCTTCTGCCATGATTCCTCCATCTGTAATTTTGGTTGCAACCTCCCCCCTAACCCCCCCCCCCTTTCCATGCTTATAATTAACAAACCCACCCTGATTAAAATTTTCATATTTGCTATAGCTCTGTCTAACTTGTCAACATACTTTAGAAATTGCTCAACAGTCATCAGGTCAATAAAACAAGCCCCACAGTACTTGCCCTTGTAATCTTCTTTTAAGAGAATCAGTCTAATTGTAGGTTGTTCTCATTCTGACCAAAATTTACATTGCAAACATTTTTCAAATTCACTATGACATATCTGATGTGGTTTGCCCACACGACGTAGATGCTGTCAGGTGGTACGTTGCAGTGCGAAACAAAGGATGGGGCGTCTGTGTCTCTAGAACCTGAAATGTCTTCGTCTACGACGACGACGACGACATGCCTGAGGAACCCGTGAACTGTGATGGTGACTCGTTGGATGGAGAAAACCCAACTGTAGGTTGAATGGACTTGTTAGCTGGTTTGTCAAAAGAACATGGGCTGGGGCAGTCCGACTGGGATGGCAGAGAGGTGTCGGAGTCTACGAAGGCAGGCTTGAGCCTCTGTAGAGAAATGCTTTGCAGGCAATATTTTACCATAATGTCGAACGTCGTCTTGCCCCTCCAGAGTACTTCTAAGGGGCCGAGGTAAAGGGGTTGTAAGGGTTGTCTGACGTGGTTGTGCCTGAGCATGACGTGTGAACAAGTGCTGAGTGCGGTCGTCACATAAGTTTCAGGTGGGGAATGGCTGACAGGTGGGTGTAGCCAGGTGTTTCTGGAGCAGGAGCGGATACAGCTGATCTGCAATGCATAGGCAAGAACCAATAGACTCGAAAGAGTGCGGCAGTAGGTGTATCTGTAGATCGGTAGGTAACTTGGCAGACCATACTGCCCACAGGGTGACGTCTGGCATCGTGTGTTCAATCACTAGTAACCTGAGACGACGCCAAAGTTGTGACAGAGTGCAGTCCCCCAGGCTCCCCGTACAGAATCTTGATTATCAGTTCCTGTGGCGAGCAGGCATGTCAGTCCAATATCGTTTTCTTGGTGAACTCGTAATTTGGTGGCGGTGGAGGTAAAAGTAGGAGATCACAAATTAAATCTGAGTGGTCATGAACGTGTGTGACCAAATGTAGGAACTTGGAGTTGTCATCAGTCACTTGATGCAGCTCGACGAGGTGATCCACCAGTGCAAACCATGAAACTGGATTGTCCTCGTATAAAGGAGGTCGCTTGGGTAGGCGGCCTGGAGGTGGAGACAAAGGTGGCTTCAGCATGTCGTGGAAGGCCTGCAGTCCTGCTGCACAAGAGTTCATGCTGGGATATGGTGTCACCGGAGAAGAAATGTCACTAGCACACACGTTCAAAACAACGGCTGGTTGTAATGTCTCTGAAGATGCCAAAAAATAGGACACGGCAGGCATGGTTGATACCGTGGAAACAAACGGGTGGGTGGCACATAATGAGGGCCCGTAAACTGGACTGGAAATTGTAGGAATAGCACTGACATTGTCCAACTCAGAAATGATATGGAAGGCCGGTGCGGCATATGCAGACGGTACTGCAGAAGGAGCGAGTAGTTGTATGGTCAGAATCGACGCCCCCCTGTGGGTGAGAGATTGGGGAGGGGGGGGGGGGGGGGGTTGGGTGAGTGGCCTGGAGCTTAAAGTGGCAACAACGAGAGCTTTCCACGCAAACTGGCCATGCCCCCTTTGTGGTAGGATCATAAAACACTGGTGAAACCTGTTGGCCTGTTGGCAGTCGCACTACTGTAGTACAACATTGCTGGGTGAAGAGGCTATGTTGAGTGCACTCATACCCACATAGTTGTAGACCTAGAACATTTTGTCTAGGGTCACTAATATGAGATTATGGATACAGATCATAATATATGTAATAAACAGTTCCCAAGTTTCCTGTATGCACACATATTTTACCATAAAGACTGATACACATGAACACTGCATGAAGTGCAAAGGCAGTCTGAATTAAACATGGCAGCTCGTCAGAGCACTTAATGTTCCAAAGATTGTATTTTGTGTGGTCGATGTGACGTGTCGACACCACAAGTGTTCAGTTTTATTATTTGTTTGTCCCTCAGAGGTCTAACCTGTATTTTGACATCAACTTTATTGCCCAACTCACTACCTAGTTCATTCTTTAGTTGTTTTGGCTGTGGTGGTTGGCTGCTGATGTCACTCCTTAGTCAGTCTTGTGAGTAGTATCTCAATGATTTTAAGTCTCGTAGTAGATGCTCAACTCCAGCATTTTCCCCTGAAAGCAAGCTGTAAAAATTCTGTTCATAGTCTGACTAATTACCCCCCTAACATGTCTAAAATGAGTTCCTTTGTTATTAAGATTGTTAGATTTTTCCAGTTCAGAATTTAAAAAAAAAAACACATGCAAAGACTTAAGTCACTGCACAAAAATAACTATGAAATGATAAAATAGTACTTACCTTTTCACTTTGTACATTGCTGAAGCCTCTCTGATCTGCAAACAGTCACTTCTTTCTGAAACAGTGTACAGGTCTTAAATTTTCAGTGATCCCACCTTCAAACACCATTTATAACAATCCACAACATAATCAAATTTTCATTCTGTATTATAACTTTTCACAAGTTCATCAACTTTGATAAATGAACTTGTCTGGCACGGTACTCTGTTGTTAAAGTGAACTTGCTTCAAATCACTCCCATACTAAGTCACCTTTACTAACTCCCTTGGGCTCAGGCACCTGATTATATATAACGGACAACAATGACCCTTTTCAAGTGGTACTATTAAGGTGATTGATAAATATATTTCACTCCCACAACTCTGTAAAAGACCAGATAAACAAATCTGTTAATAACTTTATTAAAGTATTCCATGTGACTAATTTTGACAGAAATTTTAAATTTGAAATACAATAAAATTTATGTTTGAATCAATCAGTTCCTATTTCAATAACAATAAAATTTTTTACATTGCCATATTCATAGAAACTTGTTTTGGTAACTGACCTCTGTTGTTTCCAAAGTAAACAATTTGGAAGTGTTAGAAAAAGGAACTTATGTTAATCCAGTATTCCAGAATGTCTAAGACATTAATTTTATGTAAAAGAATAATGATTGATATTCGGTAGCAAGCTATTTCTGAACACAACACAATTGTACACTCATATTGTAGTGAAATTAAGAATGTCAATGGTAACGGTAATTATGAAGGAAATTTTTTATTCAGAATCTGTGTATCAGGATGTGCACAAGTTCAATCATCTATCAGTCACCATAATGTTTCCTGATCTGCCACATTACAGTAGTTACATGTATGTCTGGTCTTTGTCTGCACAATTATAGCAGTATGTTTTTCCAGCAGAAGAGGTTCTTCTGCATCAATTTGTTGGTGTTCTACTTTATCTGATGATTTACATGTAACCACCTCTTAAACCTCCCATAGGCTGCAGGCAACATTCACAAAGTGTATCTCATAAAGTCTCCAACTATGAGAGTCAAGGAACGATCTTGAGAATAGGCAAGTTATAACATGATAGGAAGAAAAATTTAAAATTCCATGTTGTTAAGAAATTATTCTTGAACTCCTTCATATGGTTGTGTGCCTGCACAACCTGTATCCCTACTTCAGGAGTGGTGGCTCATAATATTTATAAAAAACACCATACACTCCTTCAGAAAGATGGGGTACACTAATAGGGGACTTTCAAGCTAGGAAGGTGTTACAGATCATGAAAAGCTCTGCCCTAAAGGGGTATGATTTCATTATCAGTCAATATATCAGTTCTACTCACAAAGTCATGGCAGAACACACATATAAAAGAAAGTTATTATTAGGCAATCTTTCAAAACCTGTGGTGCCTACAGGCAGAATGGTTGAAGGGGAGGAAGAGGGGTGAAGGAAAAGGGACTGGAGAAGTCTATGAAAAGGGGTAGATTTCAGAAAAATCACCCAGAACTGCAGGTCATGGGAGACTTACTGGATGGGATGAGAAGAAATGACTGATTGTTAGGGCCTACATTGGGCAGGATTTGAAAACCTGAGAGCTTAAAAGTGAAAAGCAGGGTATATATATATTAAAAAAAAAACCCTAGACTTAGAACTACTTAAACCTAACTAATCTAAGGACATCACACACATCCATGCCCGAGGCAGGATTCAAACCTGCGACCGCCGCAGCAGCCCGGTTCCAGACTGAAGAACCTAAAATCGCTCGGCCACAGGGGCCGGCTAATATGCAGGGTAGAGGTCATTGCTGAAACATTGTGCACAAGTTAATAACAGTGAAAAGCTAAGGGTATTGTATGTAACAGAGGTTGGAGGGGGGGGGGGGGGGGTAGTGAAAAATAGATGGTTAAGACAATGAAAGATGTAAAAGACTAAAACAGAGTGAAGAAAAAGAGTGTTTGCTGTGAAGAAATGCTGAGATGGGAGAAATCAACGTAAATTGAGGCCAGGTGAGTGGCGAGAGCCAAGGACATGTTGTAGTGGTAGTTCCCACCTGCGGGTTTTGAGAAACTGGTGCCTGGGGGAAGAAACCAGATGGTGTGCATGGTGAAACAGGCACCAAGATCATAATTATCATGTTGTAGAGCATACTTCACAACAGGATATTGCATGTAGCCAGTATAAACCCTGTGCCTATGCTCATTAATCCTAATTGATAATTTGATGGTAGTCATGCCAATGTAAATGGCCAAACAGTGTTTACATAACACCTGGTATATGATGCGTCATTTCACAGGTGGCTCGCTCTTTGATAGTGTATGTATTGCGAGTTGCAGGGCTGGCATAGGTGGCGGTAGGAGGGCGCATAGAGCAAGTTTTGTAGCGTGGACGGTCACAGGGGTAGGAGCTATAGGGTAGGGAAATGGGTGCAGAAGGCACGGGGTCTGACAAGAATATTGCCAAGATTATGAGGAACTATTGCTTGACAAAACAAACAGACCAACCATTTACGTGGTAACTGGAAAGTCTTGTTTTATCTGATTGCAGAAACAGTGCAAGTAAAATGAAACAGCATAGACAGATAAAATGCACATGATATTATGTACTGAACGAGGCTTCACCACTTCATTAGAAATAATACACAAGTGAAAAATCAGTGGATGAAAAGAGTATTGTGAATTCTTAGCTGTTTGTATTGATAAGAATCTGAATTGTAGTCACCTGTTTCAGAACTAATTAAATGCCCTAGCTATTGCATCGCAGATAATAAAAAGGTTTTTGAGATAAAAATGTCAAAAAGTTGACTTAATTTTCAAATTTTCTTCACTGTCTTCTGGAATTGCAGTCTGAGGAAATTTGTCATTGTGGGAAAAGTGTTTGTTATAGAAGCAAGTAATGTGTATGATGTGTTGTGTCTACTCTAGAACCTGTTGTAGACAGCTCTTTAAATAGTTGTGCAGACATACGTCTCGCAGTACATTTACTAAGTTTGTTGTCATATATTGGTTACAGTTAAAAAGCAACACCATAGCAAATTGCAATAATTGGGTCCTTGATCTGCTTCTTTAAACATTTCATTACTTGTCTTACTTCCTATCAAATACATTACAATACATAATAAATTTATTAAGAGACTGTTACAGAGATAATTTTTAAAAAGCTGTATTTGGCTCCTACCAAGATAAAGGCAGGCTATGAAGTCATCTCTGTGTGCCCATATGTACCCAATCCCTTGCAGTGTTATAAATGCCACCAGTTCAATCATACTAGCACATCATGTAAAAACGCAGCCAAATGTGTCACTTGTAGCAGGGATGCACACAAAGGTGCCTGTCCATCTCCTTCCCCCTGCTGCATTATTGTCATGGAGACCATGCTGCTTCTTATCGTTCTTGCCATGTCTATCAAGATGAACAGGCTGTTCAGGAGATAAGGGTGAAGGAAAGGTGACTTTTCCTGTTGCCTGGAAACTGTTGGCAAGCCATAAACTGACTGTCCCTTCATCTGGAAGCTACAGCACCGTGTTAGCATCCCCCTGTCCCATGAAAAACTTGGCTACGCAAACTTGTGACTTACAGTTCAGTTTGATGGTGGCAAAGCTGACACTCCATCTCCCACTTCCCAGGCTGTAGATTCTGCTACCCGTTCTTTGCCCTCAACAGTGAAGACGGTTGCAACGCAGACAGTGAACTTTCAATTCAAAAAGGAATATTCCCAGAAGATTTCTTGTGTACCTCGAGTTTGCAGCTGTCTGGCTCTTCTGCCAATCGCCAAAAGCCAAAACAATCTTCCAAAGGCAAACAGTCTTCCCCCCTCTCTGACTCATCGACCCTCTTAGACTTGTCAGTCCTTTTCAACTGACAGACACTGGGGAAGTTCCATTGATCCTGCTGAGATGATGGACGAAGATCCTCCACCTGTGGATTCCAGTGGCCATCCTCCCTCGATGGCTCGCCCTAAGCAGCCGCTGAGGTGAGTGTTTCTTCTTCATTCTCCAGTGTTCCTAAATTTTATGGCCTTTCTACAATGGAATATCTGTGGCCTTCGGTCTAATAGGTTCAGACTTCCAGCAGCTCCTGCATTCGCAATGACCGCTTGTAGTCTGTGTCCAAGAAACTAAGCTACGTCCTCAAGGCCATTTTGCTCTTTCCCATTTTACTTTGCTACGGATGCACCTTCCCCTTATGGGAGGGATTCCTGCTCATGATGGGGTCATTCTGCTTCTACGAGATGATGTTTCTTATTGTCCTATCGCCTTGCGCACCCACTTGCAAGCAGTTGCTGCCCATTTTTTCCTTCCCGAATTTACCTTTTCCCTCTGCACCATTTATATCCATTCATCTTCTGCTGTCACTAGGGCGGACCTGATACAGCTTGTTGCTCAGCTTCTCCCACCCTTTCTGCTCCTCGGTGACACCATTGCCCATCATCCTCTTTGGGGCTTGCCAGTCACCTGCCCAAGAGGTTCTCTTTTGGCGGATCTTCTTAATCATCTCAATCTCATGTGCCTTATCACTGGCAAAGCCATATTTCTCTCTTATTCCACTCACACTTATTCCCACTTAGACCTCTCGATCTGCTCTGCCCAGCTTGCTTGACGTCTCTAGTGGTGTGCTCTTACCGATACTTACTCGAGTGACCACCTCCCTTGTGTGACTCGCCTGTACAATCATACCCCGCCACAGTGGCCCGCTCATTGGAAATTCTCTCTTGCTGACTGGAGCCTATATTCCTCCTTGACAGTGTTTGACAAATGGCTGTTTCCCAGCTATGATGATCAGGTCGAGCACCTCATGGATGTTATTGTCTCAGCTGCCGAATCCTCTATCCCTCGTACTACTACTTCTCACCATCTGGTACCAGTCCCTTGGTGGACTGTGGAGTGCAGCAATGTGATCCATGCCCGACAACATGCGCATCGTGTCTTTCACCATCATCCTATGTTAACGAACTAAATCTGCCACAAGCAACTACGTGTGCAATGCCGTTGCACTATTGAGGAAAACAAGAAAACATGCTGGGTTTCCTTCACCAGCTCGTTCAACAGATTTACTCCGTCCTCTCTCGTTTGGGGTGGCCTGCACCAGCTTTCTGGGACTACTGCCCACTCCCCATTTTCTGGTCTGACTGTCGTGGGAAATGTCATAGTCGACCCAGTCAATGTTTCCCACACTTTGGGTTGGTACTTTGCAGAGGCTCCAAGCTCCACCCACTATCATCCTACCTTCCTTCCTCTGAAACAGGCAGAGGAGGCTCGTGCAATCTCTTTTCTCTCTTTGAATCGAGAATGCTACAATACTCTTTTTACTATGAGGGAGCTTGAGTGTGCTCTCTCCTCATCCAGGTCTTCTGCTCCTGGACCCGATACAATCCACGTCCTCATGTTGCAGAATCTTCCCCCTGTCTGAAAACTTTCTCCTCGATGCCTACAACCCTATTTGGACTGACTGTTTATTTCCCACGCTTTGGCGTGAAGCTGCTATCGTTCCGCTACCTAAGAATAGTAAAGATAAATCTCTTCCTTCCAGCTATTGTCCAATTTCCATTACCAGCATCGTTTGTAAGGTGATGGAATGCATGATCAATGGTTGATTAGTGTGGGTGCTAGAGTCACACCATCTTCTCACTAATGTGCAGTGTGGGTTCTGAAAGTGTCGCTCCGCAGTTGATCACCTCATCACCCCGTTGATGTTCATCATGAATAATTTTCTGCAGAAGCGACAAACAGTGGCAGTTTTCTTTGATTTGGAGAAAGCCTATGATAGCTGTTGGCAGACAGGTATTCTACATACTATGCACACATGGGGCCTCCGCAGTCGTCTTCCCACTTTCATCCAGGAATTTTTAATGGACAATTTTTTCTGGGTACGTGTGGGTTCCTCCTTACCCCACACCTTTTCACAGAACGGGGTGCCTCAGGGCTCCGTACTGAGTGCCATCCTCTTCGCCATAGCTATCAACCCCATTATGGACTGCCTTCCACCTGGCATTTCCGGCTCTCATTTTGTTTACGACTTTGCTCTTTACTGCAGCTCCCAGCGGATGTGTGTCCTGCAACGCTGTATTCAGCATTGTGTGGACTGTCTCTATTCATGGAGTGTCACAAATGGTTTCCACTTTTCTGCTACCAAATCCATTTGCGTCAACTTCTGGCAGTACAAGGTGTTTCTTCCACTGTCCTTGCGACTGGGCCAAAATGCTCTCCCATTCGTGGATGCAACAAAGCTCTTAGGGCGTACGTTTGATAGGAAACTCGGTTGGTCTCCCCACGTGTCCTACCTGCCTGCACACTGCACCTGGTCCCTCAATGTCCTTCGTGTATTGAGTGGTACCTCTTGAGGGGCTTACCAGACTGTCCTCTGCCTCTGTCGATCTCTTGTCCACTCAAAGTTGGATTATGGATGCATTGTCTACCCCTCTTCATGGCCTTCTATCTTACGCTGTCTAAATAGAATACACCATTTGGGGATCCATCTCAGAACTGGTGCCTTCCGTACTAGCCCTGTTGAGTCTCTATGCAGAAGCTGGTGAACTGCCATTGTCATACCGGCGCGACATCCTACTCAGTAGGTATGTGTGTCGGCTTTCTTCCATGCCAGGCCACCCAACCTTTGACCCTTTCTTTGATGATATTCTTGCCTGCCAGTACGAGATGGATGTTTCTTCTCTGCAGCCTCCCAGCATCCGCTTTCGTCACCTACTTCAGCAGCTGCAGTTCACACTTCCTGCCACTTTCTGAATGGGGGAGAGCCCTTCACCACCTTGGCTTCAGACAGATTTGTGTTCGTTTTGACCTCAGCTCATTCCCGAAGGATTTGACTCCCAAGCTGACCTATCGCTGCAAATTTCTCGAACTTCGCTCACAACTTGCCGATAGCATATTTTTGTACACTGATGGTTGTAAGTCCGCCCACGGCATTGGCTGTGCTTTTGTCAGTGGGGCTGATAAGTTTCAATACCGGCTTCTTGACCAGTGCACAATTTTTATAGCAGAGCTCTTTGCCCTGTCTCAGGCTGTTTACTATGTCCGTAGGCACCAGCTTACTCGCTGTGTAATCTGCTCTGACTCCCTCAGTGCCCTTCAGATTCTAGATGATCCTGATCCAGTCCACCCCATCATTCAATGGATCCAGGACTGCCTCCATTTGTTCCCGGATGGGGGAGCCCTAGTGATGTTCATGTGGGTTCATGGCCATGTTGGTTTGCCTGGGAATGACGCTGCTGATGCTGCAGCCAAGGCTGCCGTCCATCTTGGCCAGCCCACCTCTTACTCTGTTCCCTCGCAAGATGTTTGTACTTTTCTCTGTCGGCATATCACATCACTTTTGGCATGACCATTGGTGCTCCCTTCATGGGAACTTCTCCCAACAGCCTGGTTGACTTCCTCCCGGACGTCTCACCATGAGGAAGTAATGTTGGCTCAGTTGCAAATAGGGCACTGCCGCTTTAGTGACCGCCACTTGAGTGGCGACCCTGCACCCAGCTGTCCTTTCTGTAGCCAGCCATTAACGGTCAGACATTTCCTGATCCCCTGCCCCTATTTTAACCACTTATGTCTCAGGGTCGGGGTCCGCAGCTCGTGGTCGTGCGGTAGCGTTCTCGCTTCCCACGCCCGGGTTCCCGAGTTCGATTCCCGGTGGGGTCAGGGATTTTCTCTGCCTCGTGATGGCTGGGTGTTGTGTGCTGTCCTTAGGTTAGTTAGGTTTAAGTAGTTCTAAGTTCTAGGGGACTGATGACCATAGATGTTAAGTCCCATAGTGCTCAGAGGCATTTGAACCTCAGGGTCGGGCTGCCGCCCTCTTTGCCGGACATTTTAGCAGATGACGTGCGAGCTGTGGTGCACGTATTAAGTTTTTAAAAAAGCAGTAATGTGTCAAAAGAGATTTGATTTCTACCAGGTGGCTCTGGTTTCTTGTCAACATCTTTAAGATACTTTTCCATAATGTCTTGATGTTTTAGATTTGTTCTTTCTTCCTTTTTGTATTGGACCTGGCAATGGTTCTTTTCCCCTCACAGTCCCAGCATTCTCAGTTTCTTTACTGGGTGCTTATGTCCTTAGATGTTTTGCACCCTAAAACCCTACACAAACAAAAGTCACAAGTCTGAAAATTAAAACATATATGTATATTTAATTATTATCATTATCATGAGATAAACACACGCAACCTCACGATAAGTGTATCAAGTGCACCAAGCTTTCATATGGAATGCAGCGCATATTTTACTATGTTCCAAATCTAATTTTAAACACTCTGTAGTCTCTGATGCACTACTAACTTGCTGACGTAACATTGCTCCATGGGCCTGGTAACCCATTCTGTCACTCAAGGGCATGAATGTAGTATAGAAAAACAAGAAACAAAACAGGACCTACATAATGTACAATAACAGGCGATAGTTTGTGCCACTGTCAGGTTTTAATTAAACTAGTCTACAGTTGAAGTATAAACACCGGTATACATTGTTTATAGCTTTAAAATTGCATAGCAAAGCATAATTGATAAGGTATGATAAAAAAGAAATGAAGTTCCATCTCAATACAGCATTATAACAACCAAAATATTGTTGTACACACATTACAAAATGTCAGTCCCATGCTTTCCAATAAAATGTCGTTTGTTACAGTCTTTCACACAGACAATTACAAAAACAAATTAAAATCCTATTTACTAAATGTGATAGCTATGTATCACGCCAAAACACTATATATCATGGAGCATAAATGGCTGGATGTGCTGTGTATTTGATAGGGGTGGAAGGGTGAGGGAGGTGGTGGAGGGTAGGGGAGAACTGAGAAAGAATGTAAGGGAAAGGGGTGGTGAGTGATCTATACTTATTGGTGTTGTATGGCAAGGGATGAGTGGGAGGAGTTCTTGGTTGTATGAAAAACATGATGGTGGAGGGGGGGGGGGGGGGGGCGCAGCAGAAGAGTTACAGAATCTGTGTTTTTTATATTAATATATATCCATTGATACATCCAAACTATAGTCTAGATACTACGTTCCAGCAATCTTAAGTAATAACAACAACCTATGATAATAGGTACAGTGTGTGTACAAGATATTAACTAACATAACAGGTACATATAAAAGTAATTTAACACATTGATATTTATATGTAGTAGTCAGTCACAGCATCTGACATGGTAGGCTATATAATCTGCAAGATCCTTTATTGTCTGTAACGGGATAAGCACCACAAAAAAGCAGAAGTATTGAAAGCAGTGCAAAGTCCATGCTATTATACAATTGCAATGTACATTTAGTATCTAACTGTGCCAAAGTGATACAAAAACAGCCTCACCATAAATATAAAAGATAAGCAACCTAAATATATTTTTTTACATGAGCCCAATAACAAGATGCACATACTGACCTAAACTATACAATGTTAAGGATATACAAAGTGGTAAACTAACCACTGTTTAATTCAGACTATTTACCTTCTTTAATTTGTCCAAAATGAAGGACATTTCATTAACTATTTCCTAAGTTATAGCAAATTAGTGGTTAGTACATATTGTTATAAAACTTTGTCAAAAAACGTAAAAAAATTCTTATATTTGATATCAACCTGTTTGTTCAAAAATTTTATCAGGCTCTTTTATTTGTGGAAACTGTATATGTTAACATTCTCTAGTAAATCCAGTCTATGCCCCCTTCTTCCCCCCATATGCAATAAACCTATATTTTGCCTGATGTCACCCACCATGTGCTTAGTAATTTTTATATGCAACCCAAAGGCAGTGTTCTTTTTCCCTTACATATTCTCTCCAAATATAGTTTTAATTGCACTACTCATCTGCCCTATATGCACTGAATTGTACTATGAACATTCTAATTTATATACTCCTGACCTATGATACTTGTCTCCATTACTACTAATATTATGTCTTTAAGTTGTGTTTTAATAAATTTTCTTCTTGAAAGCTGTTTTGATATTATGCCTTCTAAACTGCCTATCAGTTTTCTCCAAAACGTTGCCTCCATAAGTCATTGAAACATAAGGACTTCTTTCTGTATTATTCTGTTTATTCCCCTCTTTTTACTTTCAATTAAACCTTTATTTTTATTATATATTTTGTCTACAAAATCTCTTAATTTCCATTGTCACTGGCAATCTGTTCAAAATTTGTAATTCTTTTTTAATCTCTACTTTTGGAAGTGGTGTTCTTAATATCCTGTAAGTCATAGAATTAAAAAAAAGCTTCTTTTGTAATTTACAGGAAGGTAGGATGTTCCATTTATATTCGCACCACTGTTTGTTGGTTTCCTGTAGATGCTCTATGAATGGGAATCACCTACTTGCTTAATAGTTAGATCAAGAAAATTCAGAGAATTGTCTTTTTCTAACTTTAGAGTAAACTGCATATGTTTTGGTGCATTTTATTAATACTATCTTTAACACTTACCATGTCTTGCTCTGTACCATTTATCATAATTATAAGATCATCTACATATCTTTTTTAGTATGCTAGTTTCTGTGCTTATTTTTTTATGTTGCTCAAAGAACGCATTACAAACATATTGCAAGTGTTCCAGCTAGATAGTTACCCATTGCTAACCCTTCTTTTTGATGATAAATTTTATTAATAAATTGAAAATAATTGTACTGTAATGACATTTGTAGAAATTAAATTAATTCAGTAATCTCCCCAAGTGCTGCTTTCTTATACTTAACCAGATTTTCCTTAATACTTTCAGCTGTCTCTGCAATTGCAATTTTAGTATATAAAGTGGTAATATCCAGATACGCAAGTCAAAGATTTTCAGCAGTCATCTCATTTTGGGTAAATAGTCTGAATTAAACAGTGGTTAGTTTACCACTTTGTATATCTTGAACATTATATAGTTGTAGGTCAGTATATGTGCACCTTGTTAATGGGCTAATATAAAAAAAAATTTAGGTTGTTTACCTTGTACATATAGGATCATGTTCTTTTAGTGTCACTATGGCACTATTAGATACTAAATGTACTTCGCAGTTGGGTAATAGCATGGACTTAGAGTTGATTGATTTGATTGATTGATTTTAACAGGGAAGCTATAACAGCTTAGGTCTGACCCACCACTACGGTTTATTGTGCGGTATCACTCCCTTTATATCTAGTAAAGCCAACCAGTGCCGTTAAATAGTGCAAGGAGTCCCTCTACCAGTTTTTTTTTTTACGCAATTTCTTCAGGTCTAGTTGTCCTGAAGATTCTGTATCTTTTACTCTTCCATTATACCCATTGTGTGTAGGTGTTTTTTGAAATTCCCCTGGCCGGTCATCAGTCCAGTCATGAGTTTGATCTCATTCCTGTTCAATCTGAGGATTACAGAGCTTCTTTTAAAACATGGCTTGGGCACCATTACCTTACCATGTTTTTGTTTATGGACCTTGATCCAATATCCTATGTGCTGTTTCCTAAGCCAGTTCCGTAGTTCTAATTTGATCATAGCCTTTGTGATTGTCAGGACAGGTTCCGGTCCAATAAATAGACTTGTTGCCCACATCCTAGCTAATCTATTGGCTTGTTCATTGCCACAGATCCCCGAGTCGCCAGGGACCCACACTAGATTTACCCTACTGCTTCCCCCAGCTCCACCAGAGCCCTGTGGCAATCTGCAACCGTCTTAGATCTTGTTGCAGGAGCTGCCAATGATTTCAGGGCTGCCTGGCTGTCTGAATAGATGTAGATGCTATGGTCATTGTAGCACCTATGCACATTCTCCTCCACACGTGGCATGATTGCAGTAATTTCTGCTAGGAATACAGAGGCCAATTTCCCCAGAGAGATGATGCTCTCCAGTCCTGGCTGAACCCTGTACACCCCTGCCCCAATGCCTTTGTCTGTTTACGACCCATTGGTGAACCGAACGATGTCCCCCATATGGTGTCGAGCTGTTTTTTTTCTACTGTTCCCCACTTCCAATTATAATGCTCTAAGGCTTGTCGAAGCAGTTGGGAGTTACTATATAGTCAGTAGGCATTTCCCCAGCCATTCCTATATTTACCTCACTCACTATGTTAGTGTGTGATTCTGGATATCCAAATGAGACCCAGTTTTTGCCAGTTTTAAGTCTGTGTGCCCCAGCTGCTGCCTCCATCTTGACCCAAAGGTGGAGGGATATCCAGCATGGCTTCCATTCCAGTGGTTGGTATGCTGCTCATTCCGCCCGCTATGGCTAAGCAAGCCAATCTCTGCTCCTTAGCAGCAACCCGCTGTTCTACCTTCTTCCACCACACTACGACCCAGGTCTAACCACTGTGGTGTATATCCAGTGCATAGTCCTGCGGCTTAGGCCCCAGTTTTTGCCACAAGCCCTCCTAGTACTCATTAGAGTACTTTTTGCCTTGGAGCACATGCTCTTAATGTGAGGGGTCCAAGTTAGCTTCTCATCAAAGGTTACCCCTAGATATTTAACTATCAACCTCACAGGTAGAGTTTCAACGAAGAGCTTTAGATTCCAACTTGGGTGTTGAATATGTCTCTTTGTAAATGGCACCACACCAGTCTTCTTAGGATTAACGCTCAGATCCTGTTTAATGCACCATTTTTGCAAAATGTCCAATCCTCCTTGTGCCATATTCCTGATTGTGTCATTGAATTTGCCAAGTATTAATATGACAAGGTCATCTGTGTATCCTTGGCAGAAGCATTGTCTAGAACTTAGTTCCTCAATCAGTTGGTTCAGAACTAGAGTCCACAATAGAGGAGACAAAACTCCTCCTTGTGGGCAGCCTGTAGTGGTCTTAATTACCAGCGTTTCATTCATCATGGTAGCCTCTACCTTCCTTCCACTAAGTATGGCTCTGGTCCACCTACATATAGTGGTCCCCAGGTCATGCACCTCTGCTACCCTTACCATGGAATCAAAGGTCATGTTACTGAAGGACCCCTTGATATGCTGGAAGATGCAGAGGGCTATTTCTTGGAAGTGAAGTGCTTTTTCCACCTTCCCAACGAATTGGTGGGGAGCTGTCTCACATGATTTACCTGGTTGGTATGCGTGTTGGTTCAGGTGTAGAGGGGCCCTACTTAGCCTCATCTCCCCAAAATAAACATTAAACAGTTTTTCCAGTGTTTTGAGAATGGAGGAAGGCAGACTGGTTGGTCTCATATCCTTAGCCTTGGTATGATCAATTCTCCCTGGCTTTGGAATGAAGACAACCTACACTGCCATCCAAGCACTGGGAATGATTCCTACTGCTAGGCTAACCCTGAAAAGCCTGCTTAGGGCTCTTATGAGCTTTCTTCCTGCCTGTTGCAGGAGAGCTGGAAAAATTCCATCTGGGCCAGGTGACTTGAACGGTTGGAATGTTCCCACCACCAACTGGAGTTTGTTGAAGTTCACATACTCCTTGGCTGATTCCCAGTCCTCTCTTAGAGTGCCTGAGAACCATTGTCCCTCTGGGGTCACATACTGGTCTGTGTTGTCCAGCAGAGCATATTGAGGAAAGTGAGTTTTGAGGAGCAATTCCAGCGTCTCATGTGCTTTCTTTGTATATTCACCATTCTCCTTCCTCAACGTACCTCCTGGATTGGTTGGCACTCCAGTGAGAATTTTGTGAAGTCTGGCTTGTGCAGCCATGCCCTCCACTTCCTCACAGAATGCCTTTCAGGATGCCTCCTTTCCTTGTCTGATTGCAAGATTGTAATTGACAACGGCCTCACGATACTTATGTCTCGCAATATTAAACGGTCTCCGTACCTGTTTTCTTTGTATTTCCAGTTTATTATTCCACCAAGGAACACTTCTATTTGTGCACTTCCTGGTGATTGTGCAGCTGTCCTGATATGAGGTCACTATGGCAGAGGTGACAGCCTCTGCTACTTCCTCAAATTGTACTGGATTCCTTATTGAGGTTTTACTTTCTGATAAGCCTAAATCAAGGTCCCTCCTATATGTCCCTCCTATAGGTCATGGTCTGTCTGATTCCCATTTCAACCTTTAATTTGATGTACATGTGGTCCAATTAGGATGGCTCCAATACCACATGCCATTGAATCTTCCTGGCAGATTAAATCTGTGTACGAGACTGAGACTCCAACTTGGGACCTTTGCCTTTCACGGGCAAGTGCTTTACCAACTGAGCTATCCAAGCACAGTTCACACCCCGTCCTCACAGCTTCACTTCTGCCAGTACCTCATCTCCTATCTTCTAAACTTTACAGAAGCTCTTTACTTGATCTGTTCTGATGGGGAGACTAGCATAAGGTTGTATACTTCAGCTGAAGGCAACAGATATGCCAAGTTTAAAATATTGTTTAGTACAATCATAAATGACTGCAAAATAGTTTTTAATATTTGAGGTGATTGATCAGTGTTGTTGCTGGTGACCCACCTTAACTTCCTAGTGTTACTTTCTGTTAATTTGCTTGACTTTAATGGAGCAGCAAAAGCAGACGGCAACAAGTTATGCGTGTGAATCAGTGTGAATGACTAAGTTACTGTGAGAATGACATACAGCAAAGTTTTTGTGAAGCTAAAATAAGTGAGGTGTTTTGACTACATTAAAATAACCATGTAACAGTAGAGTATTTACTCTGTTGAAGGTAATGTTGGTATTACATGTTAATGACTTATAAAGTGCTTTGTGTACATGTTAATGATTTGTGATTTGTCTGAACTTAACACCTTTTTCCCTCAGTGTAGGTCCAGATCATCGAACATGTTTGCAATCAGTGGACAAAATCATGGAGTGTTACATTTAATAAATCAAAGTTTTGTAATATTAATGACTGCAAAACAATAAACACAGTTTAATTTTTTTAAATAATTTTTTCTGCACTTTTGCTAAAATTTTGTGGGTACAATTTTCATTTCTTGTAGTTGGCACTATTTAATGGTAAAATGTGTGTGACTGAAAAAGGTACTCTTCCATTTCAGCATGTTTTCAGCATGACAGTGTTATTGGATATGACAGTCATTCTCTTGTGAAGTATTCAGGTTTAAGCTGATATCACGAAACAAATAGGTCAAAAGTTGATAAAATTACTTCATTGAAAATACATGCAGTAAAATACAAAGTAAAATGTTCAGAATGTTTGTAAGTGCATTTTTAAGGTTCTGACATAATTAATAAAAAAATGTTACAGGGAAGAGATATTGACAAAAGTGAAATTTCGTTGGAAGAGAAACAGTTTCAGAGTGATTTGGAACTTGCCCGCCAGTTATCCCTTAAAGACATGTATCCATCTGGAAGTAAAGAACATATCAGTCACTCTTCGGTGAGTTAGTAACATGTTCATTAGAAGGAAAAAGACTTTCTCTATCTCCTGTAATACAAATGTTAGTGATGTTTCATACTGAAATAGTTAATGCTTTGGAACAAGACTTGTCCTGATTGACTACTAATTCCATAATCCTTTCATGCCGATTGGAAATATTTAACCACATTCTTATTTTGGGTGTGGCTATTCAATATTTCTAAGCATGTGTTGTCAACAAAATTAAGTTAAAAACAATGTTAATGTGTTTATTATATAATCCGTTTGTTCAAGCAACTGTGATTTATGCAAAAGAAATGTGGAATTAAAATTGCATTTGTTCCAAAGTTACACCATTGGATATTATTTGAATAGCTACAAAATTAAGTGCACTAGTAAACAAGATGATGTATCTCGTATCTCTTGCCTTGTTCCCAAATGAATTTGATAGTAAGAATAATGCCACAATTAGTGATACCAACATCAATTACCATTAATAGTAGCTGTATTATATGTAAATATAAGTGGGGGATGGAATAATGTTCAAATAAAATTGACAACCTACACTACAAATTAAATGTAAAGTGGTTTTAGTTGACACTTGCAAATCATTGCTTAGGAGCACAATGTCCATCAGTAAATGGTTGTGTATATGAATGACACCAGGGATCAGAAAAGACCTTAGTTTACTTTCCTCTGATTTCTAAATTTTGTATTAGAATACGAACTGCGCTCCTTCTCATTTTGCCCTAATAAAAAAAATAAAAAAGCAGCAAGCATAATTTCCATTTTGTGCAAATATGACTACTACTGATCTGGAGATAAGAGATAGGGTTTGAAAGGGTACATGTAGATATTTGCTCAAAAATGGTTAGATGACTCTGAATGTTCGCAGTAAAGTAATGAAAACTATTGCTTGACAAAACAAACAGACCAACCATTTACGTGGTAACTGGAAAGTCTTATTTTATCTGATTGCAGAAACAGTGCAAGTAAAATGAAACAGCATAGACAGATAAAATGCACATGATATTATGTACTGAATGAGGCTTCACCACTTCATTAGAAATAATACACAAGTGAAAAATCAGTGGATGAAAAGAGCATTGTAAATTCTTAGCTGTTTGTATTGATAAGAATCTGAATTGTAGTCACCTGTTTCAGAACTAATTAAATGCCCTAGCTATTGCATCGCAGATAATAAAAAGGTTTTTGAGATAAAAATGTCAAAAAGTTGACTTACTTTTCAAATTTTCCTTCACTGTCTTCTGGAATTGCAGTCTGAGGAAATTTGTCATTGTGGGAAAAGTGTTTGTTATAGAAGCAAGTAATGTGTATGATGTGTTGTGTCTACTCTAGAACCTGTTGTAGACAGCTCTTTAAATAGTTGTGCAGACATAAGTCTCGCAGTACATTTACTAAGTTTGTTGTCATATATCGGTTACAGTTCAAAAGCAACACCGTAGCAAATTGCAATAATTGGATTCTTGATCTGCTTCTTTAAACATTTCATTACTTGTCTTACTTCCTATCAAATGCATTACAATACATAATAAATTTATTAAAAGACTGTTACATATATAATTTTTAAAAAGCTGTATTTGGCTCAATGTCTTCTTGTACAATGAGCCACAGCTTAAAATAAGTGGACAGTTCATGTGTTATGAGAAGAACTTATTGAACATAAACACTGGGGTAATAAATTGAACATCCAAATAAACATACACAAAAGTAGTCATATTAATGCTGTATGTAAAAAAAAAAAAAGAGTCAGCAATAGGCTGTTCTTCTTAGTCAACTGTCCAAAATAGTGCTCACCCAAACGCTTAAAACTGTGTGTTACAGGACACTCTATCCCCATCTTAGCTACTGTATAGAAATATGGGGTTGTGCTGCAGACATTCACCTTAACAGAGTACTATTGCTACAAAAAAGAGGGTTAAGGATTGTGCACAGACTAGGCTATAAAGATGCTTGCCGTGATGTTTTCAGACAACACAAGTACTTCACCATATACTCTTTGTATCTTTATAAATTAATTACTTTTTTCTCTCACAGAAAAGTGAAGTAACTAAATGTAGTGATATACATGATCACAACACCAGGTCCAAAGAGACTTACTATCGACAAAGAACAAGAGTAAAGATGACGGACTAGAGCCCATATACTAATGGACTGATATGGTATAATAAACTGCCAGAGTCCATGAAAAGCAGTAATAAAAAGAGATTCAAATTAAAACTGAAAGAATACTTCATTGAAAAATCTCTCAATTCACTCATCGAATTTTAAATGGTTAAGTTCAAGAGCTGTTAAATAATGTACAAAAAATAATTTCTTGTATTAATATGTGTAAGACAGAATGTATTTTGACAAGCATCAATTTACTGATTAACCTGTAAGGCTAAGGTCTATATGAATTTTATGTTTGTAACTGTGCCTGACATTCGCAAAAGCCATCGTATTAATGACTCCACACAAAAAATCTAAACAAACTAAATAAATAAATAAATAAATATAAATAAATAAATTTTCTGTTTAAAAAATTAGGCCTGACAATTCATGTTAATAAACATTCAAAAGCAATAAATTACTCATTGTTTTAAGTGCAGGTAGCATTTCTATATAGTTAATATCTATTGCCGTACTGTTCAGGTTTGTTAGATAGTTTTGTCCATTTCTGATTAATTAATTGATGTTATAGCCATGGAAATAAAGAGTGGAATCTGTTTACCACACCTTCCTAATAATGGTTTTGGGAGTAAAATAAGAAAATGTTCCTGCAAAATGTAACCTGCATTACCTTCTAAAGGTCATACAAGTATTCAACATACTTTTCTTTTTCTTAGAAATTTTGCAGGTGGGTCTCCATATTTTACAGAAACAATCTTCCCATAAAATGCGGTTCTCCTCATTTTTTTTATTTTTTTATTTTTTTTTTATTTTTTTTATTTTTTTTATTTTTTTTATTTATTTTTTTTTTTCCTCTTCCTCCTACCAAAAGACATTGTCCAGAATGTAGTGCTTCCTGTAAGTGCATGCAAACATCAAATGAAATAGACATGTGTTGCCATAGAGATGTTTACAAATCATATTCTGCTATTAAGGTAAGCCTGTGAAGCTGCCATGTCCAGCCCACAGCAACTGCCAAGTATGACCTTAGACCAGTCAGGCTTATGTGGGCTTAGTGATTTGTGGCATTTCATGGAGTCTATTTACCATTGTTTACCAACTTCTCCATGTCTTCCATCCCCCCCTCCCCCCTTCCGCCACCCTCTCCTGCCACATGGTCGAGGGATGCTTTTATTCTGCAGTGTACTACACACATCAAAAAATATTTTGCATCACCCTGGTTCCTAGAACTCCTGAAGATAGATGTTGAATGTGTGTATTGTATCACATACACAGTCCCTTTCTTTGACTGTTCAGAGATGTCACTAAACCTGCCCAAAGATGTAAACAACCATGCATGAGCATCGCCTATTAGATGGAGGGGGTTTGACAGCCGATCATTTCCAGATTTTCAGTCATTCCACCAGGAAGGAGGTATATGGCTCATATTATCTGTAGGTCAACCATGCCTAGACGGTAAATACTGTGGTTCGATTGTGTCCACATTGTTACTTTCTGCCAGGAAGGGTTATGCATCTCTGAGTGAACCAAAGTGATGTTTGGACATTGAGGAGATACAGAGAGGCAGGAACTGTCAATGACATGCCTCACTGAGGTTGCCCAGGGGCTACTACTGCAGTGGATATTGACAGCAACACCACAATGTTGAATAATGCTTTTTGTGCAGCCACAAGATGCCATGTTGTGACTCAAACTGTGTGCAATAGGCTGCACAATGCGTAACTTCACTCCCGATGTCCATGGTGAGGTCCAGCTTTGTGACCACACCATCATGCAGCGTGGTAAAGATAGGTTCAACAACATGCCGAATGGACTGCTCAGGATTGGCATCACGTGATCTTCACCGATGAGTGTCACGTATGTCTTCAACCGAACAATTGTCAGAGACATGTTTGGAGGCAACACGGTCAGGCTGAATGCCTTAGGCACACAGTCCAGTGATTGCAGCAAGGTGGAGGTTCCCTGTTTCGGGGTGGCATTACATGGGGCTGACATACAGCGCTGGTGGTCGTGGGAGGCACCATAATGGCTGTAAGATACGTGAATGCCATCCTCGGACCAATAGTACAACCATATCGGCAGCCTATTGCCGAGGCATTCATCTTCATTGATAACAATTTGCACTCCCATTGTGCACATCTTGTGAATGAATGACTTCCTTCAGGATTAAGACGTCGCTCGACCAGAGTGGCCAGCGTGTTCTCCAGACATGATACCTATCGAACATGCCTGGGATAGATTGAAAAGGGCTGTTTATGGACAACGTGACCCACCAACCACTCTGAGGGATCTACGCTGAACGCCAAACTGCTATTGAGGCATGGAATGTTGATCTCTATTCCAATTTTCTGTACAGGTTGTGGAACTCTCGAAGCTAAGATGATGCAAAACGTTTTTTTGATGTGTGTACAATGAAATTCCAAATTCCTTAACTTGATATGAGACAATGTATAGTGTATTTTGGAGGCAGTTATGAGGTGATCAACCAACTCATTTTCTTCCTCAGTACTAAATATCCGTTTGACTGCACAGTTTTGTTAAGAATTTCTGAAATATCTCTGTACAGAACATTTCTAAAAATTAAAATCTTTCACTGTTTTTCTCATAGATAGTCCAGCCTCAACAACAGCTTCAGCTTCTGTCAGAGTTTCCTAAGAATTTGGTCTTGTTTTACCCCCCTTGCTTGTTCGAATCTCCCAAAATTAACACTGCAGTTATTGTAACAAGCTTTACGTACCTAATAATGAATTTTACCTTGGGCCATGATTATGGTATAATACCTCCAACTGCCTCAAGTACAATTTTCCTCCTACTTTAGTAAAAGGTTCATGTAACCTGAAACAATAAAATAGCAGGAAATTCACAGTATGGTTGATAAATGTCTATCATGATTATTTACCATTTAAGTTCAATTTTATTTGTACATATTTAGATGGAGTAGCATTGTATCGAGAACAAAAAACTTACTTTTAGGTGGCAAAAACAATAATATGTGTAGGAAATTGAAACTATTTCTCCTTGATCCTCTGTACCAACAGCTGGTCTTCCTGAGCCTTAGTCTGTCCCTAAAATTTTTACCTCCCCGCACTTCCTTTCATTACCAAATTGAGAATTCATTGAGGCTTCAATATGTGTACTGTCAAACAGTCCCGTCTTTTAGCCAAATTGTGCCATAATTTTTTTGTCAATTCAGTTCAGTACCTCCTCACTCATTACTTACTTATCTAGTTTCCAAAATTGTTCTACAGCACTACATTTCAAAAGCTCCTATTTTTTACTGTTTATCTTACATGTTTTGCTACTATATAAGGCTACTGCAAGACAAATACCTTCAGAAAAGTCTTCCAAAAACTGAACTTTATATTAGAAATTAACAAATTCCTCTTTTTTTCATAAATACTTTCTTGATATTGCCGCACTGCATTTTATATGCTGGCTAAATAGCAAAACCCTTATACTTTCCTTCATTTCCGAATATAATTCGATCAGTATCACCTTATTTGACTACAATCCATTACATTTGTTCTACTTTCATTGATATTCATCTTACTATCTCTTTTCAAGACACTACCCATTCTGCTCAACTGCTCGTACAACATCTCTGAAAGACTGAAGTCATTAGCAAGCTGCAAAATTTTTGTTTTCTCTCTCAGAACTTCAATTACTTTTCCAAATTCTTCATTGGCTTCCTTTACTACTTGGACACTGCAGAGATTAAATAACATCAAGGACAAACTACAACCCTGTTTCACTCCCTTTTCATCCACTGCTTCCCTTTAATGTTCTTCCACTCGTAACTGCAGCCTAGTGTCAGTGAAAGCTATATATAACCTTTTGCTCCCGTATTTTGTCCTTGTTGGCCACAGAGTTTTAATGAGTGTATCTTAATCAACATTGTCAAAATTTTTCTACAAGTCTACAAATGATATGAATGTAGATTTCTCTTTCTTCTACCTGTTTACTATGATAAGTTACAGGGTCAGTATTACATTGCGTGTTTCTACATCTCTCCAGAACTCAGTGATCTCCCTGAGGTTGGCTTCTACAAGTTTTTCCATTCTTCTGTAATTAATTCACATCATTATATTGCAATGAGGACTTATTAAACTGATGGTTTGATAGTATGCACACCTTCCAGCACCTGCCTTCTTGTGAACTGGACTTCACATTATTCTTGAAGTCTGAGGGTATCTCCCCTGCTCCATACATCTTGCACATTATGTGGAATAGTTTTTTCATGGCTAGCTCACCAAATTCAGGGGAAATTTAATCTATTCTAAGGGTCTCTGTCACATTACTCTCTCGCTATCACATCTGTCATCACAGCTTCACCTGCTTGCTCTTATCTTCCCCCCAATTCATTCCTCAATATAGACATTTATAATACTGGCTTCTACTTTGTTTCCCTTATATGGACCCTCTAAATATGCCTTCCACATTTCCGCCTTCCATTCTTTAATTATTATTGACTTGCCATCTAAGCTCTTGGTAGTTATACAGATGCTTCTCTTTCTTCTAAAGGATTCTTCAAGTTTCCTATAGGACATCTTTCTCATTGTTGTGCATATTTCTACAGCTTTGAATTTCTGCTCTAGCCATTCCAGCTTTCCCATTTTTCACTTAGTCTCTCATTTTTATATGTTTATATTCCCTTTTGCTTGTTTAATTTACTGCATTTTTATATTTATGCTTTCATCATTTACATATGTTACCTTGTGTTGTTGCTGGGTCTTGTCTGCAGCCTTCATTATTTCATCTGTTAAAGCTATCCATTCATCTTCTATTGTATTCCTTTCCCATATTTGTCAATCTTTGCCTAATGCTCCATCTGTAACTCTAAGCAACCTCTGATTCCTTCAGTTTATCCACATCTCATGTCCTTATTTTACTGCCTTTCTGGAGTTTTATAGTTTAGATCTGTAGTTCATAGCCAATAAATTATGGTCAGAGTTAACATCTACCCTATGATAATGTTACACAGTTTAAAATCTGATTTTGAAATCTAAAATACATAATAAAGCAGTCTGAAACATAACACATTAAAGCATTTTATGAAAAATCACACCAATGTATGAAAATGCACATTAATTTGAGATTGGGAAGCACACTAACATGAAGAAATAAAATATTGTTTCTCATCAGAGAAGTACAGAAATGCACAGATGAAATCTAATTTCTGTTTAGGCATGGTATTGAACTAACACATAAGTCTAATACTTTTTTTTTATTTTCAGAACAACACATGGCTAATATAGCTACCAGACATACATCCCAAAAACCATGAATTCATATAAATACTACCCCTCTTTAAAGTTGAGGAAAACAAAAACTTATGTACATACATGAACTTGAAAATTTCAAGACCCGGATGTCAACTACTGACATTTTTATGTGATTAATAAGCAAAATTGTTTGGATACTTTCTGACCTTGGTGGCCACCTAAATTGTGGTGTAAAGTATGTGTGTTTCATACTTATAGGGGCCACCCTACCTTATGAGCATGGCAGTTCCTGCAGTATTTATTTTGATGCATTGCTTCATTGACACTATTCAGATCAATTTTGGTGTTGTGCACTGTGGTTTAAAAAGAAATTGTTAGAACAATTTCTGCTTACACTGTACAACTTTAACATTTTGACAGTGTATGCATTGGTCACAGCTACAGAATTGTGCAATGATTTGATACCTTCCACAGTTATTGACTGCTTACATAGTTGTCACTTTCTTGACAATGATTATTGATCCTTGTTCATACATAAACAAAGATAACGGACATTATCTACAGTAATGGAAAGCTTAACCTGTAAGACACAATCTGACTAATTACAGAAGCTTGCACTCAGTATCTCAGAATGTTGATGAATTTTCTTAAATATTACTCCATATAATCATCAAAATGAACATTAAGAAAACTCCCAGGGGGGCACTGCCTTATTGTAAGCACCTTCAGTGAGATGGTTTGCGTGCCTCAGTGATGCTGAGAGCAATGCTGGTGATAGCATAGCTACTGTCAGGGCTACACAAGATGGACAGGCCTCAATGGAGGTGCCTGACAGAGTTCACTACAGCTAAGTGAAGGGAGGGATGTACTTCTCCACAGGGAGCTCTGCCAGCCATGGTGGGACACAGGCAAAACAAACCGCAATTTCCTGAGCTGCAGACTGAGCAGTGCAAGCAGACCTCTTCTGCCATAAACTCAGCATACTTCAAGGACCATCATTCAGCATAGCAACCTAATGTTGTGCATTTCAGAGAATGGGGGCCTTGGTGTGACCACCTTCACTGTGAGGAAAGAACAAACCTGTATAAGAAGACCCTCAACCACATTCTGATGAGGTGAATGCCTGTTGAGGTAAAACAGTCTCTAGTGGGCAACTTCAGGGGCGTCTGCTGCTGCTGCCCACTTGTGTAAGGCATACTCAGATATGCAACCTCCCAGGGGGCTCACCACTCTTTGGCAGGTTCATGCTTGGCCACCACGGGGCCCCAGCCTTTGCAGCATCTTTTCCCTTCCATGCTACATGTCTGTCCTTTTGCTATTCTTTTTCCCCTCCCTTGGGGAACATGCCTGAGGTGTTATTGGGCATGTTCTGCATTGTCTGTCGCTGACTGAAGAACAGTCTTTTGCTTTTATCTTTCGTCTTTTTTTGTCTTTTCCTTTCTTTGTTTCCCTTCTCCTCTAGTTCCTCCACTTCGGTGTTTGACGTTCCTATTTTTCATCTTCCTCCCTGTGTGCTCCTGAAGGTCAGCCCATGCATCTGACATGTAACAGGTGACTGGGTAACGCATAATTCCCAGCCCCAGGTTGACAGGTAGAGTTTGCACATACCCCCTGGTACAGGTCGAGCCCAGGGAGCTGTAGGTGTTACCTGATGTGTAAACAATCACCTAAGGCAGGTGAACACCCCCCCCCCCCCCCCCTTGTGAATGGGGCCACCAGTTGCAAGGAGCACACCATCAGAGACTCTGGCAATCATGGGGGATTTTCTCGCGATGAACCAATCATCTTCCCAATCAATGTCTATGAAACATAAATGTAATGACGCTAATGATTCAGAGATCCTTGCCACTGCACCATGGTTCCTCATGGTCTCTCTCATTGAAGATGGTCAGTCCTTCACTACAGTAAATCTGTTCATTATTAAGAAAGGTGTTGATGCAATTGCCGGCCCTGTGAAATCGTGCACTCATTTATGGAATGGCACTTTGCTGTAGGAGACTAATTATGATTCTCAAGAACAACAAATGCTTGCTGCCTTGCTTCTCCACAGCTACAGTGTTCGTATCCAGGCCCATAAAACTCTGAATTTTTCTTGTGGTGTTATTTACACTAGGCTGCTCGATGGTCTGAGGCCAAAATCCAATCTTACCTCTCTGATCAGGGTGTCCTTGCCATCCATCATATAATGAAAAAGGTAGATTCCTCCTTAGTGCCCACTCGCACTCTCTTTCTCACCTTTGATAAAGTGGTGCTTCCATCAAAGATCAAAGCAGGCTATGAAATTATCACAGTCTGACCGTACATTACAAACACAATGTGCTGCTACCAGTGTCATCGTTTCAACCGCACTAAAATGTCTTGTCAACACCCAATGAAATGTGTAATCTGTGGTAGGGATGCGCATGAGGGCGATTGTCCACCACCCTTCCATGCTGTATCAACTGCAAAGGCAGGCATGCTGTCTCCTCTCGGGATTGTCCCATGTATCTTGATGAGTGGGCTGTCAAAGAGATCTGGGTAAAGGAAAAAGTGCCTTACCTAGTTGCTCACAAGTTATTGCTAGTTACCATACCTGCATTCTCCCACCTGACACCTATAGTTTTGTTCTTGTTACCCCTCGCTCCATGAAGGACATGGCAACACAGACATGTGACCTCAAATTCAGCTCTGAGGTTGTAAAATTGTCCAGGGTCATTGTAGCATCACCATCCAGCTGTGCAACAAGCCATCAAACTCTCGCCTCAAGGGGTGAAGCCACCAGCTACACAACTGATAGGCCAGAAAGAACAGGAGTAGTACTCCCATGCAGACTTCCTCTGTCCCTCCACCAAACAACACCTAGGTCTTCCTCTGACCAGAAAAGCTCGAAGTAGTCCACCAAAGGCAAATGGTCGTATCCTTTGTCAACTCGAAGATCATCCTCTTTGACAGTGTTGCCATGTGATACCTTAGCCTGGCTGCCCTCCGTGTCACCAGTGCACACCAGCAACTGTTTTTCAGAATTAGACTCCACAGACCAACAGCACAAGCAAGACGATGCTTCTGTGGATCCCATGGAGCAGGATTCTCCTGCTTCTGTGACATGTGCCAGCGAATCTTCACAGTATGTCACTTGGCAGCCACCAAGGTGACACCCCTATGTCTCTTCCTCATCATGACTCTCCTCCAACGGAACTTTCGTGGCCTTCAGTCCCACAAAGAGGATTTACGGCTGCTTTTAGCATCACAGCGTCCCCTTGTACTCTGCCTTCAGAAAACGAAATTGCATCCTCATGACCACTTTGAGCTTTCACATTTCTTTCTGGTTTGGTCTGACCTCCTCCCTCAGGTCAGCATTCCATCTCATTGGGGTGTCATGCTGCTCATATGGGATGACATTCGTAGTCAACTCATCTCCCTGACTACCCATCTTCAAGCTGTTGCTGTTTGTCTCTTCCTTCCCCACCTGATTTTTTCCGTCTGTACCATTTATGTCCCTCCATCATTCGACGTCACCAGGGCAGACTTCCTTCAGCTTATTGGGCAGCCGTCTTCCCCATATTTGATACATGGTGACTTTAATGCACATTTTCCCCTTTGAGGTTCACCCAGGACCTGTCAGAGAGGGGCCCTCTTGTCTGATCTTAACCAACTTAACCTCTTCTGTCTTAACACAGGAGCATCCACTTTCCTTTCTGACTCCTCACACACCTATTCCCATTTGGGCCTATCCTTGTGCACTGCCCAGTGCCCATTGCCTTGAGTGATCTGTTCTTTCAGACACCTATTTGAGCGACCATCTCCCACGTGCTATCCATTTGCTGACTCCTACCCCACCTGCGTGATCAACTATTGGCAGCATACTAAGGCTGACTGGCAGCTTTAATCCTCCCTGGCGACCTTCAAAGAACAAGATTTACCCAGTTGTGATTACCAGGTGGAATATCTCACAAACGTTACCCTTACTGCTGCAGAATGTTCCATTCCTCACAATTCCTCTTTACCATGTCATGTCCCAGTCACTTGGTGGACTGAGGCATGCCACGATGCAATTCGCACACGGAGACATGCTCTCCACATTTTTAATTATAAATGAATGTGTGCACCATGTAATTGCATTTTTCGGGATAGCAAATGAGCTAGCTGGATTTCATTCACTAGCTCTTTTAACAGTTCCACCACTTCCCCCGTCATGTGGGCCAACCTCGGAAAGCTCTCTGGGGATCAAGATCCATTCCCCAATTTCCACCCTGACAGTAGCAAACAATGTCATCTATCTCCCAACACCTTGGGCTGCCATTTTGTGGACAATTTTTGTGGACAATCACCCTGCCTTCCTCCGTCAGAAACAAGCAGAGACGGCTCAGGTGATACCCTTTTCTTCTCTGAATTGTGAGTGCTACAGTGCCATCTTTACTATGAAGGAGCTAATGATGCTCTCAGTTTATCCCGATCCTTCACCCCAGGGCCAGATGCCACCAAAATTCAGATGTTGCAGCACATTTCTCCTGTGGGCAAGCACTTTCTGCTTAACACATCACCTGGGCAGTGGGGACATTTCCTGGATGTTGGTGTGAAGCAACCATCATACCCATATCTAAGACCTTCAAGGACCAAAACCTCCCTTCTAGCTACCACCCCATCTCTCACCAGCTGTGTTTGCTAGGTAATGGAACGTATAATTCATACCCGGATGGTATGGTGGCCAGAGTTCCGTAATTTACTGATGAATGCACAATGTGGATTTTGAGCTTGGCATTCTGCAGTTGAACATCTTATTACTTTGTCCACCCATGTCATAAATGGTTTTCTGTGGAAATTCCAGACTGTGGCCATGTTTTTAGATTTGCTGGAGAACTGGTATCTTCCATACTTTTCACACATGGGGCTTCCATGGCCGCCAGCCCTGTTTCCTTCAGGAATTTTTAAAAGACCAAGTTTTCAAGTTGTGTATGGGTTCTGCTTTGTCACACCTTTACCCAGGAAAATGGTGTGCCTCAGGATACTGTCCTGCTCATCATCCTCTTTGCCATCACCATTAACCCTATAATGGCCTGTCTCCCGCCGGGCATTTCTGTCTCCCTCTTCATTGATGATTTTGCCGTCTATTCTGGTTCTACACAGACTTGTCTCACTGAGCACCGTCTTCAGCGATGTCTTGATTGTTTTCACTTGTGGAGCATCAATAATGGCTTTAGTTTTACCACTGAGAAAACCGTCTGAGTTTCTGGTGGCGCAAATGGTTTCTCCCATCATCTTTACATCTTGGGCCTGTTGCACTTCCGTTCATTGAAACTATGAAGTTCCTGGGGCTCAGGCTCAATAGGAAACTCCCTTGGGTCCTCTCATGTGCCTTACCTGGCAGCCTGCTGTACAAGTTTCCTCAATGCCCTACGTGTCCTCAATGGTACTTCCTGGGGTGCCGATCGAACCACCCTCTGTTTGTACCAGTCCCTTGTCCGTTTGAAACTTGACTATGGATGCTTTGTTTATGTGTGTGCACATCCATCCATCTTACACTGTCTCAACACTATTCACCATTGTGGCATCCGTTTGGCCACTGGCACCATTTACACAAGCCCAGTTGAGAGTTTGTATGCTGAAGCTGCTGAACTACCACTGTCCTACTGCCGTGACTTTCTCCTCAGCAGGTTTGCATACTGTTTGTCTGCCATGCGTGGCCACTCATCTGTAGCAGCACCACCGTTTAAGGTAGGAAAGTTAGATTCGGTGCAATATTTCTGAGCACACAAGTTACAGCCAGGTACGGGCCTGTTGACAGTAAGTTACGATTACCAGCGGTTGCGAAGTGGAATGGAAGCCACAAGGCTGTAGAACTGCTGAAAAGAATAAATGCAGCGGTTTGCCTTGTTAAAGTTATAGGCAAAAGTGGCCCACTGGTGCAATCCAGGTGTTCAGAGTACATGACTCAGAGCAGCACGTTAGCAAAACAGACACACACAGCCGCGTACAAATAGGTGCCAGCTCACTAACAAGGCATTCAAGTGACAGCTCTCCTGGACGGCGGAGCATGTCAACCACCAGGTACACCTAGCAACAGATGGGGTGCCAGCATTCCAGTCCATGGCGGGCCACCGGTTCGACCCTCTGAGGCCAACACAGGGTCTGCAGCCAGCCAGTAGTGGTCCACGCCACGGCTCGCTACTGTGGGCAGTCTCGTTGGCTCCCAACACACAACTGGGGCATCCCAAGGCGAGGGCCACAGATTTGGATGTCGGATCGCAGGTGCTTGTTGTCGCCATGATCTTAGCCACGCTGGTGTAGAAGCATGCAGCGGGCCGCCCTGCGAGTGGTGATGAGGCGGCAGGGGCGAAGATCGCTGAGTCAACTGCTGGCACAGCCTGACGTCACAACTCTGCGGCTGTACAAGGCCAACACACAGCAGGGTGTTGCATGGGTCACTGAGGCAGCCATCCCATGCCAAGCAGTTTCACAGGCAGTGAAGTGGTGTCCTCAGCATTGCAGGACCTGGTGACACCAACCGAGAGGAACGGGGCACTGTAGCTTGAAACAATAAAGCACTTGGGAAACTTGGACGAGTTTTAATATGGCGCTCCCTGATAGTGTCCATCCTTATCCAACATTACCTCTACATATTCTAGACCTCATTCTTTGATGATTCCTTTGATCATCAGTATGGGGCACATCCTTCTTCTGTTACCTCCTGGAGTCCAATGTAAGCACTTGCTATGGCCGCTTAACTTCGCACAACCTGCAACTTTCCTGATGGGTGTGAAACCTTCATCACCTTGGCTTCATGAAGTAGTCCATGTTAACCTTGCCTTCATTCAGTTTTTAAGGACGCTTCTCCAGGCTCACTCTATTGCCTTCAGTTTCATGACCTTCGCACGCAACTTTGATAGTTTTTTGTCTACACTGATGGCTCTTACTGACTGTGGGGTCGGGTGTGCCTTTGTCATTGGCATCTGTGTCTTTAGATATTGGCTTCTGGCACACTGCTCAGTATTTACAGCTGAGCTCTTCACCTTGTATCAGGCCACATAGTACATCTGGCACACAGGATTTTCAATTGTGTCATCTGCTAAGACTCACTCAATGCCCTTCAAAGTGTATGTGTGCTGTACACCGCCCATCCCTTAGTCCAGCAGGTCCAGGAAAACTGTCACTTGCTCACTTGTTTGATATTTGTGGGTTCCTGGTCATTTTGGTCTGCCAGGAAACAAGGCGGCTGCTGCTGCTGCTGCTGCTGCTGCTGCTGCTAAGACGGCAGCCCTCATATCTCAGCCCGCTAGTTCCTATATTGCCTCTGACGATCTCTGTGTTGCTGTCTGTCAGGAGGTGGTATTCTGCTGGACCATTGAAAGAGGGATTAAACATTGCAAATCATACATGCCAGATACTATTAATGGTAAAGATATCACTGAATATTTGGGATTTGAATTTGAACACTTTCATTAGATACAGTGACAATGAGCTTCCATTGAAAATATTCAGGCAGCGCTAGATTTGTGGCATATAATTGGGTGCAGGGCATTTGTAAGCATGCTCTACCACATTTGCGTAGTTAATAACAAAATAGTTTACTTGAGATCTGTATTTTATCATCACAGACTCGACTTAAATATTTATCAATAAATACTCCAGTTTAGTGCCAGTTTCAGTAACTGTTTTCCACTAAACAGTGGAAATACTCAACATGTGTTTTTGTTGCAGTAGCTACTTTACTCAGCTGTCACCTTAAAGCTAGTCACCTGTCGCTGAAAAATCATATGTGCTCCACTCAGGTGGTCACAAATAACCAAAGTCCTCTAAAGCACTGCCTTGCCCAAATTTTTTTAATGCCACTTCATGTCATGCACTGAAGGCTTCTTATTAGGAGTTATGTTAAAATGAAATAATAAAATAAAGTAGCAAACAGGTGTAAGCTGTGCAATGGAACCATCACATGACTCAAGGTTATTAGGACCTTCACCAGTTTAGAGTTCAGCTGTTTCATAATGAGCCTTGTCTTATCAGAAATCTATATGTGTTTGCCATTGCCATTATTATTGTAGAGGAAGGGTGTCTGTCAGTGTCAGAGGCTATGACACTGTATACCCTTCCTAGTCACACTATGTGACTGGATACAATGGTAAGAAGGAAATGCCTATTGGTATGTGCCACTTGCTCAGGGCAAAGAAGTGCCAAAGGCATATTAGCAATATCTGTTTGAGTACAGTGTATGGGAAACACACTACTAAAATTCCTTGCCCAGTGTATGCAGTTTAGCTCTGACTTTAGGCCAGGCTTGAAAGCATGTGTTCAAATACAAACGAGAATTTATGTAGAATATTGACTCTACCAGCTAGCATTTACTGAGGACAGTATCAGTTATAGCGGGAGACACATTCTATTTTCCAACAACCCCCCCCCCCACCCCCCAACCACACCCATAAACAATGGTCTAATAAGAAGATACAAGCAGCAATATTACATTTTGGTTTCACATGTACGTCAGTCAGCTGAGTATAGCAGTGAGAGGCTTCAGTGGGACTGGAATGCTTCACAGGACATACGGTCAGTTGATGTTGCCAAGTATACTGAGATTGCGAGTAAAGTCATGATGCCAACACTGAGAAAACAATATTCTGCAAGAGTAATGTTTCAGTACAACCAGCCTTCAGTGCATACACCAGGAGTGGAATGAAGAAGATAGTGAAATTGTTATTAATTGACATTCCCTTGAACCTGACCTCACTCATCAAAAATGAATGTACAGAGAAGGAACAGACAGTGCAAGATAACTTTATCACACCTCGTACTAAGAATTGGAGATGATCTTTGGATCATTGTCCAAGCCATCTGTCAGGAGATGTGAAAATTAAAATTTATTTTGCCCATCTCATCAATTTCTTTCCTCAGAATGCAGATTTTTTTAAAAAGAGGATGAGTCTTTCAGTTATCTCTTAATAAGGTATAACTGCTGGAGTCGTATATAGTGAACTGTTCTCACATCCATTAACAGTACTGTACATATGGTAATGTCATCGCCTTTAGCATAATGTGGCAGAGAGCTCAAGTTTCAGCACTTGCCAATTTTTCTGCTGTCTGCTGCTCAAAAATTACTAACACTGTATGAGTCATCTGTGAATGTTTTGTGTTTCAAGCTATATGATTTACACATAATCTGTTAAGTATAAGTAATGTTTCTCAAAAATTATTCCCCCATTGGTGCTTCTTTCCAAGATTAGACACAACTACTTACATTGATCAGCCAGAACATTATAACCACCACATGCATGGTGCATGTAATACCAGTGAACTTCCTGTCCATGTGTAGAATGAGGAAGGCACACGATCTACCTTAATTTGATAGAGGGCAGATTTTTATGGCCCGGAGGCTTGGCGCGAGCGTTTCAGAAACTGTACAACTAGTTGGGTGTTTAAGGAGTGCTGTGGTGAGTGCCTTCAACATGTGGCGAAATCATGTCTAGATAGTATGGGGTTGGGCAACCACCCCTCATTATATATGTTGGATGTTGTAGGTTCTACAGGATGATAAAACAGGACAGGTGGCGAACTGCGGTAGAACTAATATCAGACTTTCATGCGGTGCAGAGTAAAAGTGTGTGTGAACACACAGTGCACCAGATACTCCTAACAATGGGTCTCTGCAGCCAACAACCCATCCATGTGCCAATGTTAACACCACGACATCAGCAATTACAACTGTAATGGACATGTGACCTCAGCACTGGACTGGTGCAGTGCCAGTTTGTTGCATGGTCTGATGAATCCCAAAACCTAGTTCTTGATGCCAATGGGAGGTCATGAATCTGTCATCTTCCAGGGGCACAGCTGCTTGACACCTGTACTGGAGACTGGAAACAAGCTGGTGGCAGACTCATTATTCTCTGGGGAACATTGACGTGGGCATCCACGGGTCCAGTGGAGCTCGCACAAGGCACCATCATGGCCAAGGAGTGTTGTATACTGGTTGCAGACCAGTGTTTCCCAATGGCAGTGGCATTTTTCAACAAGATAATGCACAATGTCACAAGGCCGGGAGTGCGATGGAGTCGTTTGAGGAACACAGTGGTGCATTCCAATTGATGGGCTGGTCCACTAACTCGCCAGATCTGAACCCAATCAAAAACATCTGGGATAAGATTGAACATGGTATCGGAGCTCATTCCCCCCTCCCCATAATTTACAGGAATTTGTGACTTGTGCATGCAGATGTGGTGCCAGCTCCCACTAGTGACCAACCAAGGCCTCACTCCTTCCATGCCTTGACACATCACCACTGTTAGCTGTGCCAAAGGTGGACTTTACCAGGTATTAGGTAGATGGCCATAATGTTCTGGCTGATCAGCGTACAGCAACTGTTGAAAAGGCTGATACTTCCTGTTGACTTGCATAAATGTTAATATACACTAAGGTGACAAAAGTCGTGGGATACCTTTTAATATTGTCAGACCTCATTTCTCTCGGCATAGTGTAGCAGCTCAATATGGCATGCACTTAAGTAGTTGGAAGTCCCCTGTAGAAACATTGAGCGATACTGCCTTTGTAGCCATCCATAATTGTGAAAGTGTTACTGGTGCAGGATTTTGTGCTTGAACTGTCTTCTAGTTTATCCCATAAATGTTTGATGGAATTCATGTCAGGCAATCTAGTGGCCAAACAATTAACTTTGTCTTCAATGTTCTTCAAATCAATCACGAACAGATGTGACTCTGTGACATGACATCATTGTTTGGGAACATGAAGTCCAGGAATGGCTGCAAATGGTCTCAAAGTAACTAAACATAATCATTTCCAGTCAATGATTGGTTCAGTGGGACCATGACCAGTCCAGTCCATTCCATTCTTCATAAATACAGCACACACCATTGAGCCATGACCAAATTGCACTGTGTCTTGTTGACAACTTTGGATCTGTGTCACACCTACCATCAGCTCTTACCAACTGAAATCAGGAGACTCACCTAATGAGGCCATGGTTTTCCAGTTGTCAAAGGTCCTACCGGTCAAAGGTCCTACCGATATGATCATGAACCCAGGAGAGGTGCTGCAGGCGATGTCATGCTGTTAGCAAAGCGTCAGTCATGTGCTACCATAGCTCATTGACACAAAGTTTCACTGCATCGTTCTAACGGACACATTCATTGTATGTCCCACATTGATTTCTGTGGCTTTTTCATGCAGTGCTGCTTGTCTGTTAGCACTGATCACCCTATGCAAATACCACTGCACCGTCATTAGGTGAAGGCCATTGGGCACTATTTTTCCCGCGGTGAGAGGTAATGACTGAAATTTAATACTCTGCACACTCTTGCCACTGTGGATCTTGGAGTATTGAAGTCCCTAACCATTTCTGAAATGGAATGTCCCATGCGTCTAGCTCCAACTACCATTCCGCATTCACAGTCCGTCAATTCTTGTTGTGTGGCCATAATCACGCCTGAAACTTTTTGACATGAATCACCTAAGTACAGATGATAGCTCTGCCATTGCACTGGCCTTTTATACCTTGTGTATGCAATACTACCTTTACCTGTATATGTGTATGTTGCTATCCCATGACTTTGGTTACATCAGTATATAACACACAGTAAGATGTACAATGGGCTAGTGATCAAACAATGTAGAATGCAAATAATCTTGTTAACATTATTCCTCAGTGTGAAGACTGGTATAACTGTTTACATCTTTTCCTTGAATAACTATACTAGGCCTTGTGTAAAAAATGTTTCTACTAGAACATTATGACAAACATAGTGAAATCCTTTGAGTGAATAGCAGATAAAAATTGGCACTATTATTTGAAACTTTTCTGTTCTTAATGAAATATTAAGTAGCTGTCTTAGCCAATTGCAGAATGGCTATTCTGTCGTGTATAATATTTTTTGTGCACATGGGTGATATCTGTAGCAAACATTATAAACCAAAATTTAACAATGTGATATAACAAGAGATACAGACATTCATTGATACCTATAGGTAGTCTTTTACATAAAGTAATCTAACGAGGATATATTTTAATATTTGCCAGCTGGCTTGAACTGATCATGTGTACCAATTGTGAGCAACAAAATTTGTGTTTTATTGAGAATATTATGACAGCACACAAGCATATTTCCTATGAAAATAAGGATGTGAGAGATTTTATTTTCCCATTACTTCCACATGTCATTTGTTTGGTGTACTGTTTCCATCCCTTCTTTGCAACTTCCCCAATTTTTGTAACACGATCTTAAATGTTGGTATTAAAATCATCTGTTAAATATGAAGTATCTTCTTGTTCCCATTCTTGTTAGTAGAAACAATGTTAGCTAAGTTAGTGGGTAATACACTGGACTCAGTCAGTGGTGGAGTCCATACCACCAGCCAGCCAAATTAAAGTTTTGTGTAAGTTCCTTAAATTACATTGGAAAGTGCTGTGGGAATTCACTTGGGTTCATAAAAAAATATACCCTCTGCCATTATTTGTAGTCCAAACTAGTGTTCCTTTAAAATGTGTCTCTCATTGATAATACCTTAACTGTAAACACTCTTACTACTTAAGTTGTTTAGTCATCTAATTGCCACTGTTGACACCATGCTGTGTTTATTTTCATTTATTGTTTGAACTTTAAACCTCAAGTAATATGTGTAGACTACTCTACTACTAAGGTTTTCAACTTTCTTCTACATTATACATTTATACTCCGCAAGCCACCCAACGGTGTGTGGCGGAGGGCACTTATGTGCCACTGTCATTACCTCCCTTTCCTGTTCCAGTCGCGTATGGTTTGTGGGAAGAACGACTGCCGGAAAGTCTCCATGTTCGCTGCAATCTCTCTAATGTTACATTCATGATCTACCTGGGAGCCTCTATCTAATATTTTCTGGGTCTCATGAACAAATAAAACGAGTTGGGTCTCACACGATCGCTGTTTCCGGAATCCATGTTGATTCCTACAGAGTATATTCTGGGTTTCCAGAAATGACATGATACGCAAGAAAAAAAAATCATCTTAAATTCTACAACAGATGATGTCAGAGATACGGGACTATAGTTTAGCGCATCTGCTCGATGACCCTTCTTGAAAACCAGAACTACCTGTGCTCTTTTCCAATCATTTGGAACCTTCCGTTCCTCTAGAGACTTGTGGTACACGGCTGTTAGAAGGGGGCAAGTTCTTTCACATACTCTGTGTAGAATCGAATTGGTATCCTGTCAGGTCAAGTGGACTTCCCTCTGTTGAGTGATTTCTGTTGTTTTTCTATTCCTCGGACACTTATTTTGATGTCAGCCATTTTGTCTTTTGTGCGAGGATTTAGAGAAGGAACTGCAGTGTGGTCTTCCTCTGTGAAACAGCTTTGGAAAAAGGTGTTTAGTATTTCAACTTTACATGTTTCATCCTCTGTTTCAATGCCATTATCATCCCGGAGTGTCTGGATATGCTGTTTTGATCCACTTACTGTTTTAACGTGAGACCAGAACTTCCTAGGATTTTCTGTCAAGTCGGTACATAGAATTTTACTTTCGAATTCCTTGAACACTTCATGCATAGCCCTCCTTACGCTAACTTTGACATCGTTTAGCTTCTGTTTGTCTGAGAGGTTTTGGCTGCATTTAAATTTGCAGTGAAGCTCTCTTTGCATTCGCAGTAGTTTCCTAACTTTATTGTTGACCCACAGTGGGCTTTTTGCAGTACCATCCATAATATGAAAGTCTTCTTGATGACTGCTCTTTCTGGCTAATTCATGAACGACCTCTTTTTCTGTGATTAGAAACAACCTGAAGTTTTGTTGATGACTTCAGACTAGTAAGATAGATGAAATATTAACAGTACTTGCACTTTTCACACAGCAGCATACAGCTCTTGATATCACAGAAAAATTCTTTCAAGTGATTGAAGAAACAGACATAGAATATAAATTGAGCTTTAAACATTAAAGGCATTACTGATCGGGATCCATAGTAAAAAATTTTCTCTGCATTTAAGTTATAAAAAAAACCTTCAACTGTAACTTTCTTGGTAAACTAAAATCTGGTGCATGGCCTTCCCCTCCCCCTGCCAGAAATTCCTAGTGGTTAATTGAGCAAATATTCCAGATCACACACTCATAATGGCTAAACTTTGTTATACTTCATGGTAACAAGGCACCGCAATACCTTGCTGACACATCTTCTCTAGTTTTAATGTTTCTGAAATTTGGAGATGTTGAACTTCTCTTGTTTTTGTATGCTGTCAGCAAGTTAAGGGATTTTAGATGTAAATGTGTAATCACAGTG